>NC_132913.1:74056218-74369883 GCF_047675955.1 Chlorocebus sabaeus | reverse complement strand
AGAAATCCTACAAGCCAGAAGAGACTGGGGGACTATTTTTACCCTTCTTAAAGAAAAAAAAATGCCAGTCAAGAATTTCATATGCTGCCAAACTAAGCTTCAAAAAGGAAAGAAAAATAAAGTCTTTTCCACACAAGTAAACACTAAGGGAATTAATCACCACCAGACCATACCTAAAAGAAATACTAAAAAGAGTTCTAAACATGGAAATGAAATGCTACTATAAAAGCACACATAAATACAAAGCTTACAGATCTTATAAACAAATTATATAATTGAGACCACAAAGCAACAACACCATGACAGTAACAAACCCTCACATACCAATATAAACCTTGAATGGAAATGGCCTCAGCTCTCCACTTAAAAGAGATAGAGTGGCAAATTGGGTTTTAAAAAGCTAAGACCCACCTCCTGCCTTCAAGAGACACATCTCATGTGTATGGACACCCACACTCTCAAAATGAAAGGATGGAGAAAGTTCTATCATATAAATTAAAAACAAAAAAATAGCACCATTTGCTATTCTTATATCAGATAAAAAAGACCTTAAAATAACGACAGTAAAAAAATGACAAAGAAGGCCATTATATAATGATAAGGTTTCCAGTTCAACAAAAAGATTTAGCCATCCTAAATATATATGCACACAAACAGGATCACAACGATTTATAAAATAAATACTTCTGTGCCTAACAAGAGAGAGAGACAGAGCCATACAATTGTAGTAGCAGACTTCAAAACAGCACTGACGGTACTAAACAGATCATTGAGGTTAGAAAATTAACAAAGAACTCTATACTTAAATTGGACTCTTCACAAAATGGCTCTAATAGACATCTACAGAATACTCCACTCAACCACAGAATATACATTTTCTCTTCTGCTCATGGAGTGTTCTCTACAATTTACCACATGTTCAGTCAGAAAGCAAGTCTCACTAAATTCAAAAAAATTGGAGTCATAACAAGCATCTTCTCAGACCACAGTAGAATAAAATTAGAAATCAATACCAAAAGAAACTCTCAAAACCACACAAGTACATGGAAAATATACCATTTGCTCCTGAATGGCTTTTGAGTTAAAAATGAAATTAAGGCAGAAATAAAAAAATGTTTTGAAATAAATGAAAATACAGATACAACATAACACAACCTCTGCAAGGCAGCAAAAGCAATGTTAAGAGGCAAGTTTATAGCACCAAATGCCTACATCATAAAGACATAAAGATCTCAAATTGACAGCCTAATATTGCACCTAAAGCAACCAGAAAATGAAGAAGAAACTAAACATAAATCTAGTAGAAGAAATAACAAAGATTAGAGCAGAACTAAATGAAACTGAGACTGAAAAACCATACAAAGGATCTATGAAACCAAAAGTTGGTCCTATGAAAAGACAAACAAGATTAATAAACCACTAGCTAGATTAACAAAGAACAGAGATGATCCAAATACACACAATCAGAAATAATAAAGATGACATTACAACTGATACCACAGAAACACAAAATATCCTCAGAAACTACAGTGAACACCTGCATCTGCATCCACACAAACTAAAAATGGATAAATTCCTGGAAACACACAACCACCCAAACTTGAACCAGGAAGAAAGTGAAATCCTGAGCAGACAAATAATGAGTTACAAAACCAACAAATCAGTAATAAAAAATTTACCAACCAAAAAAAAAAAAAAATCCCCGCACCAGAGAAATTCACAGCTGAATTCTACCAGACACACAAAAAAGAGCTGGTACCAATCCTACTGAAACTATTGTAAAAATTCAAGGAGGAGTTTCTTCCCTCTGTGAAACTAGCATCATCCCGATACCAAAATCTGGCAGTAACACAACAAAAAAAGAAAACGGCTCCAACATCACTGATGAACACAGATGCACAAACCCTCAACAAAATAAGAGCTAACCAAATCCAGAAGTACATCAACAAGGTAATTTATAATGATCAAGTGAATTTTATTCCTGAGATGCAAGGATGATTCCACATATGCAAATCAATAAATGTGATTCACCACATTAACAGAATGTAAAACAGAAACCATTTGATCATTTCTATAGATGCAGAAAAAGCATTTGATAAAATCCAACATCCCTTCATGATAAAAATCCTCAATAAACTAGGCATCAAGGGAACATACCTCAAAATGATGAGTCATCTATGACAAACCCACAGTCGACATCATACTGAATGGGGAAAAGTTAAACTATCCCCCCTAAAACTGGAACAAGGATGCCCACTCTCACTACTCTTACTCCACATAGTACTGGAAGTCCTAGCCATAGCAATTGAGCAAGAGAAACAAACAAAAAGCAACCAAACAGAAAAAAAGGTAGTCAAATTATCTCTGCTAACTGATGATATCATCCTATACTTAGAAAACCCTAAAGATTGCTACAAAAAAACTCCTCAACCTGATAAATGACTTCAGTAAAGTTTAAGGATACAAAATCAATTTATAAAAATCAGTAGCATATCAATAATGTTCAAGAACATTTCAAAAATGTTCAAAATGAGAATCAAATCAAGGAATAAATCCCATTTACAACAGCCACACAAAAATATATTTAGGAATATTTAAGCAAGGAGGTGAAAGATCTCTACAAGGAGAACTACAAAACACTGATGAAAGAAATCATAGTTGACATAAACAATGGAAAAACATGCCATGTTCATAGATTGGAAAAATTAATAAATTAAAATGATCATACTGCCCAAGGCAATCCACAGATTCAGTGCAATTTTTGTAAAATTACCAAGGTCATTTATCACAAAATTAGAAAACACAATTCTAAAATTCATTTGAAAGCAAAAGAAGAGTGCAAATAGCCAAAGCAATCCTAAGCAAAAAGGACAAAGCCAGGAGTATCACATTACCTGATTTCAAACACTACAAGGCTATAGTGACAATAACAGCTTGGTACTAGTACAAAAATAGACATATAGATCAATAATATAGAATAAAGAATCCCAAAATAAAGGTAAATACCTACAACCACCTTATGTTTGACAAAACTGACAAAAACAAACAATGGGGAAAGGATACCCTGTTCAATAAATGGTGCTGGGTAAACTGATGAGCCACATGCAGAATGAAACTGGATCCATACCTCTAACCATAAACAAACATTCATGCAAAATGGGTTAAAGACTTAAATTTAAGACCTGAAAATATAAAAATTCCAGCATGAAACCTAAGAAAAACTCTTCTGGACATTGTCCTAGGCAAAGAATTTATGACTAAGACCATATAAGCAAATGCAACACAAACAAAAAAAGACAAATGAGACTTAATTAAAGAGCTTCTGCACAGCAAAAGAAATTATCAATAGCGAAAACAGGGCTGGGTGCAGTGGCTCACGCCTGTAATCCCAAGCACTTTGGGAGGTCGAGGTGGGTGAATCATGAGGTCAGGAGATAGAGACCATCCTGGCTCACACGGTGAAACCCTGTCTCTACTAAAAATACAAAAAAATTAGCCAGGGGTGGTGGCGGGTGCCCGTAGTCCCAGCTACTGGGGAGGCTGAGGCAGGAGAATGGTGTGAACCCGAGAGGCAGAACTTGCAGTGAGCAGAGATTACACCACCGCCACTGCACTCCAGCCTGGGTGACAGAGCGAGACTCTGTCTCAAAAAAAAACAAAAACAAAAAAAGACACCCTACAGAATGGGAGAAAATATTTGTAAATTATGCATCCAACAAAAAACTAATATCCAAAATCTAGAAGGAACTTAAAGCAACAAGAAAAATAACCATTAAAATATGGGCAAATTACATGAACAGATACTTCTCCAAAGAACACATACACATGGCCAAAAAGCTTATGAAAAAATGTTCAACATCACTAATCATTAGAGATCAAATGCAAATTAAAACCACAATAAGATACCATCTCATACCACTGACAATGGCTAAGAAAGCAGAGAAAATGGGAATGCTTATATACTCTTGGTGGGAAAATAAATTAGTTCAACTCCTATGAAAAATAGTATAAAGATTTCTCAAAGAACTAAAAATACAATGACCTTTTGACCCAACAATCCCACTACTGGATATCTACCCTAAGGAAAATACATTGTTTTACCAAAAAGACACCACACTTACATGTTTACTGCAGTGCTATTCACAATAGCAAAGTCATAGAATCAACGTGTTTGTCAAATGGATTGGATAAAGAAAATACAGTATATATACACCATAGAATACTATGCAGCCATAAAAAAGAACAAAAATCATATTGTTTGCAGCAACATGGATGGAGCTGGAGCCAATTATCCTAAGTGAAATAATGCAGAAACGTAAAATCAAATACCACATTTTTTCACCTATAAGTGAGAGCTAAACAGTGGGTACATATAGAAATAAAGATGGAAACAATAGAATAGACACTGGGACTGCAAAAGAGTGGAAGGAAAGAAGAGGACAAGTCACAGAAATAGAAGAAAAAATCCCGAAGTTCATATGGAACCACAAAAGACCTCAAGTACTCAAAACAATCTTGATGAAAAAGACTAAAGCTGGGAAACTCACATTCTTTGACTTCAAACTATATTACAAAATTATAATAATCAAAACAATATGTTATTAGCATAAAAACAGACAAATGTAACAGAATAGAGAATGCAGAAACAAATCCACGCCTGTATGGTCAACTGATCTTTAACAAGGGCACCAAGAATATACAATGGGTAAAGAAAAGTCTCTTCAATAAATGGTGTTGGGAAAACTGAATATCCATATGCAAAAGAATGAAACTGTACCCTTGCCCTATACCATATATAAAAATCAACTCAGAATGGATTAAAAATTATAAGATCTGATGCCACTATATTTAGAACTCCTAGAAGAAAATATAAGTAAAAAATCTCCTTCACATTGGTCTTTGCAATGATTTTTTGGATATGACATCAAAAGCACAGGCAACAAAAGCAAAAATAAACAAGTAGGGCTACATCAAACTAAAAAACTTCTGTGTAGCAAATGAAACCACCATTAAAATAAAAAGGCAACCTATGGAGTGGAAGAAAATATTTGCAAACCATCAATCTGAAAAATAATTAATATCCAAAACATATAAGAACTCATACAACTCAATAGCAAAAAACAAATAACCAATTTTAAATATGGACAAAGGACCTGAATAGACATTTTTGCAAAGAAAACATACAAATGGCCAATTAATATATGAAAAGGTGTTCAATATCATTGATCATCAGAGAAATGTCAATCAAAGCCACAGTAAGATATTATCTCACCCCAGTTGAAATGGCTTTTATCCAAAAGACAGGCAATAACAAATGCTGGTGAGGATGTGAAGTAAACAGAACCCTCATACACGGTTGGTGGGAGTGTAATTTAGCAGAGAAACTATGGAGAACAGTTTGGAGATTCCTCAAAAACTATAAATAGAATGACCATATGATCCAGCAATCCCACTTCCCATTTTAATACCTAAAAGAAAGGAAGTCAGTATATCAAAGAGATATCTACACTCTTGTTTACTGCAGCACTGTTCACAATAGCCAAGATGTGGAAGCAACCTAAGTATCCATCAACAAACAAAGGAATAAAGAAAATGTGCTACATATACACAGTGGAGAGCTATTCAGCCATAAAAAAGAATGTGATCTTGTCATTTGCAACAATAGGAATGCACTGGATGACATTGTGTTAAATGAAATAAGCCAGGCATAGAAAGAAAAATTGCACAGGCACAGAAAGACAAACTATGCATGTTCTCAGTCATCTGTGGGAGCCAAAATTAAAATAGTTGAACTCACAGAGATGGAGAATAGAATGATGATTTCTACAGACTGGAAAGCGTAGCGGTGTCAGGGGAAAATGGGATTGTTAATGGGTGCAAAATATAAATAGATAGAATGAATAAGATCTAGTATTTGATAGCACAACAGCAATACTACAGTAAACAGTAAGTTATTGTACATTTTGAAATAACTAAGAGTATCACTGGAATGTTTGTAACACAAAGAAATGATAAAAGCTTGAGGTAATGAATACCCCATTTACCCCGATGTGATTACTATGCATTGTATATGCCTATGTTAAAATATCTCATGTACTCCTTAAATATATACATATACTATACCCATAATAGTTATTAATTTAATTGAAAAAATCAATTTCTGCCCAAATGATCTATCTTCCTTTTCCTCCCATCACCTCTCAGATCCTGATCAATTAAGTTTTCCTCTTCTGTCCTATACCGTGAGGCTTTCCCTCTCTACTGGCTCCTTTCCATCAGATTTAGACATCTTGAAGTTTCTCACACTATTGAAAAACAAAACACCGGCACTTAACCCCACATTCCTCTCCAGCAATTACCTCAAATTTCTTTTTAAAGCCAATGAGTTAAGCATTTTTACTTACAGTATTTTAATTACCTCTCTCAACAACTCATTGCCCAGAGAGCAAATTGATACTTATAAAAAATAATCCTTTTAAAGTGTTACAATCATAACTATTATACAAATATAAAATGAACACGTGTGAAAGATTAATCTCTTTAGATAAATGAGGGAACAAGATGGATGTTACAGTGAATTCAAAGATGTCCAAAAATCACAAAATTATGTGGAATAGAGGAATGGCGAGATGAATTTTAACATGGAATAAAAACAAAAAAACAAAAACAAAAAAACCTGTTTTCTCTCCGGAATAGGTAAGTTTAATCTCCACTAGACCAAATTTATTTGCATGTTTATAACCAAGAACTATCTGTGTTATTCTGTGTTCTATACGTAAACTTTTATTAAATATCTCTACAGAGTTTAAAGTAGTCAGTTACAAACATGCATATCCCTGTAGAATCAGGTAATTTCCAAAGGCTCCAATATTTGATTGAAAGATAAGCAGTAACCTCTTTTGCTAATTCCAAAGTCTTAAATTTTTGCTTATATAAAAATTGGGTAATTACTAGAAGTCATATAAATAGCAAATGGCAAAGCTAGGCTTTTCAGCCTTGCCTGAATAACCTCTGGTATTACTTACTTATATTTCTTTTTCAAATGTCTTGAATGAGTTATCTACTGTTGCTCTCTGTATTAGTCCATTTCCATACTACAATAAAGAACTGCTAGAGACAGAGTAATTTATAAAGGGAAGAGGTTTAACTGACTCACAGTTCAGCATGGCTGAGGAGGCCTCAGAAAACTTACAATCATGGTGGACGGCGAAGGGGAAGCAAGGCACCTTCTTCACGAGGCAGCAGGAAGAAGTGCTGAGCAAAGAGGGAAGAGCCCCTTATAAAATCATCAGGTGTCATGAGAACTCACTGTTATGAGAACAGCATGAGAGAAACCGCCCCCATGATTCAATTACCTCCACCTGGTCCTGGTCTCGCCCTTAACATCCAGGGATTATGGGCATTACAATTCAAGATGAGATTTGGGTGGGGACACAAAGCCTAGCCATATCCCTCTCCCCAAGTATTGTTTATCTGTCACTCAATTCTCAAACCTAGCCTGATTGCTGCCTTCACTATTCTATTGAAAATGTTCCCATTTATAGTACCAAACATTCTGTATTTCCAGAGCCAGTCAGCACTCACTCAGTTCTTATCTAATATCAGAAGCATCAGACAATATTGACAATACCCTCTTTCTGAAACACTGTTTCAATTTTCTATTCATGATAACATGCTTTCCCAGTTTTTCTTCATCTTACTCTGCTCCTTTTCAGAATTCTTTGCCTGCTTTCCATTTCTACTCATCAGTTAAGTAGGATTGCTCAAGGAGCTGTCCTAATTCTTCCTTGCTTTTGAAGCCATGTTTTGTGTGTGGCCCATTTCACTTTCCAATAATCATCCATTCGATTATTTATCCAAAACCTACATTCTAACTTTTTCATGTTCAGTTTTTAAACAGATACATACATGAGGTGTTCATTCAGCAAATACCTTTTGAATATTTGCTATATGCTATTTATTTTAATGCATGCTAGGTCACCATCCACTTACAGAATTTTTCCCAAGTACTTCACACTCAGGAACTATTACTATACTTCTACATGATAGCAATCATCCAGTCCTATTGGTTTTTACCTCACAATTATGTCTCAAATCAGTACACTGCACCCCATTCCTACTCTCATCAAAAGTTTAAGTTAGAGTGGGTAGCAGGCCATTCTCACATTGCTATAAAGAAATATCTGAAACTGGTTAATTTATAGGAAAAAAGGTTTAACTGCCTCATGGCTCTGCAGGCTGCACAGGAAGCATAGAAGCATCTACTTCTGGGGAGGTCTCAGGAAGCTTCCAAGTACGGCAGAAGGCAAAGGGTGAGCAGGAAACTCACACAGCAAAAGTGGGAGCAAGAGAGTGAGGCAGGAGGGCCTACACACTTTTAAACAACCAGATATCATGAGAACTCACTCACTATCACCAGGGCAGTACCAAAGGGGATGGTGATAAACCATTCATGAAAAATCCACCCCCATAATCCAATCATCTCATACCAGGCCACACCTCCAGCATTGCAGATTACATTTCAATATGAGATTTGAGCAGGGACACACATTCAAACTATATCAATGTGACTTCTTAAAACAAAATCTGGTCATGTCAAATCTCCATTTCAAATGCTTTCATAGAACCTCGTTGCTCTTAAAATTAAGTCTTAAATTTTAGATGATACTCCTGATGCTCCTTTTTCTCATCAAAGACACTGCATTTTTCCTCTCTAAATCCTTAAAATGTGAGATTCTATCTTCTTTGCTCGAATGTTTACCATAAGTTGTTTCCTCTGCCTAGAACACCCTATCCCCCAATCTCACATTTGCAAATTTCTATTAATCCTTCAGGTCTCATCTTATTTTTTCAGGAAAACTTCTGAACTGAGAACCTACATTAAGTCTTTCTGTTTTATTTTGCATAAAATTCTACATTTCCCCTTGTATTACTCATCAAATGATTATGTTCAAAGTTTATCTTTTAAGGATAGTGCTCATATTCTTCACATTCTTGGCACATAATAGGGACTACTTATTAAATATATATATATATGATTTTTATGTACAGTCTGCCTTTGCCACACACAAAAACCAGTCAGACATGGGGAGATGATTCTTCTGACAGAGCAGTTAAAATTTTCTGAGACTAAAGTTGTGTTACCATATTTCTCACTACTTTTCTGACTTCCACAATTACTGTCTGAGGCCAGGCATGGTGGTTCACACCTGTAATCCCAGCACTTTGGGAGGCTGACGTGGGTGGATCACCTGAGGTGAGGAGTTCAAGACAAGCCTGGCCAACATGGTGAAACCCTGTCACTACTAAAAATACAAAAAAAAAAAAAAAATTAGCTGGGCATGGTGGCAGATGCCTGTAATCCCAGCTATTCAGGAGGCTAAGGCAGGAGAATCGCTTTAACCCAGGAGGTGGAGGTTGCAGTGAGACGAGATCCCGCCATTGCACTCCATCTTGAGTGACAAGAGTAAAACTCTGTCTCAAAAAACTAAAAAAAAATAAATAATAAATAAAACAATTACTCTATGAATAATCTGGTTGTCTTTTGAACACACACACACACACACACACACACACACACCCCAATACAGAATGTAACTTGCATGGTTCGGGAAATTTGAATCGGAAGAAGTCTAAATAAACAAGAAAACTTACTAGCCAACTCTTGCTGGAAAGACAAGCAACACAGCAACTACTATAAAGCTAAAGTAACCATCTTTGATAGATACTCACCAAATTCCAAATGATTTGAAAATCACTGCCACAAAGTTTCCCTGGAGTACATGTCACAAACAGTTTTGTGTGTACACTTAAAAGTAGCTGTGCCTGATCTAGGTACCAATGGGTGCATTTGATGGATGTCTGTTTATTGTTTTACATTTTCTCTGCTCAAAACTCAAGTTATATCAAACATAATTTAATCTAAGAAATGAAACTTGGAATCATGCATTATCCATCTGTCCATTAACTGGAGACTCACATTTCTGAAGAGTATCTTGATCTACCCATAAGTACTCCTTTGGTTTACCACAAAGCAAAGATAGCATAGTCTTCTCTTCAGTCATTATGTTCTTTTTATGGTCCTCAGCCTTGATACGTTTATTGTACACTCGTCTATGTGCCTGCTATCCCTCTGTACCTATCATAGCATATCTCACACTGCATTACAATGATCTATTTGTCTATATTCCCCAGTAGTTAATAAAAGCTATGTAAACATAGTCCATTTCTGTCTTCTTTACAATTGCATTTTAATTCTGTAGAATAATAAAGTGATATAGTGCAGGTTCTCAGTAAAGTTAGTTGAATGAATCTAGTAAATAAGATGATGTTTGGGGAAAAAAAATGTACAAAATGTAATATGGCACAATAAATATTTAATTCAAATGATCAATTAAAATATATTTATATAGTTACACATTTCATGTCAGGAAAATACAAAAATAATAGCAAAGAAAATTTGTAGCTTCAACGATTTTATGTGCATGCTGTATTCCAATATGAATAAATTATGGTTTTTACATGACAGACAGTTGGATTTTAAGCACATAATCAAATATACTGATGATAGATATTTTAAAAGAAGTGAAAACTGAAAACATTTCAGTTTTATTCTCTTTATTTTAATAAAAGAAACATCTGTTTTCACTAGATGTTGGAATGCTATTATATTGTGCCAAGAATCTGATCTTACAGTTGATGAAAAGGAGCAAGTGAAAGGTTATAGCCTATAGATCACAATAATATTTATGTTGAAAAATGTCCTAATTTCAAACAAAGACCTATGCCCATTTTTATAAAGATAGGCATTCTGAAACTACCTCCTCCAGAGATGTTAGCCAACTAAATTATTTACTATGTGGCCAAGTCATTCACTATGTAGATTTCCAGAAACGTATTTTTATAAGAAAGTCTTCTGAAATGTAGTTAAATAGCCTAGTAAATATATCTAGTCAAAATCAGAAATCCTAATGCTTACCTTATTAACTCTCTGAGACAGGGGAAGTGTCTCCTTAGCAATGTTTGCATTTTCTGAAATCTTCATATATAAAAGATCTACCAACAAGGCTGATACATGCTACAATATAAAATAATCTCAAAAACATTACACTAAGTAAAATAAGCCAGAGACAAAAGGACAGATATACTATTTCACTTATGTGAGGTACCCGGAAAAGTCATCCATGGAGACAGAAAGTAGAATTAAAATTGCCAAAGGATATGGGGAAGACGCTTCTGATATTAGATGAGAACTAAGTGAGTGCTGACCGGCTCTGGAGATACAGAATGTTTGGTACTATAAATGAGTCCTTAAAGCTTCCATTATTAAAACCTCTGCATTCCATAACTCATCATGGAAGAGGTAAAATGATCCAAATTTATATATATATAGATATATATTTGGGGGGGGGAGGGGGGGTGACTGTTCCAAATTGCTAAATGGTTTATGACTAACGATTGGTTTGTCAAACCCATAATCCAGGGAAGATAATGAAAAATTCAGGTACAATTCTGCCACCTGATGGGTCATTTACACATTTAACAGAGGGATTTCATTCAACTGTCATTTTCAATGCATGTTTTCTAGTTGTATAAAAGCCTTCTCATGAAACAGGGATGATATTATAAAAGTAGCTAAATGGTCATTTGGTAATGTGTTTCCTTCATGGGACATTCCTAAAAAAAGTCTGCAATGATAGAGGTGCTTGCTTCACTGGACAAGTTTTAAAACTGTTCAGTGAGGTATTACAGATACAATACCATTAAGCAAAGCTAACTGAATTGACTGGATTGTTTTGGTCAAAAGTATGGCAGATTGATGGCAATGAGATCCACCTAGAGTAGAAAATATAAGTTGACATTTTGTAAAAGTCACTGGAAGGTCTATGCACGTAGTAATAATAGAACCTCATGTACCTTCCGGTACTAAACTCTGATACGACTAAATGATACAAGGCTTAAACGCATTATATCAAAGTATATTTTCACTAGGTAAAGAAAGCTTTTCATTGTCCACTGACTGAGGACAATCAAACCATTCATTATCTAGAACCTGGAGATGATCTTCTGAGAACAACATCAGAGAAAGACTGCCCTTGCCACTGCCACCCACACTGCAGCAAAACTTCAGGATCTTGGACCTCAGTTTCATAACCTCACAGTCAGAATGGCCCCTCCAGAATACTGAAACTATATGCCCATCAGGGATCTTAAGGTGAAGTTAACCAAAGAAGTTTCTCCTGAGAAGTAGGCAGAATCCTTGATATAAACAGCTTTTTCCCAAGATAATGGATCAAGACTTTCCCAGTAGCGTAAGACCCTAATCTCACAGTTTCTTCTTTACTTATTCCTCTATGAACAAAAGAACTACAAAACGGGTCTCTTGTGTGTGCCCATGGGGTGTGCTTTTATTTGTGGAGGATTTTGCAACCAACCTAATACATGGACAAGTTTATGCCTTGAGAGACAAAAGAAGGGCCAGTATGGGTGAAAAATGTTAATGGTAAATTTGTTGCCTCATAATCAGTCAGAAACAGAACATTGGTACATTTATTTAAACTTACTTCATAGGTTAACAGAACATTGCCAGGAATCCTTCACTCTCCTGGATGGGCATTATCTACTAAGTTCGGAGTAAAAATAGTTTGGAGTAAATGAGGCAATGATTAAAAGTTATCCCCCATAGTAGCCTCTATAGCAGATTCTACTGTAAAGGCTATGGTTACACAACAGACTTTAAGTTATGTTGCAAAAGTTGTACTAAATAATAGGCTAAATCTAGATTACTTATTGGCTAAACAGAGAATTACCTGTGCAGTTGCTGACACTTCTATTTGCAAATGGAGGACTACATTGGATATTACAGAGATTCAGTTGCAGGGGATTAACAAACAGACTGCTTGGTTGAAATGAGTAGACTCCGTAGCTCATTCTTTGTCTATTGAATTTCAGTTGGTTTGGTTCATGGGGACACTTGCTAAGTAGCATACTCCAAACTCTTGATATTATCCTTCTCATAATCATAATAGTAGTCTCCCTGGTGCATTGTATTCTCTCAAGTTTTAAATGTTTGCATGAAGCCATCTGTAGAATGTCAAATTGTCTCTTTTCAACTGCAATGAAAAAAACTCAAAAAACATGTGACCATGAGGATATCATAAACTATGAATGACATACTGAGCCCAGAACCCAAAATGATGGTAACTGAGAGTGATTCTGAGGACCTATGTCTCGGTCACACTCTCAACTAAGAGAGAACGTGATCAAAAGGGAAGAATTTTTTAAACAAAAGTATAGGAGGCCATTGTTTTGGACTGAGTTCATGCACTAGGCCCCAATAGAACAGGCCAAATTAAACTGAAGTCACCCATGTTAAACACAACATAATCAAACTGAAACTTTAAGGAAACAGACAGTTTCTAAAACAGTGTTTATTTTCCCCCTAAAACAGGAGATTCCAACACAAGGTAGTCCTAACTACTCTAACCACTTAAAAAAATGATAACCTGAAGTCCTTGTTACCACCTTACAAAACCCATCATTCTGCTGTTTCCCAGTGGGATTCAAGACCACATAGGCACATTAACAATGGCGACAGAGTGCTACCAGTGCCTAAAATTTTGGTCAATCTTTCAAAATTGAGAGAATGACCAAAAAGAGGAATTGTTAAATTAAGTTTAGCCTAAAGCTGCCTCTGTATATATTTTAAGTTTGGCCTAAAGGTTTCTTTGTATATAGTGAACCATAACCTAACTGGATGTGTAAACAGACTGTAACTCACTCTTGCACAAATCACCAAAGTTTGACCAAAGCTCAATTAAACTCTGTTAAATTTAAATAAAAATAATAGAATATGCATTAACACATACTAAGAAATAAAAAAAAATATTTTACAACTGCCTTGTTCACAACAAACATCAGATGCAGAATATTCTGTTGGGATGATTAAAATGTACAAAGAGGACAAGTAGAGGTGAAATCATTCTTGTTTATTAATAGAAGTCACTGATGCCACAATGTGTTGCTTAGCTGTTTGGTTTATTGGTTTACATAAACATCTGAATGATTTGCCAGACCTTTTCTTTCTGTCTGGACATAAAACTCCATAGGAAAACAGTATTTTCAGAACATTTGAGAGTAGCTGCTACAAAGAAATAATAAGGGTAAGGCAGGGAGGAAAAGAACAGCTCATGAGTAAGTCAACCAATTAGAGGACAATGTTTAATGTGATCTAAGGTGTGTGATATCCAATGACATAGATCAGGAACAAAAGAAAGACTGTAACACTAGTTTGTCTGGAGGTGAGCTGGTGAACAATAGAATGAGGATGATAATTAAATTTCAGCTCATTAATACAAAATAAAAATCAATCAATGTAGTCATTGTATGAAACCCTTACTTTTCTTTTCAGATTTGTCTGTTCTCTGAAATTGCTCTCTTTTTATGCCTTATGTTTACATTTAGTTCATCTCCAAGGCTATAGTTACTAAGAGTGATCTATCATATTCTTGTACTCAAAAAAGCTTAATCACCATGTGCTTTTTCTAGCTTTTTGCTTGAATTAGACAGTTATCAAAATTCTCCAGAGCATTAGAAGGGCTTATTATTCTCTAATATTTTGGGAATTTTTTTAAATGTTCACTATGGGATATATAATTGAGTTGAGTATAATATATGGTTGGGCCAATTTCAGTTTCTAAAAAGATAAAAAGCTGGTACCCTTGACAATGGCAAACTCTTTAGAAAAATGTATTAAGTAAATAATATCTACATTCAATTTAAAAACCATCACCTGCCAGGAGTAGAAAAACTGTTTAAGATTTTTTCGAGCCTCAGTTTCATCTGTAGGTAGGTAAGAATTGCACATATCTCACTGGTTTGTTGTGAGGTAAATGGAGTTTTGTAAAAAAAAAAACACACAAAACAAAACAAAAAAACGTTTAACACAGCACCAGATAAATTATGAGCACTCAATCAATATTAGCCAATAATTTTTAGTACTAATTGATTACATAATTTCCCTTACTGTTAATTACACACTAAACTAGTTATCTTAGTCAGTGTGGTCAAACTCATATAGGCTTATAGTCTGAATCAAGGGTTACAGGGAACTTTGGAGATCCAGTGAACAAAAAACTGACATAAGTCTACTTTGCTCACAAATACCTCAGCCTCAGATTCCTAATGTTTAAACTGAGAAACATCTTTGTTATCAACATTTCCTGATACCTGTCTTACAAGCAAAACATATAATTATTTTTCTCCTACTTCAGAGAAACTGACATAAAAAGTCAAAGAAGATGAGTTATCCAAGAAAATAATGTGAGAAAACAATTCAGTTACTTAAAAATCTTAATAGGTATGAGGTTTCTGCATTGCATTTGCTCACATTTAGATGGTCCCTTTTAGAAAAATTATGAGATTTCATTTAAAATGTGGGTTTAGCCACAGTTCTGATTGATAATTAATAATACCAATTTTATTCACCATATAAATAAGTTTTTGCATTATTAATAGTAAGCTTCAGCAGGAATTTCAAGATGGAATCTAAACCCAGGTCTTCATGTTTTATCAAAGTTTTAACTTATTTTTGCTAAATGAAAATATCTCTCTAGTATCAATTTACTTTTTTAAAGGAAAATTTCAAAAACACACAAGTCAAGAATAAATGAATTATTGTGTACATATTACCTATTATCAACAACCACCAACTCAAGCATGTTATCATTGTCATGCCCTCAAAATTAACAGAAATTTCAACTATTATCAAATTTCTGAATAATGTTTATATTTTCCCAATTGTCATATAATTATAATTTGTTTGAAATCAGATCCTAATAAAGCTCATGCATTTTAATTGGTTGTTACATCTCATCATTCTATCAGTAATCTCTCTCTCTCCGGTCCTTGAAAGTTATCTGTTGAAGAAACTAGGCACTTCCTGCTGTGGAGATTTTCCAGTTTGAATCATACATGTCGCTCATAAATCCTCATAATCAATTTACTTTTAAGACACTAGACATTATCATCATTGGAGTCCCCCAAAAATGTCAATGTTGAATGAAGAGAAACTTTTATTTCTGTCAGATATGTGAATATGCATTTAAATTTCTATGCATTTCTTAATATATTAATGCACAGAATAACATATGCTAATGTAATATAAAACAGAGCTCAAAATCACTGGCAAAAGAGTAAAAAAATGTCACATTGCGGCCAGGCGCGGTGGCTCATGCCTGTAATCCCAGCACTTTGGGAGGCCGAGGCAGGTGGATCACGACGTCAGGAGATCAAGACCATCTTGGCTAACACAGTGAAAACCCGTCTCTACTAAAAACACAAAAAATTAGCCGGGCGTGGTGGCGGGAGCCTGTAGTCCCAGCTACTCTGGGGGCTGAGGCAAGAGAATGGTGTGAACCCGGGAGGCGGAGCTTGCAGTGAGCTGAGATCTCACCACTGCACTCCAGCCTGGGCGACAGAGCGAGACTCTGTCTCAAAAAAAAGTAAAAATAAAAGTCACATTGCATTAGTACTCAAGCTACAATAACTTGGAGTGCCCACAATCTAAATGCAAGATTTAATTTATCTTTACAATGTCTCTAAATTTTTTTTATTTATTTATGTATTCTTTGAGACAAGATCTCACTCTGTCACCCAGACTGGAGATCACAGCTCACTGCAACCTCAATCTTTTAGGATCAAGTATTCCTCTTACCACAGCTTCCTGAGTACCTGGGACTATAGGCACACACCAAAAGGACAGGCTAACTTTCATATTTTTTGTAGAGAAGAAATTTTGCCATGTTTCCTAGGCTGATCTCAAACTCCTGAGCTCAAGCAGTCCACCAGCCTTGCCCACACAAAGTGCTGGGATTACAGCATGAGCCACTGTGCCTGGCCTCAATTTTTTAAATTAATATGTATTATTTGTACATGTTTATGGGGGTCAAGCAACATTTTGATACATGCATAGAATGTGTGATAATCAATTCAGAGTATTTTGGACATCCATTACATTGAGCATTTATGACTTTTTGTGTTAGGAATATTTCAAGTCTCGTCTACCTATTTTGAAATACACAACATATTATTGTTAACTATGGTCACTCTATTGTGCTGTCAAACATTAGAAGATATTTCATATATATATACACACACACACACACCACTATATCTTCTTGATGAATTGATCCATTTATCATTATATAATGACGTTTTGTCTCTTTTTACTGCTTTTCACTCAAAGTCTGTTTTATCTAAGTATAGTTATTTCTGCTTGCTTTTTATCTCTGTTTATATGAAATATCTTTGTCCATCTTTTCAATTTCAGTCGATACGTCTTTACAGGTTAGGTAAGTTTCTTGTAGGCAGCAAATATGTGGGTCTTTTTTTATTCATTCAGCTAGTTTCTATCTTTTAAGTAGACATTTAAATCTGTTTTCATTAAAAGTCATTATCGATAGGTAAGGACTTATTCCTGACATTTTATTAACTGACATTTTTATTATTTTTGTTTATCTTTTGTTCCTTTCTTTTTTATTGTTTATCATTGGAGTGTGGTGTTTTTTTGTAGTGGCAAAATTGGAGTCATTTCTCTTTCTCATTTGTGTGACTTCTCTACCAGGGAGTTTAATACTTATATGTGTTTTCATGATGGTAGATATCATCCTGTTACTGTCAAATGCAGGACATTTTTAAGCATTTCTTATAGGGCTGGACTAGTGGTGATTAATTCCCTCAGTTTTTTTTTTTGTTTGTTTGTTTGCTTGTTTGTTTTGAAAAGACTATTTCTTCTTCATTTTTTAGGGTTAGTAGAGTATATTATTGACTGCCCAGTTTTTTTTTTTCTTTCAGCACTTTGAATATATCATCCCATTTTCTCCTGTCCTGTAAGGTTTCTGCTGAAAAGTTTGCTGTTAGAGTGATGGAGTTTCTCTTATGTGTGACTTGACACTCTTCTCTTGCTATTTTTAGCATTCTCTTTGTCACTGACTTTTGAATTTGACTACAGCGTGCTTTGAATAAGATCTTTTGAGTCATATCTATTTAGGAATCTTTGAACTTCCTGTGTTTGAATCGCTGTCTCTTGTGAGACTGGGGAAGTTTTCAGCTATTATTCCATTAAGTAGGTTTTCTGTGACGTTTTCCTTCTCTACACTTTATGGAACACCAAAAATTTGAATATTTTCTCACTTTCTGGTGTCCCATATGTCACACAGCCTGACTTTATTCTTTTTTATTCTTTTCTTTCTTATTTTTGTCTGACTGAGTTACTTCAAAAGACATGTGTTCAAGTTTTTTAATTATTTTTTCTTCTTGATCCAGTCTACTATTGAAGCTCTTAATTGTACTTTTTTTCATTTATTGAATTATTCAGTTCTATCATTTCTGTTTGTTTGTTTGTTCGTTTTTGAGATGGAGTCTCACTCTGTCACCCAGGCTGAAGTGCAGTGGTGTGATCTTGGCTCACTACAACCTCCACCTCCCAGGTTCAAGCGATTCTCCTGCCTCAGCCTCCTGAGTAGCTGGACTTACAGGCATGCATCACCACACCCAGCTAATTTTTGTATTTTTTAGTAGAGATGGGGTTTCACCATATTGGCCAGGATGGTCTCGATCTCTTGACCTCATAGTCTGCCTGCCTCGGCCTCCCAATGCTTGGTTCTTTTTAAGGAGATCTGTTTCTTCATTGAATTTCCCTTTCATAAACTAAATTATTTTCTGAGTTTTTTTGTATAGTTTATTTATGTTGTCTTATATCTCACTGAGCTTCTTTAATATCATTATTTTGAATTCTTTTTTTTTTTTTTTTTTTTTTTTTTGAGACAAAGTCTCACTCCATCACCCAGGCTGGAGTGCAGTGGCATGATCTCTGATCACTGCAACCTCCACCTCCCAGGTTCAAGTGATTCTCCTGACTCAGCCTCCCGAGTACCTGGGACTACAGGCCTATGCCACCATTCCCAGCTAATTTTTCTATTTTTAGTAGAAATGGGGTTTCACCATGTTGGCCAGACTGGTCTCAAACTCCTGACCTCATGATCTGCCTGCCTTAGCCTCTCAAAGTGCTGGGATTACAGGCGTGAGTCACCATGCCCAGCCCTGAATTCTTTTTTAGGCATTTAAAAAATTTGTTTTTCATTGAACTCTGTTGCTAGATAATTATTTTGTTCCTCTTTAAGTGTCATGTTTTCTTGCTTTCTCATGTTTCTTGTGTTTGTACATTAACATCTGTGCATCTGCTGTAATGGTTACCTCTTTATATTTTTTAAATAGGTTTTCATAGGGAAATACTTTTTCCTGTAGTTGTATCTCTGGCATTGGTTATGTAGGACACATTAGCCTTGATCCTAGGTGCATGCAGTAGTGTACTCTGTATGATTTCTACTGCTGTAATCAGCATCAGTGGAGTCTGTGATTTCTTCAGTGGCTTAATCTGAGGGGTCACAGGAGGCTGTAGTGAGGCCTTGCGGGGTACAGTAATGCCAGGTGGGTTAGTTCTCAGGCTCCAGTGGTGGCAGTGGTAGGCCTGGCATTCCTGTACTTAGGCCCCTGGACAGCATATACAGACAACAGTGTTAGTGGGTCCAGGTAGGCCAACTCTTGGGCCAAGTGACTTGTTCAGGTGACAGCAGTAGCAACAGTGGGGTAGGAAGGTTGGTGGATCCTCAGGCCCCTTGGCAGCATGTATGGCATTGGCAATGGCAGTAGCAGTGGCAGCACAACCCTCAGGTTTCCAGGTGGCATATACTGGTACTAGTAGTGGCAGCAATAGGCTGGGCAAGCCAGTCCCCAAATTCCTGGGAGAAGTGAACAGATGCTGATGGTAAGGGGTGGAGCATGGTGATTTCAAGACCCTCAGATGACACACTTGGACACTGGGTGAAGTGCCAGGTGGTGCACGTCTGTCTTTAGGCCCCTTGATAATATATATGGGCATAGGAATGTGGTGGTGGGGCAGGGTGATCCCCAGGCCTCCAGTGAGCATGCTTGGGTGCCAGTGGCAAGCATTCTGGGCCTACTGTTAGATATTCTTATGGTTTATGTGCACACCCAGAGATATCAATGGGGCAGAGTGATTTCCTGGCTCCCAGGGCACCGTGAAGTCATTGGGAAGGTGGTACCATGTAGAGTGGGCCTGTCTTCAGGCCCCCCAGTGGTACACATAGACACAGACTGTGGTGGGTGGTGTGAGGTGATCTTTAGGCCCCCAAACAGCATGCCTGGGCACCAGCAGCAGGTAGTGAGGAGTGCAGAGGGAGGAGTGAGTCTTTTGCCAGACATCCTGATAGTGCATGTATGCTCCTGAGGTGACAGATGGGACAAGGCAACCTCCAGGTTCCTGGATGGCACTCTTGGGAACTGGCAGAAGTAGGACTGGGTCTTTTGTCAGGCATTCTGATGGTCCACATGTGCGCTAGAGCAACAGAAGAGACAGAGTAATCTCGAGTCACCCAGGCAGCATGCTCAAGCACTAGGACCACTGGGGAATCTCTCACTTACTCTTTCCCTGCATTGGAGAACCTCTTTGGGTTCCTTGCCTGATATGGTTTGGCTCTGTGTCCCTACTCAAATCTCATCTCGAATTATAATCCCCACCTGTTGAGGGAGGAAGGTGACTGAATGATGACAGCAGTTTCCCCCATGCTGTTCTTGTGATAGTGAGTGAATTCTCATAAGATCTGATGGTTTTATAAGTGTTTGACAGTTCCTCCTTCACACCCTGTCTTTCTCCTGGCACCTGTGCAGACAGTGCCTGCTTCCCCTTCCACCATGATTTTAAGTTCCTCCCCAGTCATGCAGAACTGTGATCAATTAAACCTTTTTCCTTTAGAAATTACCCAGTCTCAGGAAGTTCTTTATAGCAGTGTGAAAATGGACTAATACATTGCCAATCCCAGCTGGGACAGCTGCCTCACTTCTCTCTCCTATGTCTTAGCTGTTTCCCTTCACTTCTCTGTTGAATTCTAGTGTTCTCTCTTCAAAGCTCTATGCAAAGTGTTATTATAAACTCATTGATTTGGATCTTCTTTGCAGAGGAGACAAGCCATCTCAAAGTCTCTCCCCAAATGTTTTTAAGAATCCTTGAAATTTTCTTCCTCTTGTACTTAAGAACTGGAGTCACTCAGGCTGATTTATTTCAGTTCTTTCTTAAGACATTACAAGAGCCACTGTCCCTTGTTTTGTAACATGAATAAGATTTTACTGGACACTCTACTATAAAGGAATCCAAAACAACCTAAAGAACTTAAATTGTTACCACATATGATTGTTTTTAGAACTTATGGGTTGCGTTTATGTCTTAAATTTCTGTAAAGGCATTCCTTTCCTACCTTTCCGTCTACTTATGATAGATTTGACCCCTACTCACACCATACACAAAAATTAATTTGAAATGGGTCATACATCTAAACTAAGTGGCTAAAACTATAACAAATTTCAAAGAAAATATAGAATATATTTGTAAATATGGGCAGGCAAAGCCTTATTAAAAATCATAACTGTTGAAGAAAAATTATAAATTATGCTTTATCAAAATTAAATATTTGTATTCAATAGAAAATGCTATTAAGAAAATAAGATCTATCACAAAGTGGGAGAAAACATGCAATATAGATATATGACAAAGGAACTTGTCTAAAATATATTTTAGAAGCTTCTATAATTCAATAATTAAAAAGTCAAACAACCTAATTTTGTAAGTGGGTAAACCCTTAACAGACATTTCACAAAGAAAGATATATGAATGATCCATAGACATATGAAATCTGCTCAATATCATTTTTCATTGCTCGATATTTTGTCACATAGGGAAAAAATATCATTATTCATTAGGGAAATGTAAATCAAAACCACAATGAGATAGTTCACATCTTCAAAGATGACTAATTTTTTTTTTTTTTTTTTTTTGAAACAGGATCTCAATCTGTTGCTCAGGCTGGAGTGCAGTAACAATCATAGCTCATGGCAGTCTTGAACTCCTAGGCTCAACTATCCTCCTGCCTCAGTCTCCGGAGTAGCTAGGTTATGTGCATATGCAGACATGCCTAACTAATTAAAAGAATGGAGATATGGTCTTGTTATGCTGCCCAGACTGGTTTCAAACTCTTGGGCTCAAGCAATCCTCCTTCCTTGGCCTCCCCAAATGCTGGGATTACTGACATGACACCTCACCAAGCCCTCAAATTTTAAAAACTTAATATACATTTTTGGTGAAAATGTGGGGCAACTGGAACCCTCATACTTGGCTGAGTGATATTATAAAATAATCATTTTGGGAAAATATTTAGAAGTTTGTTATAAAGTTAAACATACACCTACCCAAATTATGTGGCAATTTTGCTCCTACGTATTTATCAAATAGAAATAAAAACATGCTTTTGCAATACTTGTACAAGAATGTTTATAGAAACAATATTATTTATAACCTCAAATTGGAAACATCCTAAAGTCTCCTGCAAGTGAATGGATAAAAACATTGTGGATTCATATATTCTAGTGCTACTCAACAATAAAAGAGAACACCCAAGGATGTAACAGTAAGGTAGATGAATCTCAAAAGCATTATGCTGAATAAAAGAAGATTACCACAGGAATATACAATATATCACTATTATTATAGCAAAACTAAGTCAAAGTAAAAGACATTAGAAGTGTAGTTTCCTGGTGGGCAAGGGAAGATGTTGATTGGAAAGAGGCATGGAGATAGTTTCTTCAGTGATGGAAATGTTCTGTATCTTGACTGGGGTGGTGGTTGCACAGATGTATAAATGTGACAAAACCCATTAAACTATACTCTTAACAATCTGTATATTTTATTGATATGTAAATTATATCTCAATAAAAGGTTTTCTTGGGGGAGGAAATGCATATATGTCAGATAATATGGAGGTCAGTATAATGAACAGTGAATAAAACAAATACAGTCCCTACTTTCATATTACCAAGCTCAAGCCCATGATCAGGAGATTAAACATAGCATAAATGTGCCCATAATACAAATTCTAGGCACACTCTTAGAGGGAAAAAAAAAAAAAACCTGTCGTTTAAATTCTCCCTTCTCATTATTTTCCCAATTCAAAGTAAGCCACTTCACAGGATATTTAAAAATGTCACATTCTACCTTTGGGAAAACCAAGAAGTTGGGTGTGCCTTTGCCGTCTTACTCAGATAAAATTTACATCTGAACGTAATCATCTATCAGTTTATTCTAGATAATTTGGTTTTAAATAATACTGTGAACAAGGGTATCAGTAGTCCTGGACACATTAAGAAATGCCAAATCCAGTCCAAATCCATTTTTATAGTTTCCTCTTAAAGCATGATGTCATGAGGGTTTGACCTTCACAGAGATTTCTGTCTCAGCTCCTATTCACTTGTGAGCCACAGGTTGCCTCAGTTAATAAGTATTTGAGGTGATAAGAGTACACTTAAGAGTGCACTTAAGTAACTTAAAAGTACACTTAAGTTACAGAGCTCCCTAAGGCCTTAGCTCACAGCATATTTAGAAATACAGTGCTTTATTAAAAGATATGTGGCTAGCCAGCAGCATCTGAGTCCAAATTTAAGGATTTATCCCTGGCACAAGCCATTTGTCTTACCCCTAGAGTAAGGATACCTCTAACAGTTACTTACTAGGTACTAAAAGATCCACCTAGAATATGAAAACTGCTTGAGAAGATTGTGGCATAAAATCTCAGCTACAAATGGAGGTACAGCTTATCACCAGCTGTTCTGAGAAATTCCATGATCTAGAATTGACCTCATACTCACTTTTCTGTTTATGTCTTACCTAATGTGTTGACCAGTAGAGTGGCTGTCCATCTTCAATATACTAGCCGCAAAATGGGTTTAGCTTTGCAATGTAAATATTTTGTCTAAGAAATTTATATAAGCAGAGTAGTGCGGCAATAGACCTGTTTTTGCATATTGGATAATAGTTGTGATAAAATTTCTATAAAGAACTTCAGCTATTCTAACTCAGACTAATTCTAGCCTATCCCTCAAACTGCAAAATAACACCTTCATCTCCGCACACATACAAAAATAATTAAAACCATACAAAATATATATTTTCCTAAAGAAACTCCCTGAAATACGCACTTAGCAAGAGTCATCAGAACTCTTAGCTTTTAAAGTAAAATATATATGCATCTGAGTTACTTCAAGCTTTTTCCACAAGCAATGGTTGTCCAATTCCTGTACATTTCTGTAACTGAATGGGCTCAGGACAGTTATCCAAAGATAAGATTTACCTGAAAGGTAAATTTAAGTTTTTATGCCCTCCATTGCTTACAGTTTATAAAAACCAATTGTTTATGGTTTGGTTTGGTTTGGTTTCTTTTATTTTGTTCTTTTAACTTCACCCCATCAATGTTCAGCAGAAAAAAACGGGAAAAAATGAAGACCACATTTTTAGTTAGTGTACCCTATTAATGAAAAATAAATAAATTAGATTTCCTTGAAAAACACTTGCTTCTCTGCTGAGAAGTTTTCTATTTAATGAAAACTTCATTTTTAGTTTTAACATCAAAACTTTACATCAGCTGAAAAAACAGAAAAGGAAAGAAATCTTCGTTGTGTTTGTTTTGGATACGTTCTCTTTTTAAACAAATGGTCACTCACTCAGTATATCAAGGGGATAAGGAATGATATTTTCTCATTTTAAATATTGCCCCTCCGGGACAGCATGGTGTATTGGAAACAATGGGACTTTGAAATGATAAGTAAATTCAAACTCTGAGTCTTCCCTTCAAACAACTATATGTTTTTGTCAGATTCTATCACTTTTCTAGGTTTCAGGCCTCTCCCATGTTAAATTGAGATAATTATACCCAATAAAATCGCTGTGATAAAGAGACTCTGAAGAATTCTGCCTCAGACAGTAGCGAGTTTTATGATAATGAAATTTTCATTTATGGTCTACTCGTGCTTTTATTTTTTATCTTTAAATTTTTAGAATTTTTAAAACCTTCAGTCCTAAAAATTTCAAATTATTATAAAGATAATAGATCAATATTTTCATTACCATCTTTAGATTTCACTGAAGACATACTTCGATAGTTACCTAGCTGACCCAGAATCATTCATCCTAACCCTGAGTTGAACAATATTTTTATTTATAAGTTTCAAACATGTTACAATGGAGCCTTGGGCTACAAAATTCTAGGGAGAAGAGCCTTAAAATGGGAACTAAATCAATTCCTAAGAAATTAATTGAGATCAGGAAGGACCTAGAAAGATTGAATTTTATTCTTAATGACTCAGGGTTTTCGGGGGGTGTGGCGGGTTCTGTCTTGCTTTGCCACACAATAGAGATTTAAAATAAACCTTGAAAAGTTATGGAACTGGACAACTTACTTGAATAACTTCTCCAGGATAGATCACAAGAATCTAGTTTGCTGAGCAAATAAGAACTGCATTTCAGGGACAATTGTACAGCAAAGTTTACTGAGCAAAACGTTGAACGAAATAGAAGGTAAAAAAAAAAATGTAGTTAAAAAACAATAGATTTTACAAAATCTGACAAAACTCTCTTCCCATGGAAGTTGTGCTATATGTTTACATGTAGTAATAATTATTGTAGTGCACTCTAAAAAAATTCTTAGAATTACATGCATCAAATTCAGAACATGTTAACCCTCAGCTTCTGTGTTCTTCCTTCTGGTTTACAGAGCTCCCTAAGGCCTTAGCTCACAGTGATCTCCCTGTTTCCATAACTACCGTAATATTGATTCTGACGAACACAAACCTTTATAGTTTCTCAGATCAACAACTCAAACTAACAGATGTTCCCCCGGACCCTATTCTTATCTTTCCAAATAAGGAGATAGATGTCTTCACATTCCAATCACACAAATTTTTTAAAAATAAAAATAAACCTCTGCTGCCATAATAATCTAGTCAACAATTTAAACAAATTCATTGATTTTCAGCCTGAGGAGACAGATAAAGAGACAATGGCTGTGTTACCTCCTTCTACATACACATATATACCAGGGAAGAGTATGTCAGGTTTAAAATGATATATTTAATAATAATATTTGAAAAAGTATATCCAATAATACACTTTAAAAGGTTTGAAAAGGTATATTTAATATTAAAATTTAGTTGACTTGCTTGGTTTTGGTACTTAATTTTCTTTTGCTCTTGCAAATAACATTAAAGATGAAGGGTATGTGGGGGCTTTTTAGTGTGAAAATATTGCAGTAATTCAGTACCGCAGTTACATTTTTTCTTATGGTTAAGGTAATAAGTGAAGACACTAGGAACCAAGTTTTAGTATTTGTATTAGTCCATTTTCACACTGCTGATAAAGACATATCCGAGACTGGGCAATTTACAAAAGAAAGAGGTTCAATGGACTTACAGTTCTATGTGGCTATGGAGGCCTCACAATGATGGCAGAAGGTGAAAGGCACATCTCACATGGCAGCAGACAAGAGAGAGAGCTTGTGCAGGGAAATTCCCATTTTTAAAATCATCAGATCTCATGAGACTTATCACAAAAACAGCACAGGAAAGATCCATGATTCAATTATCTCCCATCAGGTCCCTCCTACAATTCACATGTGGGAATTATGGGAGCTACAAGATGAGATTTGGGTGGGGACACAGAGCCAAACCATATCAGTATTCTATGTTCTATCGAATAGACACAAAATACATTTAAACATTCTAACAGGATAACATCAATCTAGGCATATGGTTATTAATCAGATTAGTCTGTTTACTTTAGAACATCTACTTATAAAACGGTGTAATAAATTTTTACACCTAATATATAAAAACTATTAAAGAAAAATTATATAACTTTTTGAAAAACATTAATCTTTGTGTATTTGGTACACAGAGAAATCAGAATGGTTATATCAGTCCTATAATATAAACTGTGCCAAAATTGACTTTATATTTGAAGGCAATTTACTCCAGATTGTTTTAATGTCATAATAATGGCAAAAGTCTAATTTCTAGATTCTGCTCTCCAATGTGAAAATAAGCCAATTCAAGCTAGCTTAGCTTTCTATTTCAATTAGGTCTAGTCACAAAATAAAAATAACCCCACACTGATTCAGATTTTTATGGAATGAACTAGAAGTCTCAGTATGTTTTTTATTTTTTAGGTATAAGTTGAATGCACATAAAGAATTATTGGTGACCAAGGTCGTGGCATACAGTATTATGTTCAGTTGGCCTTGGAATGGTAAAGAGTGTTGGTTGAGTGTTTGATACCTAGGAAGATGTAAGTGTGGAAAGCAACATTTAAAACTGCCTGTGTTAGCAGTGTCTGGCAGCTCAACTTATATCACTTGGGTCATGAGTCTCTTCATTTCTTGGGTCCACTTTCCTTTGTATTAGCCTCATTTTCAGATTCTGAATAGTGACCCCTGACAGCTCCAGGTTCACACTATTCTTATTGACAGCAACCCCAGGGAACAGGAAACCCCTATTTTCAGTTGCACAAGGAAGTCCTGAAATTAGTTCTTGTTGGACTGACTTGGGTCACATGTGCCTCACTGAACGAATCATTGTGACTAGGGAAGTGGATTCTGCTGAATAGTCAGACCTCAGTCGTGTGTCCGCCACTGGAAGATTTTTAAGTTAGTGTTTGCATAATGTATCTTTTGTCCAAAAACAAAAACCAAAAAACACAAAACTGGCTATGTTTTACCTCATTAATTAAAATTTAAAATCTTTAATCTAAATTTTTCATGTCAATGCAAATTTTTAAAATCTTGTCTATTTAAAATAAAAATGGCAAAATTTACTCTATCATTAAAAAAAAAAAACCTTGGCTGATTTTTTTAAACAATTCAAACTTCTGAGAAGTCAAACAAACACTATTATGGGTTTAATTGTGTCTTTCAGAAATTCATATGTTGAAGAAATTCCCAGCACCTCAGAATGCAAAATTATTTGGAGGTAGGGTCACTGCAGACATACTTAGTTAAAATAAGGTTATATAGGAGTAGGGTGGGTTTCTAATCCAATTTGACTGATGCCTTTATAAAATGGGAAAATTTGGATATAAGACCACACACAGAAATAATAACATGTGAAGAAGGAGGCAGAAATCAAGGTGATGCTTCTTCAAGTCAAGGGACAAGACTAAAGATTGCCAGAAAACCACCAGAAGCTTGGAGAAAGACATGGGACAGAGTCTCCATGAGAGGCCTCAGAAGGAACCAACCTGGCCAACAACTTGACTGCAGACTGCTCGACTCCAGAACTGTGAAACAATACATTTCTGTTGTTTAAACTGTCCGTCTGTGGTCCTTTATTACAGCAACTTAGAAAACTAATAGAAATGACTAACTAGCACATTACTGCTAGATGTTTAAGCAACTTTCGTAAATCGAATGAACCAAATATAAATGTAAATCAGTTTTTCTTAAATATACAAATAAAATTCTCCTACACATTTCAAATTAAAATTTTGACAAAGCCAATATGTCTGTGTTTCTGATCTTTTATACTCTGTCAAATAGTTCATATATCTTAATCAGCATATATTCTCATTATCATCATTATTTTAAATGTTTAAAAACCAAAATATTGGGCCGGGCACAGTGGCTCATACCTGTAATCCCAGCACTTTGGTAGACCCAGGCAGGTAGATCACGAGGTCAGGAGATCAAGACCATCCTGGCCAACACGGTGAAACCCCATGTTGGGCGAATTAGCTGGGCGTGGTAATTCCAGCTGTAATTCCAGCTACTCAGGAAGCTGAGGCAGGAGAATTGCCTGAACCAGGGAGTCGGAGTTTGCAGGGAGCTGAGATCGTGCCACAGCATTCCAGCCAGGCAACAGAACAAGACTTCATTTAAAAAAAAAAAAAAATATATATATATATATATATATATATAGAGAGAGAGAGAGAGAGAGAGAGAGAGAGAGATTTTATGAGAATATCCGACTTCATCAAATATTTACTTTTTTTCCCCCTAAATTTAAGTGTTTATGCTTACCTGACCAAAAGGAATGTCTTACTTTGATCTGCTATAAGAAAATACCTAAGAATAGGTATGTTATAAATAATGGAAATTTATTTCGCACAGTTCTGAAGGCTGGGAAGTTTAATAACAAGGCACCAGCAGGTTTGGTGTCTAGTGAGGGCTCAGTCTCTGCTTCCAAGATGGAGCCATGAACACTGCTTCCTCACATGGCAGAAGGGATGAAAGCACAAAAAAGGGATTGAGTTAGATCCCTTCAGCCCTTTTATAAATGCATTAAATCATTCACGAGGGCAGAGCCCTTATGACTTAATCATCTCCTAAAGGCCACACCTCTTAATACTGCTGCATTGGGGATTAAGTTTCAACATGAATTTTGGAGGGGACAAAAACATTCTAACCACAGCCAGGAGTATATTTGTTACCTCAGATCAATTATTGTTATTATGATCTTTTTTCATAACATTTAATTATCTGAGTTGATGAGATTATGTACCCCCAAGCCAGGGTTGTAAATAAACATTTCACTGCTTGTTGAGTTCTGAATCTTTATTTTTCCCTTAGCTGTTATTCTGTTCTTCAGCCTTCAGCCACTATTCTACATTAACTTTATTGACAGCAGAGTCCTATCTGATAAGGTATGTCGTTTGCAGGAATTAGCTTGTTATCAGATGGGTTTGGGAGGATGCCTACGAGGATACCTTTACACTACCTATCTCACTCCCAGACAGCTGAACACATACTCAATCAGTTGACTAAATCCTAACCCACTGAGTGGGCCTGACCCCATCCATTGACTGTGAAAAATCACAGGAGTAAGGAAGACTCAGCTTCTCCCTTCCCAAATATTCTCTTCCTGAGTCAGACATGGGTTCATTTTCAAGTCTCAATCCAGAACAATAATAACAAAAATACAGAGGCAATATCTGCAACAGGGGAATGGTGATCAAGGGAGAGAGAAGGGTGAGCTGATAAATAAGAGATAAGGACATGAGGAATCAATCATATGGGGACCTGTAGGCCAGCGTCAGGAAGTGGACTTGGAGTGGAGCCAGCAAGTGGAAGCCACTGAAGGGCTTAGACTGAGGAGTGAAGTGGTCTGACTTATAGTTTTGAAAGATGATTCTGCTCTACTGCCCTGTACTAAGTCAGCTAGACAATCAGCAAAGGATGCATACTAGAGATGAGTAATTGTCATTGCAGAGAGTTACAGAATTCTGCAAGGATCTAACTGTTCCACAGGCTGAGGCTGAAACAAAATTTGAAACTGAGAAAGACATGAGGGGAACTCAGGAAGTGACTTGAAATGCCCCCAATACGTGTGATGGTTATTAAACACTGACCCTTCACTCTAAAAATTGCATCTGTCTGTAGGGTTCACCTGTTTAGATATAAATTTTATTAGGAAGATCTTAAGTAGCAGTTTGGAGTGTGAAAAATTTTGATGACAAGGAAACTAAAATTATTAAGGCTTACACTAAGTCAATGACAGAAAATAGAAAGGGGTACAGATCCGAAGCTTCTTCGGAAGATAAAATTGATAAGCTGGAGAACAATTGCACATAGGAGAGAGACAGCATATCTTAGGATAGTGTTTCTCAGACATTTTTTACAGTAAAAAGAAATGCATTCTGTATCAAAAGAACTTCCCTCCCCAAGCCTCCCCATACACAAACATACTCTTTAATCATCACAGTTTTACAAAATAATACATACCTTTGCTAAGTATTATTGCAATCTGTACCGTTGTATTTGCAATGGTCTCTAATTTTTTGTATTCCATTGTTTCTATTTTAAAATATTTTCTGCGTAAATTGATTACATCACCACAGCTTGAAAAGCATTGATTTATAGTCACTCTAGCTTTCTAGCTTGGCAACAGAGAAATATTGATGAACAGATCATCAAGATGAGGAATACCAAAGAAGCAAGGAAGACTGTTTGCAAGCTAAGAGTCAGCATTGGATATATTAGGGAATTTCACATATAATACTTCATTTAAAGTTTATAAGTACCTAATTCGGAAATCATTATTCCAATTTTAAAGATGAAAAAATAAGTCTCATAAAAAATAGTTTTCAAAAATAGTACAGGCATAAAGTACAACTTAAAACAATTTTTAATATTCCCCCATTTAAGATTAAATATTTTGCCAGGATCTCTTTTAACTAATATGAACTTTGCTTTATTTCTGAAAAGCTAAAACTACAGGTAAGTACTGTTATTAAACTTCCGACTGTATCCACAGTCTATTTTCAGTAGTGCTTTGTATATTTAGTTTATAAAATAAATTCTTTCTTTCCTTTCTTTGGGTAACAACCACTTTTCATATGGAAATAACAAACCAAATTGTAAATCTGGTTGTCCTGTGGTTGAGAAGAGAATAAGAGACCTTAACTGTTTTTTCTCTGCATTGTACTTTTTCATAAAATTTTAAACTGCCAGGGACTGTAGAGATCATCTAGTGAAGACATCCAACTCCTTTATTTCACAGATGAGAAAACTGATCTCATCTATTTATTGGCAGAACTGGGTGTGTAGGAAACCCAAGGAAGTCATGTGTCTGCCATTTAAAATTTGTAATTATTCAACTCCCCTCTCAACTCCTCTCTGCAAACATCCTAGTTGCCTAGTTGCTCTTCCCAGAAAAAATTATCTCCCAAGTGTCCAGATCACACAATGGAACACAAAGAAAGATTTAAGCACAAGGCAGAGGAAAGGGTGGAGTTGTTAACATCCTCCTTCTTCCTACAGTGGGTTCAAAGCTTTTTTTTTTTCACTCCTACTTCAGTACACACAGACTGAATTACCCATGTGTGGAAGCCACACTATTTTATGTCCAGGTCCTACAGAGATTAGAAAATTGTTTCTCTCTTACTATGTTGATGATTAACAGCCAGCATACCAAAGACTCACTTTCCTCTTCACTTTTCTGTTTTCCTGTCCCTTCCAACTCTGTAAAACAGTCTTATATATGCTACTACATGTTTGTGTTCCTTACAGCTGTTTCATCAGGACATCCTTCTGGACACAGGGCCTCCTCTTGGCTCCTTGTCATTGGAGGGTGGAAAGCTACAGGAAGAGAGTCACATAGAGGGATTCAGTCTTGACCCTAGCAATTGCTTGTGTACTTCGAATCCCAAATACAGGCAACTGTTTTCCAGTCAGTGCAGTAAATGGAGTTCAATTATTTTTGGCATTAAAAAAAAAAAAAAAAAAAAAAAAACTGTCCTAGACATGATTCTGATGCAGGCCCAGATGCACAGGGAGCATAACCCCTTTATTGGGGTACACTGGGCCTGGATGGGACAGAGAGGGGAGTGTGTGCAGAGAGGGGAGTGTGCAGAGAGGTTTGTGTGCAGAGAGGGGAAGGGGATGGCATGCATACTAGGAGGCTGAGGCAAGAGTGGAAAGGGCAGCTTTCTTCAGAAGCACCGAGTGGGGCTGAATGAGCATGTGCCCCAAGCATGTATGGAGATGTTCTCTTCACCAGTCTTACAGCAATTTAAACTCTTTGTTTATGTGAGACAGGGTCTCGCTCTCTCGCTCTGGCTGGAGTGCAGTGATGTAATCACAACTCACTGAAGCCTCGAACTCCTGGGCTCAAGCGTTCCTCCTACCTCAGCCTCCAGAATAGCTGTAAACTCTTGAAATAAAGCCAGAGCAGCCCTAGGGCTGTGTTAATGCCTAACCTCCTCTTGGCCTTTACAGGAAAGAAGCAGGTGTCAAAGATATGGGACAGGCCTAACAGACCTCACAACTATTTAACGTTTATCAAAATCAGAAGTGTCCACTTAAATATGGTTACCTGGGTTACAGGTTACATTAAGACAGGCATTTGAGAACTCAGATCCATTAAACATGACAGAAACTCTCCTTGACCAAACTTTAGTCAGACTTCTCTGAGGCCTCTTGTCAACTAAGCCTTCCCAGCCCAGTTTTAGCAAAAACTTCTGCTGTCATCCTCCTACCCTGATCACTGTCTATATCTGGTTAAATTCCTTGTTCCCTCTCCTTGCTATCTTATCATCTTGGTCTGCCTTTACCAAGAATCCTGTTAGGGCAATTCAGCAAGAATCTCCCTAACCTTAATGTCTCCTCTTAGTAATTTCATCCACTGACCCCTTTACTCTGCTCCTTGGCCCTAAATCCCCTCTTGTCCTTGTTGTATTCAGAGTTGAGCCTGTGAAAGTTGCCAGTATCAAAATGGAGTGACGCCTGTCAAAACCCTAACAAAATGGAGGCAGGAAGCATAAGGAGGAGCTATTATGCACAAATGACTGTAACAGGACTTATCATATGACATTCCTCAAGACCAGTGTTCCAAAATAGCCATCGTACAAGAATACTTACCTAGCAAGGCTGTTTCTATCCATGAACAAGCACCAACTCCTATAATAACCTATGCACCTTTTTTCAAGGCTGCTTACATAGTCATCTTTACATGAAGATGAAGAAGCTTCTACCCCAAGGGTATGCCTATGATGCATCATAGGCTGCTTGTGATTGCAACCCCCTGCGTATTCCCAAATAAGCTCATTTGTCCTGTGGGAAGAAAAACTGTCGCAGGTGTTTGCAAAAGTTTGTATACCTAGAATGTGTTACAATAGTTGGAAAATTCTAATATTGATGATGACTAATTTCAACTGTTTAATAGCTAACTATATTAGGGTTCTCCAGAAAAAAACAGAACTAATAAAATGAAGGAGGGGGAAGAGATTGAGAGAGGTGTCTATGTATCTAGATATAGCTAGATAGATGACAGATAGATAGATAGATAGATAGATAGATAGACAGATATGATAGAAAGATGATTGATAGATACAATAAATAGCTATCTAGATATCTTTATAGATATATTCATGTCTATAGATAAAGACAGAGAGGCAGAGAAAGACGCACAGTAATTGATTTTCAGGAATTGTAACATGTAATTGTTGGGGCTGGCAAGTACAAACTACATAGGCCAGACCAGAAGGTACAGTTGAATGAGAGTTGCTGTTGCAGTCTTGAGTCCAAGTTCCACAGGGCCACAGGCTGGAAACCCAGGCAGGATTTCTGTATTATAGACTAGAGAAGAACTCCTTCTTTGGGAAATCGCTGTCTTTGTTCTTAAGGCCTCAACTAATGGGATGAGGCCCATCCACATTTTGGAGGGTAATCTGCTGTACCCAAAGTCTACTAATTAGCTATCAATCACATCTAAAACTACCTTCACAAAAATGTCTAGATTGGTGTTTGACCAAACAACGGGACACTATAGCCTAGCCAAGTTGACACATAAAATTAATCACGGTACCAGCTAACACTAACTTTGCATCTCACAACCAGAGGAATTATTTAATATTGTCATACAATGAAATTATATTACTTTTTAAAGTCATTGCTTCAGGTTGACATACAAAACCATTTTAACTTTTTAAATTGATCTGAATTGCTAATGTGTGCCTAATTTTTATAAATAATTCCTTAATTTTATTTAAAATGAAACAAAAATTGATGGGAAAAAAACTCTGTGTGTGTATGTATGTGTGGTATCGGGGTGAAAGGAAGAGATTACCTGGCAAAAACTACAATTTTATTCTGTAGTAGTAGTCAGTGCAATTTAGCACTAAATTTTTAAAGCTCTCAAAATCGAACGTACACAGAGAAACGAGAAAAACCCAAAGATTTAAATTCAGCACCAATATCTTCCCTGGGTTATATACCTTAAATTATACCAGATAAACTAATTCTGGAAGAGAAAACAACACTATTCCCTATGACTATATATTAGCATATGGCTTTCAAGGAAACAAAGAACAGCAGTTTCACCAAAATACACTTTGCCAACACTTTCCCTCCTTTTCCAGAGGAGAAAAGGAGTATAAAAAATAATAGCAAAATATGTCAGTTTCTATAACAGGCTCATAGTTACATGAGTTTGTGTGGAGAATCTTGTGGTTACTTAAAAAAATAATAATAATTAGTCATAGCAGTATCCTCCCTCCCGCTTGACTTTGACTTCTCTAGCTTACACATTCCCTCTGTGAGGCTCAGCTCAAGTTCACATGTAAAGTCAGCAGAAATGTGAAGCTCTGCTGCTCAACACTACAGCTAATACAGCTGTGCATCACTCAGCACAGCAAACAAAGTGGTTATATCTTCTTTTGTTAATTAATTTTACATTTTTTCTTCATTATGAAATCTTTCAAACACTTAAAAATAAGTTTATACCTAACACTTAGATCTAACAAATGTTAAATTTTTAACTGCTTCAGAAATTTTTGGGAAAAAAAATGAAAAATGACAGATACAGAGAAAACCCCTCTCACTTCCTTCTCCAGTCCTTTTATCTGAATTACTCATCCCCTTCTACCTGACACCCTCCCTTTCCAGACATGACTAATATCTTGATAGAATATATATCCTTCCTATCTTGATTTTTATTGCTCTTAACCACATAAAATTTTGCCAGCAAAATTATAGGGATCATTTTACATTATTTTTAATTTTGTATGAATAGATATTTGCAGTTCAATTATGTATGTATGTATGTATTTTGAGACCGAGTCTTGCTCTGTCGCCCAGGCTGGAGTGCAGTGGCTGCAACTCAGCTCACTGCAACCTCCACCTCCTGGGTTCAAGTTATCCTTCTGCCTCAGCCTCCCCAGTATAGCTGGGACTACAGGTACACACCACCATGCAGGGCAAATTTTTGTATTTTTAGTAGAGATGGGGTTTCACCATACTGGCCAGGCTGGTCTGGATCTCCTGACCTCCTGATCCACCCGCCTCAGCCTTCCAAAGTGCTGGGATTACAGGCATGAGCCATCACGCTCAGCCCAATTATTTTATTTATTTATTTATTTATTTATTTATTTATTTATTTATTTCAGACAGTCTCTTACTCTGTCACCCAGGCAGAAATGTAGTAGCGCGATCTCAGCTCACTGCAACCTCCCCCTCTCAGACTCAAGTGATCCTCCCACCTCAGTCTTTCAAGTTGCTGGGACTACAGGTGTGCACCACCCTGCCCAGCTAATTTTTGGAGAGATGGGATTTCGCCATGTTGCCCAGGCTGGTCTTCAACTCCTAAGCTTAAGTGATCCACCTGCCTTGGCCTCCCAAAGTGCTGGGATTACAGGCATGAGCCACCACGCCTGGCAATTTATTTTTAATTTAACCTTATGGTTTCAAAATGTACCAAAGATGATTCATGTAAATCTAGTTCATTTAATTTAACTGCCAGATGGTAGTCTACTAAATATATGATAAACTACTTATTTCTTTGTTGATAAATATTTAGATGGTATCCCACTTTTTTCTTTTAATAACAGTGCTACAAGGAATAATCTTGTACATGTTTTCTTATGTACATATAAAAGAATACAGCATCCACCTAGAAGTGAAATTTCTGGGATATGTACTATACTCAGTCCACTTTCCTTGATATTATCTAAGTGTTTTTCCAAAGTAGTTGACTAATTTACATAGCCACTGACAGCGTATGAGAGACTGTTTCTCCACACCTCCAAAAGCTGAGTATTGCCGACGTTTTAGTGGTCAGAGGTCTGCCAGTGGTAACTGTGAAATGGTATTCCATTTTCAAACCCATGAGCATACTCCCTCAACTATTCAGATTAAAGACCTTTTCAGCTGTTTATCTTTCCAGCTTCTTTTTTAAATAGAATTTTCAGTTTGTTTGATTTACCCAATTTTCAATTAGGTAACTTATCTTATGCTTATTCATTTTCAGAAGACTTTTTTACTATAGTGAGATACCAATATTTTGTTGCTACAAATGTCATAAATTGCTTTTCTTCAATTATTATTTTTTATTAACTTTCTTCAATGTATCCTGTATTAGAGGGCTTTGCATTTTAATAAGGTCAAGGTTATCAATAATTTCCTTTGAAGTTTTGTGCTTATGATCATCCTCTTTAAAATATGGGATTCTCCTGTATTTCCCTCCAAAATCTTTATAAAATTTTTCTCATATTGGGGTCTTTAATCTATCTCGAATTTATTTTAATGTGTCACAAATTGCAAATTTTTAATAAGGATAATTAATTTTACCTGGAAACATTTATTTAAAACTTTGTTATTCCACAACCAATTAATAATGTCTGAACTGAGTTCGTACATATTCATAAGTCTTTGTCTGGGTTCTTTGCTCCTTTCCATTGGTTGGTTTGCCCAGCCCGTACAAATAGTAAGATAGCTGAATATTCACACTTTTACAATTGGTCCTCATATCTGCAAAGAATTTCTTCTCCTTTCCTACTAAAAAAAAAGGCTTAGATATTCCTGATCATTTCACATTCCAAAGAAATTTTAGAGTTAGTTTAACTGATACTACATAGGATATGTAAATTAATTGGGGGAGAATTTATTTCCTAAGAGTATTAACTTTTCCCATCAATTAATATCGAGTTTTTTGGCATTTTCTTATATCCTCCAGTAAATATTTAGGTATCTTTTAGTTTTTGTACCTCTTATGAATTTGACCTTAGTTTCTGTAATAGTTTAAACATATGGGGAATAAATAAGAATGTCAATGACTTTTATATATTGATTATATATCCAGGAACATGCTGACCTCTTATTAGTGCCAATAATTCATTTATAAGCCATCTCAGATTATATATATATCATTACATCATATGCAAATAATGAAATTTAGTTTCTCCCATGCCAATTCTCATTCTTCTTACTTGTTATCCTTGTCTTTTGGAATTGATTACAAAGTCCTATAAAATTCTTGCATAGCTCCCTACTTTAATGGAGATTTTGTAAGGTTTCACCATTAATAGTATTTGCTACAGGTTTAGATACACTTCAGTAAGTGGGCAAGTACCTTCCTATTCCCCGTTTGTGAAAAGTTTTCCTTACACATGGGTGCTGCATTTATTGCATGAGTTTTCTGAATCTACTGAATCAATCATAAATTTTTTCTCTTTTAATCTGTTAACATAGTAATATATTAAGATTAACAAAATTTTTAATATTAAGTCATCCTTGAAATCCTAGAATACACATTATTTGACCACGATGCATTTTTAATATTTTGCTGAATCTAGTTAGCTAATGTGTTAGTATCTGTACATTTATGTTAAGTAATACTGGTTTAAAGAATTTATTTTATGCAGTAATATTTTCTGGGTTTGGTACCATAATAATAAGAAAAAAAGAATAGCTAACATTTATTTTGCGGTTACTATGTGTCAGTCAGTGCTCTTAGCATATCTCTTTTGTTTTCGCCATTTAATCATCACAGTTCTATGAGGTAGGTACTCTGGTCATTATCCTAATTAAGCAAGTGAGAGTGCTAAGCATTTACCTAGGAATATAGTTAATAAGTGTCTGACCAGGAACACATTTTTTGTTCTCTAGGAAAACTTAAAAGTTTATAGTTATGTATTCCCTGACAGTTTGATAAACGCATATCAATAACTGGGACTCCTGCTTTTTTTCCAACTGATTGCATTTCCCTAATGGAAGTAAGTGTATTCAGTTTTAAAATATCTTCCTGGATCCATTTTAATAAGGTTTAATTCTCTAGGAAATAGTCCATTAAATCTATATTTTATATTAAATATTATAAATACGTAATTTACTATTCAATAATTTAATACAAAAATGTAGATTATCTTTGGTTTTTCTTGATTAATGTTGTTAGAGGTTTGTGTAAGTTTTTAATCTTTTCTAAAAATAAACTTTATTCTATGCTGAATCTCCCTATTGTGGCTTGGTTTTCTAAATTCCTTTATTTCTGTTGTTATTACTTCTTTCTACCTTCTTAAGATTTACTATTTTTCTAACTTCTTCACTTAAACGTTCCTCAGTTAAATATTTAGCTAATAATTTTCCAATTGTTTTGTCCTAGTACAGATATTTAAGGTTAACATTTTTCCCGTGAGTATACTTTTTGTTGTAGTCTATCAGTTGTGCTTCTCTTGTTTTTCAGATCTAAATAGTCTATAATTTGCAATACAATTTCTGCTTTAAGCTACAAAATATTTGGAAAAGTACATTTTGGCATTATTTACTAATTTTATTGCAATGTTTTCAGAGAACATGTTTTTTGTGTTACCAACTCTTAGAGACTGTCTTTGTGGCCAAGTACATGAACAATTTTAAAATATATCCTATGGATGGACTTCAGGTGCCAGCCAACATGAAATAAGCCTGCTAGAATCCTTCTCTTTCACTCATTACAATTAAAAATTCAGGACAAAATACTAAAACACTTAAATGAGGATGATTCTGAAACAAAATAATAGCAAGAAGGTTTATGAGAGACATCAAAACTCAAAAAAAAATGACCAGTATGCCAATAGTGAGTTTCCTATGATATTTTTCCTTCAAGATCATCTGGTCTTGACTTAAGGATGGGCCAAATCAGGGAACAATGTGATGGGAATAGACAGCAAAAACTTTGAGAAAACTCTGGTTTTCTGTCAGAGTACTATGAAACTGGGACTCTAAGAGGTGGAAAGTGGAGGTTGAAGGTGAAATCGCAATGTGTTTTTCTCTCCCTCTGCCCCAAGGCCAGCTTCACTGACCAGCTTCAGTGCATGTAGAGGCAGCAGCATGAATGTAAGCCCTAGAAATCCATCTTTCTGGACAGAGGAAGCATGAAAATGGGCCTCTAGGGGCCTCTGTGTTTAAAGACCGTGGAAGGAATTCCCATTTTTATTTTCTGTCTTTTCTTTCATTACTTCATCCCCCGGGTATATCTAATAACACAGAACTGTGCCACTGTGTGGAAGACTTAGACAGTAGACTCTTGGCCAGAGGGACTGGAAAAAGGGACCTCTGGGAGGCAGACTCTGTGAGAGAAAATTATTTTTCAAAAAGAGAGAGAGAGATGAGAGAGAGAGAAAGAGAGAGAGAGAGAGAGAGAGAGAGAGAGAGAAGCGGGCCCGCGCGGCTCGCAGCGGCAGCGTCGCCGCAGCGCAGGGGCAGCAGCAGCAGTGGTGGCGGCAGCAGCGGCGGCATGCGCGGATGTCGCGGGGTCTCGCGGCAGCATGGCGGCCTACCTGATCATGAGCGGCAACGGCTGCGTGCCCGAGGACTGCCTCACCGCGCAGCAGCTCTTTGCCAGCGCTGAGCGCCTCACCTGCAACGACTTCCTGATTCTCCCAGGATTCATAGACTTCGTAGCTGATGAGGCGGACCCGACCTCAGCCCTGACCCGGAAGATCACGCTGAAGATGCCGCTGATCTCCTTCCTCCATGGACACTCTGACAGGCCAACATAGCCATCGCAGTGGCTCTGATGGGAGGTATTGGTTTCATTCACCACAACTGCACCCCAGAGTTCCAGGCCAACGAGCGGCAGAAGGTCAAGAAGTTTGAACAAGGCTTCATCACGGACCCTGTGGTGCTGAGCCCCTTGCACACTCTGGGTGATGTGCTGGAGGCCAAGATGTGGCAAGCCTTCTCAGGCATCCCCATAACGGGGACAGGCACCATGGGCAGCAAGCTGGTGGGCATCATCACCTCCAGAGACATCAACTTTCTTGCTGAGAAGGACCACACCAACCTCCTCAGTGAGGTGGTGATGCCAAGGAAGGAGCTGGTGTTGGCTCCAGCAGGCTTGATGTTGAAAGAGGCAAATGAGATCCTGCAGCATAGCAAGAAAGGGAAGCTGTCTTTCGTCAATGATAGCCATGAGCCGGTGGCCATCACCGCCTGCACAGACCTGAAGAAAAACCAAGACTAACCTCTGGCGTCCAAGGATTCCCACAAGCAGCTACTGTGCGGGGCAGCTGTGGGCACCCCTGAGGATGACAAATACCCTCCAGACCTGCTCACCCAGGCGGGCGTAGACATCATAGTCTTGGACTCCTCCCAAGGGAACTTGGTGTATCAGATTGCCATGGTGCATTACATCCAACAGAAGTACCCCCACCTCCAGGTGATTGGGATGACAGCAACCCAGGCCAAAAACCTGATTGACGCTGGTGTGGACGGGCTGCGCATAGGCATGGGCTGCGGCTCCATCTGCATCACCCAGGAAGTGATGGCCTGCCCTTGGCCCCAGGGCACTGCTGTGTACAAGGTGACAGAGTATGCCCTGTGCTTTAGTGTGCCCATCATAGCCAATGGCGGCATCCAGACCATAGGGCACATGGTCAAGGCCCTGGCCCTTGGAGCTTCCACAGTGATTATAGGATCCCTGCTGGCCGCCACCACAGAGGCCCCCGGCGAGTACTTCTTCTCAGACGGGGTGCGGCTCAAGAAGTACCGGGGCATGGACTCACTGGATGCCATGGAGAAGAGCAGCAGCAGCCAGAAATGATACTTTGGTGAGGGGAATAATGTGAAGATCCCGCAATGTGTCTTGGGCTCCATCCAGGACAAAAGGTCCATTCATAAGTTCGTGTCCTATCTCATAGCGGGCATCCAACACAGTTGCCAGGATATCCGGCAGCAGCCTGTCTTTCAATCCTTGATGTACTCAGGAGAGCTGAAGTTTGAGAAGCAGACCACGTCGGCCCAGATCAAGGGTGGCATCCACAGCCCGCACTCTTTTGAGAAGCGGCTGTACTGAGGACAGTCGTGGAGGCCGAGGTGGTGGAGGGGGCGCACCCCAGTGTCCACTTTTGGGCACAGCCTCCCTCTGTAACTGAGTGATCCACAGATTTGCACTATAGGTTCCCCAGTTCCTTTCCAGGGAGAGAGGAGGGGAGGTTCTGAGGGGTCTGCGGCCTCTCGCTGGGCACCGTCTACAGACACTGGACTGCTCTCTGGGCCAGGCTGCCCTGGGAACCCCCCAACACACACACACCAGCTCAGCCAGCCAGGCTCTCAGGCCCTGCGCATGCTTCAGGTCTTGCTGCAGCCTGCTCCAGCCCAGCCCCCACCCCAGGGGCAGGAGGTCCCTCCTGGCTTCTTCTGTAGGGCACCTCCCTGCCCCCAGCCCCCCAGGAAATGGTGTTCCCCTGGCCCTGCCTCTGGTCCTTCCCAGGCCACTACCCCCTCAGCCATGTGGCACTTCTGAGCTCTTGACCTAAGCCAACAGGAGGTCTCCACCCACTTCTCCCACCCTAGACTACCCTTGGGCCCTGCCCCTCAGGCCACTCCCTTGTCCCTGGCCCTGGGGAGGAGGCTGCCCTGATCATGGCCTCCTCGCCTCCCTGTCATTCCTGACTCACACCATCCCCAGGTATACCATTCCTGCCCTCTCCTCAGCTGCAGAAGGCACACTTTGCATACCTTGGAATCACAGTTGTGTCATTGTGTATTAAATAATAAGAACAAATCAAGCAGGTCTCATCGCCTCCAAAGAAAATAATAAAAATAAAAAATAAAATAAAATAAAATAAAATAAAATAAATAAGCAGTGAAGAAGAAAATTCCCTGGTGTGCCCCCAAACTCTGCCTGTATGGAACACATCCAAAGAAGCATAGCAAAAGCTTTAAGAATTGATCTGTGAATCAGCTCCAAAGTCTTACACTAATCCCTGACTGTTTCAGATAACACAATAAAGACTTTAAACCCTGAACTGACATTTGAAACTAGTACCAGTGTAAGGCAAGATAGAACTCATGGTCTGAACCTAATTTGATTTATTAATAAACAAAACATCTTCAGAGGATTTTAACAAGAGGCAGAGTCTCACAACACATTACTCAAAATTTTGAAGATGTAATGCAAAATTGCTCAACATACAAATAACCAAAAAAAAAAAAAAAAAAAAAAAAAAAAAAAAAAAAAGTTGGACCTGCTTTCCGGAGAAACAACTATCAACAAATGTCAAATCTAAGATGATCCAGATGTTGGAATAAAGACTTTATTGTAGCTATTATAACCATGCTCCATGAGGCAAAGGTGAATGCTCTTGAAATTAATGGAAATAAAGATGTTCTTAACAGAGCAATAGAAACTACTGGAAAAAGAAAAGGGAAAAATTGGACATTTAAAAAATAAAAAATACAACGCCTGAAATTTTTAAATTCCCTAGACGGTTCAATAAAAGAATAGAGATAACAGAGGAAAAAGTCAGTAAACTTTAAAAATTGATCAATAAAAATTGTCTAGTCTAAATAACAGAGAGAAAAAGATTGAAAATGAAAATGACCAGAGCCTCTAGGGCCTATAGATAATATAATAACAGTATTCAAAAAACCTAGTAATTGTGTCATTGGCATCTATGAAATAAAGGGAAAAAATGATTGGTGAAGAAAAATATTTGAAGATGTAGTGGATGAAAAACTTCCAAGTTCAGTGAAAAACATAAATTTACAGAAAAAATTCAAGAAGTTCAGAAAAATAGTTTAAACTCAAACAAGACTTAAGGGAAATTATAACAAAGGGAAACTTGTAACCTTAGGAATGAGGATAAAGCAAAAGAAATGGTTGGGTATCTGAATAAATATAATTTAATATTTTTCTCCTCTCATTTTATTAAAATATATATGACTTTTGAAAGCAAATTTTATAACATTTATAGAAAGGTTCCAGTGTATGTACATGTAATGGACATGACAGAGCAAGTAGATAGAAAATCAGTAAGGACACAGAAGGCATGAACAACACTATCAACCAACTTGACCTAACACTCTTGCCCACTAATGGCAGAATGCATAGTCTCCTCAAGTGCATATAGAACATTCACCAACATAGACCATAAAACACCTCAAAAAGTTCAGAAAAAATCAAATTATATTTTGTATATATTATACATTATACTTTCCAAACACGAGTAACAGAAAAAAAATCTGTAAAGCACCTAAATATTTGAAAATTAAATAAACCATAAGTCAAACAAGTAGTAGAGTGGGAACTTGGAAAATATTTTGAAATAAATGAAAACACAAATTATAAGGAATTAAAGAGATGATCCTACAGACTCCACAGTCTTTCATCAAAGAGATGAAAGAGATGACTCCTACAGACTCCAGACTCCACAGATATTAAAAAGACTAATGGTACCAACAACTCTATGCCCATGATTTAAACAGCTTAAATGTGATAGACCACTTCCTTGAAAAATGTAAATTACCAGAACTCACTAAATAGTAAATTGTCTATGTCTTCATCTAGTAGAAAATTAAATATTTTATTTAAAAACTTCCAAAAATGAAAACTGTAGTCCCAGATGGTAAATTTTACTAAATTTTTAACAAGTAATACTAATTTCACATAATTTCTTGAAGAAAAGGAAACTGAGGCTGAGGGGTATAGATTTCTCAACTCATTTTTACAAAACCAGGACTACCTTGATACCAAAATCAACCAAAAATATTACAATAAAAGTAAATTACAATGCACTATTTCTAATGAATATAAACAAAAAAGATCCTCAACAATTTGAATCCAGTAATATACTTAAAAGATAATATAAAATTATCTTTTACTTTATTTAATGAAATTAAAATTACAATTACATATCTATCAGAATGCCTGTAAAATAAAACAAACACACAAAAAAACCTGACAATGCCAAGTGCTAGCAGAGATGCAAACCAATAGGAACTCTCATACAAAGCTGAAGAGAATGCAAAATGGCACAGCCACTCTAGAAAACAATGCCTTATAAAGTCAAACATATACTTAGCATACAGCTCAATAACCCCACATTTTAGCATTTACCTAAGTGTGATAAAAGCCCATATTCACACAAATGTGATAATTTTAAAACAAATGTGTTAGTATCATCAGGAACTGAAAACAACACAAATGTCCCTCACTTGAGGACTGGATAAATAAATGTAATGCATTCATATAATGAAATACTCTTCAGCAATAAGAAGGAATAAAGTATTGATGCATGCAATAAATGAATGAATCTCAACTCTATTATTCTAAGAGAAATAAACCTTTCTCCAAAGTTAATATACAGAATAATTCCATGTATATTATTTTCTAGAAAAGGCAAAAGAGAATTGCAAGAACTCTACATGAAAAAACAGCAAATTTATGGTACATAAATATTTTAAATAAATTTTTAAAATACTCTGTGGGTGTTTGAAAACAATTTCCTTCATCTACTTATTATTTGTAGTGTTCTATATATGCAATCTATCATTTGATGAAAATTATGTCAAAATCTCCCACTACAATTGATAATTTGTCCATTTCAACTTTAATACTATTGATTTTTACTTTATGAATTTTTTTCAGGATATTATTTGCTTTTAACATATATGTATTCAGGATTGCTGTATTTTCTAGTGAACTAGGCCGTTACTTCTACTTAAAGTCCTTTTTGTTTCAAAGTCTATTTTGCCTTTCATTAATATTGCAAAATAGTTTTTGGGTTCATCTTTGCCTGCATATGTTTTTACATTTCACTATTTTCATCTTTCCATTATGATCACGTGTAGGTGTATTTCTCATAAACAGCATGTAACTGGATTTTTTTTTTAAACAGGGTCTCACTCTGTCACCTGGGCCAGAGAACAGTGGCATGATCATGGCTCACTGCAACCTCCACCTTCTGGGCTCAAGAAATGCTCCCACCTCAGCATCCTGAATAGCTATGACTACAAGCATGCGCCACCACACTTGGCTAATTTTTAAATTTTTTTATAGAGACGAGGTCTCATTATATTGCCCAGGGCTAGTCTCCAACTCATGGGTTAAGCAGTCTTCCTGCCTCGGCCTCCCAAAGTGCTGAGATTACAGGCATGGGTCACTGTACCTGATCACAACTGGATTTTTAAAATTTAATTTGAAATTACCTATCTTTTAAGAGGTAAATTTATCATTAGCATTTATGTTTTTAATACCTCATTTTGTATTTTATTTTATGTCTCCTGGTTTTTATTTACTTATTTTTTTTCAACTCCCAAGTGCTTGGAATATCTTTTTTAAATTTACTTATTGCTCTTTCCTTTTTTAAAACAACTGAGTCTTTTATTGGTTTGTGTTTGTTTTATATTCTATTGCTCTTCTATAGAGTTTATCCTTAAATATGTTACATGCATTCTTGACTTAACAGAGCGAAAATTTAATCAGTATCACTAGCTCCCTCCAAAATATCAGATTTGAGAAAGCTTTAACTCCAGTCATTCATCTCTGATTTTTTCATGCAAGTTGAGCTTTAACTCCAGTCATTTATCTCTGATTTTTTTCATTCAAGTTGGGCTCCGTCTTTTTTTTTAAAGCACTCAAAATTCGTCATCGCCATTATTATTTTTTATTTTTATTTTTTGAAACGCAGTCTTCATGTGTCTCCCAGGCTGGAGTGCAGTGGCGCGATCTCGGCTCACTGCAAGCTCCACCTCCCGGGTTCACGCCATTCTCCTGCCTCAGCCTCCCGAGTAGCTGGGACTACAGGCGCCCGCCATCACACCCGGTTAATTTTTTGTATTTTTAGTAGAAACGGGGTTTCTCTGTGTTAGGCAGGATGGTCTCGATCTCCTGACCTTGTGATCCACACGCCTTGGCCTCCCAAAGTGCTGGGATTACAGGCGTGAGCCACCGCGCCCGGCCAATTTTTTTTATTATTGCTTTTGATATTCATTGTTTATTTAGATTCATCTACAGGTTAATTCATTTCTTTGCAGAGATGTTAATGCACACTTTAATCAATTTCTTTGATTTCCTATTCATTGTTCCCTCTCCTTCTTTTTCAAAGTGCATAATTTGATGTTTCCTTTAGATTCTGTGAATAATAATACTAATTACTATTTTCAATTCTAAATTTTCTGAATATTTTTAAATTTTATTGATACTCTGTTACAACAAAATGTTATCTGGTCCTGGGTACCAGAAATGGATGTTGAGCCTCCTAGGTGAGGGAAAAGCACTAAGCATCCCAAGTCTCAATACACTGATTTTTCAACTCTTCATGTCACCTACCCATGAAAGGTTTGCTGAAAGGCAATTCTCCTGCAAAACCAGAACTACCGTCACTCTTAGTACAAGAGGAGAGTTAGAAAAAGATGTATTTTTGTGGGATGCAAATTCACAGTGAAAAGTTTTATTTCTCTTCAAACACCCCTCCATGTGGAAGAAATGCAATATTTTCCCTTCCTGGAGATGAGAATAGGAGAAAGAAAGAGGATCACTAAAACAACTTGCAGTCATCAAAACCACTTATTTCCCTCTAAGTCAGGTATGAGTATTTCTCAGCTAAACTTAGCAAAACTGTTTATTTGGCCAGGAAAACTCAATGTAGAAACAAGAACAGGAAAAATTACAAAATGTGAGTTTCTCACAATTTTCTAAAGACATCAGTTGTCTTTTTGGTACACCCTCATGAAGCTGTGGGACACTAACTATGGCAACAGCTAAAGAGGAAAGGAAGAAGTTAGAATCAGGGGTTCAGATTTCCACATCAAAAAAGGGAAAGACACGCATAGGACTCTGAAGAACCAATTAATGTGTTCCACAAAGCAGCATCCATTTATATAGTTGCAACTCTAGAAGCTAATAGGCTAATCCCAGTCAGAGATACAGGATTGGGTATCTCCAGACTGCAATCAGAGACAATTATTAAAAATAAAATGTGTTTCCCCAATGAGTTGTCTCTTCTCAATAAACCAATAAAACATAAATAACATTTTGAGATGGTATACGATTACAAATTACTACTTTTGCTTTTGCTGGCACCTAGGTTAATTCCTTTACTTAGGGTTGTGTCTCACGAATGAAGTCAATCTCACAGTTTCACAATGGATTAAGTTTTCAATCTATCGAAGATAACATTGAAATAACAGTACTCCATACTACTTCCTTGGACTGGTGGCAAAGTTTAGCTAGTCCTCCTTTCACAGGTAAAGTAAATTTTACAGGTTCTATATTTGTTGAAGCCCTACTTCCAATACCCATTTAGATCCTAAAATCCAGAACTTCAGTCATTAAGGTCTATATATTATTTTAATCTCCTTACCAAATAGAATCCTTGGACTTCAGCTTCTACTTATGACACTGGCTTGAAAATTTCTTCTCATCTCTGTCACTTGAGTAATTTCTTTGTTTGAATTAATTATACATTGTGAAAAATGCTTATATTTATCCCTAATTTCTATGTAGTGTCAAATCAAAATGCCAAATGTTAAAGTATGACTTTTATCAGTTAATGTCACATATCTTCCTAATAGAGGGCAAAACAATTTAAATAAATTTAAATAAATTTATATATCCATATTTAAATAAATTTAAATAAATTTATATATCCATATTTAACATTTTATTAATGATCTGAAATAATGGCATTGTGGAAATGTTTTCAAGTTTTAGACTCTGTAGAAATTTTTTAAACCATATTATCTAGAATGGATAATGACATTTTGGTGTTTAATAAAATATGTTGGTTAAAAAAATTTAAATATCACTTGAAAACATATAAAAATACACATGTACACATCACACACACACACACACACTCACTCACACACTATAAATTAGAGTTGGCTTCAAGAACACCCTAGTAATCTTGAAGATTGGGTTCCTCTTCTCCTCACTAACATTCGTTGAATTTCTTAAGAAAATAGGAAAATGTCAATAGTAGCTAAAGTCATGTTCTGAACAAGCAGGTTTCAACTCTGGTTATTTCATCACTGGACTCTTCTCAAACAGAGTTGGCAAGAGTAATTCTGAAATCAACACAGAAAGTCACAGAAGAGCAAATTCAGGTCATCTGACTCATTCCACTTGTAACTTAAAGAGCATTTAAACCCACATTTTGAGGGGAGAAAGTAACAACTGTTACTTTTTTCGATTTTTTTAAAAACTTTGAGTTGGAGAGAAGGAAGAGAAAGAAGAGAAAAAATGTTATTTTTAAATAGAAAACTTTCAAATTGCTGAAAATAATTACCTGTATATGACAAATTGGAAATAAATACAAAAGAAATGATCATATAATCCATATAAGCTTTACTGTTAAATCAAATATTAAAATCCTATTTCTAAAATAAAAAGTAATATTTTTATTTATTAGATTCCTTTTTAGGTATTCCATTTCTGAATGTGAAATATTACATACCCCCAAAAGTCTAAAACTACAGTGTTAAACATTCAAACTGATTTATCCTTCCTTCTTTGTGTAAAACTTTATTTTTTAAATTTTATTTTTAGAAAATTATGTTATTTAAAAATTATTGTTCTAAATATATTATAGAAAAATATTATAGTGAAACATGAAATATTCAATCATTGATATAATGTACCTATTAACGTCATGTATTTCCAAAAACGGGGTTAATAGGTACTATTAAACATTTCTTTTTTATTTATTTATTTTTTTATTATACTTTAAGTTCTAGGGTACATGTACATAGCGTGCAGGTTTGTTACATATGTATACTTGTGCCATATTGGTGTGCTGCACCCATCAACTCGTCAGCACCCATCAACTCGTCATTTACATCAGGTATAACTCCCAATGCAATCCCTCCCCCCTCCCCCCTCCCCATGATAGGCCCCTGTGTGTGATGTTCCCCTTCCCGAGTCCAAGTGATCTCATTGTTCAGTTCCCACCTATGAGTGAGAACATGCGGTGCTTGGTTTTCTGTTCTTGTGATAGTTTGCTAAGAATGATGGTTTCCAGCTGCATCCATGTCCCTACAAAGGACACAAACTCATCCTTTTTTATGGCTGCATAGTATTCCATGGTGTATATGTGCCACATTTTCTTAATCCAGTCTGTCACTGATGGACATTTGGGTTGATTCCAAGTCTTTGCTATTGTGAATAGTGCCACAATAAACATACGTGTGCATGTGTCTTTATAGCAGCATGATTTATAATCCTTCGGGTATATACCCAGTAATGGGATGGCTGGGTCATATGGTACATCTAGTTCTAGATACTTGAGGAATTGCCATACTGTTTTCCATAATGGTTGAACTAGTTTACAATCCCATCAACAGTGTAAAAGAGTTCCTATTTCTCCACATCCTCTCCAGCACCTGTTGTTTCCTGACTTTTTAATGATCGCCATTCTAACTGGTGTGAGATGGTATCTCATTGTGGTTTTGATTTGCATTTCTCTGATGGCCAGTGATGATGAGCATTTTTTCATGTGTCTGTTGGCTGTATGAATGTCTTCTTTTGAGAAATGTCTGTTCATATCCTTTGCCCACTTTTTGATGGAGTTGTTTGTTTTTTTCTTGTAAATTTGTTTGAGTTCTTTGTAGGTTCTGGATATTAGCCCTTTGTCAGATGAGTAGATTGCAAAAATGTTCTCCCATTCTGTAGGTTGCCTGTTCACTCTGATGGTAGTTTCTTTTGCTGTGCAGAAGCTCTTTAGTTTAATGAGATCCCATTTGTCAATTTTGGCTTTTGCTGCCGTTGCTTTTGGTGTTTTAGACATGAAGTCTTTGCCCATGCCTATGTCCTGAATGGTACTACCTAGGTTTTCCTCTAGGGTTTTTATGGTATTAGGTCTAACATTTAAGTCTCTAATCCATCTTGAATTAATTTTTGTATAAGGAGTAAGGAAAGGATCCAGTTTCAGCTTTCTACTTATGGCTAGCCAATTTTCCCAGCACCATTTATTAAATAGGGAATCTTTTCCCCATTTCTTGTTTCTCTCAGGTTTGTCAAAGATCAGATGGCTGTAGATGTGTGGTATTATTTCTGAGGACTCTATTCTGTTCCATTGGTCTATATCTCTGTTTTGGTACCAGTACCATGCTGTTTTGGTTACTGTAGCCTTGTAGTACAGTCTGAAGTCAGGTAGCGTGATGCCTCCAGCTTTGTTCTTTTGACTTAGGATTGTCTTGGAGATGCAGGCTCTTTTTTGGTTCCATATGAACTTTAAAGCAGTTTTTTCCAATTCTGTGAAGAAACTCATTGGTAGCTTGATGGGGATGGCATTGTTTCTCATACTCAAGATATTGTTGAAGATCAGCTCATTACTTCATCTGGGTTATTTTGGGACATAAAAGACAATCCAGAGAGGAACAGAGAATGTTCTTCTCTATGTTTGCTGCTTTACACATCCACTTGCTTTAAGCAGGAGAAATGAGTTTTGTCATTGAATTTGCTGCCACTAAAAACATTTGTAGAACAATCAACCCTATTTGTTCATTCTAATCTTTAAACTCTTTTCCTTATGTTTCCTTTTCCCCTCTTTAACCCTGTGCTCCCCTGATTTCTTTGATGAGTATTTCCTTTCCTTATTTATATCTTTATATTTATATATATTAAACATTTACATTTATATATATTTATATCTGCCCTCTATATCTTTTCCTATTCAATTCTTATTTTGAAGGCTAGTTTAATGACCAGCACATTATAGTGTTGTACTAACGATCACTTTTCCAACTGATTCTTCCTCTTCCTTTAAAGAACATCGCTTCAATTGAATGTCTGATCACAGACTGAAACTGCCAATTTAGCTGTCCTTAAAGTTGGTTATTCTTCTTCCCTTTGTTATATATATGCACAATTTTTTTCTGAAAAACTAAAAATTGCATTTTGTAGGTTTCTGAATTGAAGTTTCCCAAGAATGATTACAATATTTTTTATTAAAAGTTATTATGTATTCCCCTAAAAGATTACAGGTACATTTCAATAATATATTAATGTGAGCTTACTTATTATACTCTCTGAAGAGATATTTTAAATGTTCTTTATTAATGACTGAATAAGCAACAACCCTGTAATGTGGAAAAAAGAAAACAACCAGGTATGGGAATAGTCATGTTTTTCTAGAGAAGTGCCTTTGATAACAATGGAGTCCTTTATTGACAACTCATCATATTCCAAGCCTTTAGCTGAACACATTACACACATTATTGCATTTCGTCATTCCAACAAACTTGCAAATATGGACATTTTTACCAAAATTTATTAGATGAGGAAACAGAACCATAGAGAGGAAATTTCTCCATTATCACATAGCAAGAAATGGAAATTGAAACACAAGTCTGTCTATCACCAAAGACAATGTTATTTCTTGACTGCCAGGGAAGTCACCTACCAGCTAGAAAATAGAGTACTACATTTTTTACACAAAATGAAAAAGAAACAGAAACTATGTGAATCTACATCACCTTGAAAAAGAAAAAAAACTAAAATATAAACAAAAATCCCCAGGAATGTTAAAGATATTATGTATCATTAAATTATTGGCCAATGACACACATAAATTGTACATGAGACTAAAACTTGAGTAACAATTGGAATTCTTCATGAAAATGTAAACCTTTTACTTTAAATGTCTTTCCCATATAATAAAATGACCACATTTACCCTTTTATAACTCAAAACCAACATTTCTCTTACATTAAACCAGAAAAATTGGAGTGTTTACTAAGTGTTCAGGACTTTAAACTCCAATAAATGACAGGATCCTCTTCATTTCTTGAAAATAATTTCAAAATTAGTTTTGAGTTTATATATAATTGTAAAGTATATAGAACTGCTGATTAAATGTTACAGTTCATTTTATATATAGTTATATTTTGATATGCTTTTTTAAGAAAAGTAAGATACCAACAACTTTACTAGGACATACTTTCAAAAAAGTTCATGGGTGTTACATATCAAGAAAGGACTGATTTATTATCATGTAAAATACACAAACTAGCAAGGAAGAACACTTCCTATATATATTTATTTAACCATAATCTGAGGGAGTTCTTATTTGTGCATTGTTGAGAATGAAACCATCCAGGGAACCTTAGAGTAACAATAGAAAGAATGGGACTCTTCCTTTAGAGATAATTTTCTCCGACCAGGAAATTAAATGTTTCTCCTGGCAGCCAGTAAAGTACACAGAGGAATGTCAGCTCACACGTATACCTCTTCAAAGTTAATCACAAACTGGGGTTACCCAAGGTTCAGACTAAAGACAGGAGCAGTCTCACTCATACATATTATTCGACCATGTAAGCCAATCTATAAGCATCAGCTAGAAGACAAGTGTTCATTAGGGTTTCACAATGAATCACAGTAAAGTAGAACTATAACACCTTTATATATACTGAAGGAGAAGAAAGAACTAACATCTGTCCTAAAGATGGCTAAGGTTACATTTTGTGTATTTAAAATTGTAATGTATAATATGAAGAGATATATTTTTGTTCATCAAAACATGTAAATCAGAAAGCTACTAACAGTGCTTACACAGAAGTGGCTTTATGCAGAGGAAAGAGTGATGGATTTAGAATCAGAATCTGTGAGTGAATGTGGGTTCAGTAACTAGTTGCTATGTCAACTGATTAATGTTCTGTAACATTTCTAGGCCTCAATTTCTTCAACTATAAAAACTGAAATAATAGTACCTGGCTTGCAAGGTTGCTGTGAGGACAGAACACATGAACACATGTCAGATGGCTCTAAAAACATTCTACTACTATACAAAGATAAAGTAGTGTTATCATTGTTTCTGCAAGTAGGAAAGGATCATTGCTGAAATTTAGCTACATAGAATCTGAGAGGGTACACATTATTGAAAATGCTAGGGTCTCCTCAGAGCTAACACTGTCAAATTGACATCTCCTTACTCTGAATCCAGGACAATTATAGGCTGAACTAGACTTCCCAAGTAGTAAGCAGAATGAGACTGGCACTAGAGAGACATCTAGTGTTTGAAATAACAGAAGAGCCGATGTGATGGTTAAAATAAACTTTTTCAAGAACGAAACATTCCATGTTCAAAGAAAGCCATACAAATATTAAATCACCATTACAACAATGTCTCTGCCATTTTTAAATTTTTTTGAGATTGAGTTTCACTCTTGTTGCCCAGGAGTGCAATGGTGGGATCTCTGTTCACTGCAACCTCTACCTCCCAGGTTCAAGTTATTCTCCTGCCTCAGCCTCCACAGTAGCTGGGATTACAAGTACGTGCCACCATGTCCAGCTAATTTTGTATTTTTAATAGAGATGGGGTTTCTCCAAGTTGGTCAGGCTGGTCTCAAACTCCTGACATCAGGTGATCCTTCTGCCTCGGCCCCCCAAAGTGCTGAAATTACAGGTGTGAGTCACCGTGCCCGGCCTCTCAATGCCATTTTTAATCCTCCAGAAATTAAAAATGTATTACCTGAATTTTCAAATAAACAGACATCTTTAAGAAGAGCCAGGAGTCAATGAAGGGAACTCCAGAAACTCACTGTTTAAGACACTTACCACTTAACAGCATAGAGTTTACAGCAAAGGCAAGATCAAAGAGTCTGGAGAGAGAAGTAAACAGGACAGAGATTTTTTTAGGTGGAAATCAGAAAAGAAAACTAATTACCTTTTGAATATCTTTGCTCTTGCTTCTCCAGTTCTTTTAATTGTGATGTTAGGGTGTCAATTTAGATCTTTCCTGCTTTTGCTTGTGGGCACATAGTGCTATATTTCCCTCTACACCCTGCTTTAAATGTGTCCCAGAGATTCTGTTATGTTGTGTTTTTGTTCTGATTGGTTTCAAAGAGCCTCTTTATTTCTGCCTTAATTTCGTTATTTACCCAGTAGTCATTCAGGAGCAGGTTGTTCAGGGTCCATGTAGTTGTGCAGTTTTGAGTGTCTTCTTAATCCTGAGTTCCAATTTGATTGCACTGTGATCTGAGAGATGGTTTGTTATGATTTCCGTTCTTTGGCATTTGCTGAGGAGTGTTTTACTTCCAATTATGTGGTCAATTTGAGAATAAGTGTGATGTGGTGCTGAGAAAAATGTATATTCTGTTGATCTGGGGTGTAGATTTCTGTAGATGTCTATTTGGTCTTCTTGGTCCAGAGCTGAGTTCAAGTCCTGGATATCCTTGTTAATTTTCTGTCTTATTGATCTGTCTAATACTGACAGTGGGGTGTTAAAGTCTCTCACTATTATTGTGTGAAAGTCTAAATCTCTTTGTATGTCTCTAAGAACTTGTTTTATGAATCTGGGTGCTCCTGTATTGGGTGCATATATATTTAGGATAGTTAGCTCTTCTTGTTGCATTGATCCCTGTACCATTATGTCATGGTCTTCTTTGTCTTTTTTGATCTTTGTTGGTTTAAAGTCTGTTTTATCAGAGACTTGGATTGTAATCCCCCCCCCTTTTTTTTCTTTCCATTTGCTTGGCAAATATTCCTCCATCCCTTTATTTTGAGCCTATGTGTGTCTTTGGACATGAGATGGGTCTCCTGAATGCAACACACCAAAAGGTCTTGACCCTTTATCCAATTTGCCAGTCTACATATTTTAATTGGGGCATTTAGTCCATTTACATTCAAGATTAATATTGTTATGTGTGAATTTGATCCTATCATTATGATGCTAGCTGGTTATTTTGCCTATTAGTTGATGCAGTTTCTTCAGAGCATCGATGATCTTTACAATTTGGCATGTTTTTGCAGTGGCTGGTACCAGTTGTACCTTTCCATGTTTAGGTGCTTCCTTCAGGAGCTCCTGTAAGGCAGGCCTGGTGGTGACAAAATCTCTCAACATTTCCTTGTCTGTAAATGATTTTATTTCTCCTTTGCTTATGAAGCTTAATTTGGCTGGATATGAAATTCTGGGTTGAAAATTATTTTCTTTAAGAATGTTGAATATTGGCCCCCACTCTCTTCTGGATTATAGGGTTTCTGCCAAGAGATCCACTCTTAGTCTGATGGGATTCCCTTTGAGGGTAACCCAACATTTCTCTCTGGCTGCCCTTAACATTTTTTCCTTTATTTCAACCTTAGTGAATCTGACTATTATATATCTTGGGGTTGCCCTTCTCAAGGATCATCTTTGTGGTGTTCTCTGTATTTCCTGAATTTGAGTGTTGGCCTGTCTTGCTAGGCTAGGGAAGTTCTCCTGGATAATATCCTGAAGAGTGTTTCCAACTTGGTTCCATTCTCTCTGTCACTTTCAGGTATACCAATCAAACGTAGATTTGGTCTTTTCACAGAGTCCCATAGTTTCTTGGAGGCTTTGTCCATTTCTTTTCACTCTTTTTTCTCTAATCTTGTCTTCTTGCTTTATTTCATTATGCTGATCTTCAATCTCTGATATCCTTTCTTCCACATGATTGATTCAGCTATTGATACTTGTGTATGCTTCATGAAGTTCTTTGAAACCAATGAGAACAAAGACACAATGTACCAGAATATCTGGGACACATTTAAAGCAGTGTCTAGAGAAAAATGTATAGCACTAAATGCCCACAAGAGAAAGCAGGAAAGATCTAAAATCAACACCCTAACATCACAATTAAACTAGAGAAACAAGAACAAACAAATTCAAAAGCTAGCAGAAGACAAGAAATAACTAAGATCAGAGGAGAACTGAAGGAGATAGAGACACGAAAAAACCCTCAAAAAAAAAGAAAAAAAAAAAACAAAAACAAAAACAAAAAAACAATGAATCCAGGAGCTGGGTTTTTGAAAAGATCAACAAAATAGATAGACCACTAGCCAGACTAATAAAGAATAAAACAGAGAAGGAAGAATCAAATAGACACACACAAAAAAAATGCTATCCCCAACAAGATAAAGGGTGGTATCACCACCAACCCCACAGAAATACAAACTACCATCAGAGAGTACTATAAACACCTTTATGCAAATAAACTAGAAAATCTAGGCCTGGCTCACACTTGTAATCCCAGCACTTTGGGAGGCCAAGGCAGGCGGATCACAAGGTCAGGGGAGATAGAGACTATCCTGACTAACATGATGAAACTCCATCTCTACTAAAAAAGTACAAAAAAATTTAGCCAGGCGTGGTGGTGGGCGCCTGTAGTCCCAGCTACTCAGGAGGCTAAGGCAGGAGAATGGCATGAATCTGAGAGGCAGAGCTTGCAGTGAGCCAAGATCATGCCACTGCACTCCAACCTGGGTGACAGAGTAAGACTCTGTCTCCAAAAAAAAAAAAAAAAAAAAAAAAAGAAAGAAAAAAGAAAAGAAAAAAAGAAAGGAAAAGAAAATCTAGAAGAAATGGATAAATTCCTGGACACAGGCACCCTCCCAGACTAAACCAGGAAGAAGTCAAATCCCTGAATAGAGCAATAACAACTTCTGAAATTGAGGCAGCAATTAATAGCCTACCAACCAAAATAAGTTCAAAACTGGACAGATTCACAGCCAAATTCTAACAGAGGTAAAAAGAAGAGCTGGTACTATTCCTTCTAAAATTATTCCAAGCAATAGAAAAAGAGGGAATCCTCCCTAACTCATTCTATGAGGCCAGCATCATCCTGATACCAAAACCTGGTGAAGATACATACCAAGAAAAAAAGGAAATTTCAGTCCAATATCCCTGATGAACATCCATGCAAAAATCCTCAGTCAAATACTAGCAAACTGAATCCAGCAGCACATCAAAAATCTTATCCACCACAATCAAGTCGGCTTCATCCCTGGGATGCAAGTATGGTTCAACATATGCAAATCAATAAATGTAACCCATCACATAAACAGAACCAATGACAAAAATCATATGATTATCTCAACAGATGCAAAAAAGGAATTCAACAAAATTCAACAGCCCTTCATGCTAAAAACTCTCAATAAACTAAATATTGATGGAACATATCTCAAATTAATAAGAGCCATTTATGACAAACCCACAGCCAATATCATACTGAACGGGCAAAAATCAGAAGCATTCCCTTTGAAAACTGGAACAAGACAAGGATGCCCTCTCTAACCACTCCTATTCAACATAGTGTTGGAAGTTCTGGCTAGGGCAATCAGGCAGGAGAAAGAAATCAAGGGTATTCAATTAGGAAAAGAGGAAGTCAAATTGTCCCTGTTTGCAGATGACATGATTGTATATTTAGAAAACCCCATCATCTCAGCCCAAAATCTCCTTAAGCTGATAAGCAACTTCGGCAAAGTCTCAGGATACAAAATCAATGTGCAAAAATCACAAGCATTATTATACACTGATAACAGACAAACAGAGAGCCAAATCATGAGTGAACTCCCATTCCCAATTGCTACAAAGAGAATAAAATACCTAGGAATCCAACTTACAAGGGATGTGAAGGACCTCTTCAAGGAGAACTATAAACCACTGCTCAAGAAAATAAGAGAAAACACAAACAAATGGAAAAACATTCCATGCTCATGGATAGGAAGAATCAATATCATGAAAATGGCCATACGACCCAAAGTAATTTATAGATTCAATGCTATCCCCAACAAGCTACCACTGACTTTCTTCACAGAATCGAAAAAAACCTACTTCAATTCCTTTTCATATGGCACCAAAAAAGAGCCTGGATAGCCAAGATAATCCTAAGAAAAAAGAACAAAGCTGGGGGAATTATGCTACCTGACTTCAAACTATATTACAAGGCTACAGTAACAAAAACAGCATGGTACTGGTATCAAAACAGATACATAGACCAATGGAACAGAAGAGAGGCCTCAGAAATAATGCCACACATCTACAACCATCTGATCTTTGACAAACCTGACAAAAACAAGCACTGGGAAAAGGATTCCCTATTTAAAAAATGGTATTGGGAAAACTGGCTACCCAAAGCTGAAACTAGATCCTTTCCCTACACCTTATACAAAAATTAACTCAAGACAGATTAAAGACTTAAATGTAAGACCTAAAACTAGAAAACCCCTAGAAGAAAACCTAGGCAATACCATTCAAGATATAGGCATGGGCAAAGACTTCATGACTTAATTACCAAAAGCAATGGCAACAAAAGCTAAAATTGACAACAGGGATCTAATTAAACTAAATAGCTTCTGCACAGCAAAAGAAACTATAGTCAGTGTGAACAGGCAACCCACAGAATGGAAGAAAATTTTTGCAATCTATCCATCTGACAAAGGGCTAATAGCCACAATCTTCAAAGAACTTTAACAAATTTACAAGAAGAAAACAAACATATGAAAAAAAGCTCATCATCACTGTTCATTAGAGAAATGCAAATCAAAACCACAATGAGATACTATCTCACATCGGTTAGAATGGCAATCATTAAAAAGTCCGGAAACAACAGATGCTGGAGAGGATGTGGAGAAATAGGAATGCTTTTTTTTTTTTTTTTTTTTTTTTTTTTTTTGAGACGGAGTCTCGCTCTGTCGCCCAGGCTGGAGTGCAGTGGCGCAATCTCGGCTCACTGCAAGCTCCGCCTCCCGGGTTCACACCATTCTCCTACCTCAGCCTCCCCAGTAGCTGGGACTACAGGCGCCCGCCACCACGCCCGGCTAATTTTTTCTATTTTTAGTAGAGACGGGGTTTCACCATGATCTCGATCTCCTGACCTTGTGATCCGCCCGCCTCGGCCTCCCAAAGTGCTGGGATTACAGGCGTGAGCCACCGCGCCCGGCCAGGAATGCTTTTACACTGTTGGTGGGAGTGTAAATTAGTTCAACCATTGTAGAAGACAGTATGGCAATTCCTCAAGGATCTAGAACTAGAAATATCATTTGACCCAGAAATCCTATTACTGGGGATATAACCAAAGGATTATAAATCATTCTACTATAAAGATACATGCACACATATGTTTACTGCATCACTGTTCAAAATAGCAAAGACCTGGAATCAACCCAAATGTCCATCAATGATAGACTGGATAAGCAAAATGTGGCACATTTATACCATGGAACACTATGTAGCCATATAAAAGGATAAGTTCATGTCCTATGCAGGGACATGGATGAAGCTGGAAACCATCATTCTCAGTAAACTAACACAAGAACAGAAAACCAAACACTGCATGTTTTCACTCATAATTGGGAGTTGAAAAATGAGAATACATGGAAACAGGGAGGGGAACATCACACATCATGGCCTATCAGGGGTTGGGGAACTAGGGGAAGGATAGCATTAGTAGAAATACCCATCGTAGATGATGGGTTGATAGGTGCAGCAAACCACCATGGCATGTGTATACCTATGTAACAAACCCACATGTTCTGCACATGTATCCCAGAACCTAAAGTATAATAATAAAAATAATAATAATAATAAAAAGAAAAAAAGGTAAGGGCCAGGTGGGATGGCCAGGTTGGTAAGCTATGTTGGTCGTCAGGTTGGTAAACCCATGAGTTTAAGGCAATATGGGTAAATCCAGCTGGCTAATGCAATGTTTCGAAGTCCAAGGGTGGGAGGTAAATATAGGGAATAAGGGCAGACAGATTAGTCTAGGGGAGTAAACCTAGGGAGGTAAATCCAGGGATTAAGTCCTGGTAGATAAAACCAGAAGATTAAGGACAGTTGTGTAAGCCAATATGAAGACCATTTGGGTCATGCATGATCGGTAAGACCAGGTGAGAAAACATAGTGGCTAATGCAGTTGTTGAGGCCATGAGGTTAAGGCCCATAGAGTTAGGTCTGGTGAGGAAGACTAATGGGGTCTGGTCAGGGTGGTAACAAGAGTGGGGCAAGGCCAGGGAGTAAAGGAAGGGGACAAAAGCCTTCAGGGGCAAGATCAGGTGGGTCATGACCAGAGATTGAGGCCAGCAAATTAAAGTCAGGTGGGTAAGGACAGGTGGATAATGGTGGGTGGAAACTTATGGCCAGATGTGTAAGACTAGGACTTTTAGGACATGCAATTAAGTCTGGGTGAGTAAGGCCAGGAGGTTAATAAGGTCAGAAGGATAATGCCTGGCTCCTAATACCATGTGGACAAGATAAAGTGATGAAGGCAAGAAGGTTAACAAGTTTGGTTGAGTGTGGCCAGGTTATTAAAACCAGGTGTATAAATACAGCTGAATAAAAGACTATATGGGTAACACCAAGCTGGTAAATCTATGGCGGAAACATGCAGGAGAATTAAGGCCAAGTCAGCAAGCCAGCCAAATAATGACAGAAGGCTAATACTAGGTGGGTAAGACAGTGAAGCGAAGGTGAGGAGGTTAAGTCAAGCTGAATAAAACCGAGGAGTTGACACCAGTTGGGCATGAGGCTAGCAGATTAAGTCATGCTGCCTGAGGTCAGTCAGGTGAATATGGCTGGTGAGAATGGCCCTAAGGTTAATAAGTTTGGGTGGGGAAAGCCTAATGGGTAAGGCCAGATAAATAAGGCCACAAGGGAAGGTCAATAGGTGAGGGCTGGGAAAGTAAGACCAAGGGTCAGGACTAAGGATAATGCCACTAGGTTAAGGCCAGTAGGGCTGGGAGGTGTCAGTAAGACCAGAAACTGGGACTAATCATGAAGGTCAAATGGGTAAGGATGGGGAGATAAAATCAGTTGGGTGATTTGGGTTGGCAAGGACATAAGGTTAAGGCCAGTAAGGTAAGGCCACGTGGGTAAGCCACGTGCATAAGGCCAGCAGAATACCACTGAATGAATAAGGTCAGGAGGTTAATAAGGCAGGTAGGTAAATTTATTTTGGCAAAACCATGAGGTGAACACTGGGTCAGGAAGCCAAGCCATTGAAAAAGTCAGGTAGGTAAATCCAATAAAGTTAAGGCCACTGAGGACAGCTAGGTAGTAACTCTAATTGGTTCAGGCTGAGAGGTTAATGCTAGGGAGGTTAGACTAGGATGTTGAGGCCATGTGACTAAGAATGAAAGGCTAAAAGCAGGTGATAAAGCCAGACTGGTAAGCTATTGAGGCCATGAGGTTAAGGCTGGATGGGTAAGTCCAAATGGGAAATGTAAGGTGTGCTAAGTCTGGGTGCAGGGGGAAATCTAGGTAATAAGGGCAGGAAAATAATCCAGGGGAGGAAACCTAGGGAGGTAACTTTAGAAAAATAATGGGAGCTAAGCCCTGGTAAATAAAACTAGAAGGTTAAGGACAGCTGTGTAAACTTAGCATGAAACCCACAATGGGTAAGACTAGGTGGGAAAACTAGGCAGGTAATCCAGGTTGTTGAGACCATGAGGTTAAGGACCATAGGTTTAGGCTAGGTGTGGAAAGCTAATCAGTTCTGTCAAGAGAGATAAAATGAGGTGGGTTGGCCAGGTGCAGTGGCTCATGACTGTAATCCCAGCACTTTCGGAGGCCAAGGAGGGCAAATCATTTGAGGACAGAAGTTCAAGACCAGCCTTGCCAACACAGTGACACCTCATCTGTACTAAAAACACAAAAAGTAGCTGGGTGTGATGGCACATGCCTGTAACCCTAGCCCCTCCAGAGGCTGAGACAGGAGAATCGCTTAATCCAGGGAATCAGAGGTTGCAGTGAGCCGAGATGGTACCAGTGTCAGAGCCAGACTCCACCTCAAAAAATACATTAAATAAATAAATAAATAAATAAATAAATAAATAAAATGAGGTGGGTACGGCCAGGGAGTAAAGGAAACGCAGTAAGGCACCATGGGCAAGAGTTGGTAGGTTTTGATGGCAAACTGAGGCCAGGAAATTAAAGCTAGGTGGATAAGAACAAGAGGATAATGGCGACAAGTTATGGCCAGGTTGATAAGGCCACGACCTTTAATTACGACAGGAAATTAATCCTAGGTCAGTAGGGCAAGGAGTTTCCTAGGGCCACGTGGATAAAGCTTTTTAAATAATGCCATGTGGGTAAGGTGATTAAGGAAATGAGGTTAATAAAGTCTAGAGAGTAAGGCCAGGTTGTTAAAACCACATGTTTAAATATAGCTGAATAAAAGGCTATTTGGGCAACCCCAGGCCAGTAAATCAATGGAGACATTTCTAGTACGATAAATGCTAACTTGCCAAGCCAGCTGAATAATGACAGAAAAATAATACTAGGTGGGAAAGACAGTGTGGGGAAGGCCAGGAGATCAAGGCCAGCTGACTAAAACCAGGTAGTCAACACCAGATGGGTATAAGGCCAGCAGATTAAGTGAGAGTATGCTGGCTGAGGCCAGGCAGGTGAATATGGCAGGTGAGTATGGCTGTCAGGTTAGTAATGTTGGTTGCAGAAGGCCTACTGGATGAGGCCAGTACTTGCACAAGGCCAAGTGGGTAAGGACAAAGAAATACAGCCATGTGGGAAGGCCAATAGATAAAGGCCAGGAAAGTAAAGCCAGGGGCTGGGATAGCAGATAATGACACCAGGTTAAGGCCAGTAGGGGTGGAACAGCTAAGTAAGACCAGAAGGTTGAGACTAATTGTGAAGGCAAACTGGATAAGGCTGGGTAGGTAAAATCAGCTGGGCAATTCTGGTTGATAAGGACATGATGTTAAGGCCACTAGGGTAAGGCCAAGTGGGTAAACCAGAGTCACAAGGCCAGGGGATTAATACTGAATGAGTAAGGTCAGGATGCTCATAAGGCAGGTGGGTAAAACCCAAGTTGGCAAAACCATGAGGTTAAGGCTGGGTCAGGAAGGCAAGCTATTTAAAAAGGCAGATGAGTAAGACCAGCAAGTTAAGGCCTCCCTGAATACAACTAGGTGGCTGAGTTTAAGTGGGTAAAGCTAAGAGGTTAAAGCTAGGCACATTGGTCCAGAAGATTAAGGCCATGTGAATGAGAATGGAACATTAAGGCCAGGCAGGAAGGCAAGGAGGTAAGCTAAGTTATTAATCCTGGATGGTAAGACCATGAAGTTAAGGCCAAGTGGGTAAATCCAGATGGGTAATGCAAGGTGTCTACATCCAGGGGTGGGGGATATGTAAGGAATATGTAAAGGAGAATAAGTCTAGGAGAGTGAACCTAGGGAGGTATATCCAGGGAGTTAAGGCCTCATAGATACAACTAGAAGGTTAAGACCAGGAGATTCATACTGGATGAGTAAGGCCAGGAGGTTCATAAGGCAGGTGAATAAAACTAACTTGTCAAAAACATGAAGTTAAGACCAGCTTAGGAAGCCAAGTGATTGAATAGTCTGGGTGGTTAGGCCAGTAAGTTAAGGCCTTCCTGAATAGAGCTGGGTGGCTGACTCCACCTGGGTAATGCGAAAAGGTTAATACTAGGGAGACTAGGTGAGGAGGTTAAGGCTACGTGAGTTAGAATGAAAGGTTAATGCCAGGTTGGTAAGCTATGTTGGTCATCCAGGTTGGGAAAGTCATGAGGTTAAGGCCAGGTGGGTAATGCAAGATGTCTAAATACGGCACTGGGGCTGGGGCTGGGGCAAGGAGTTAGTGGTAAAGCTAGGGAAAAAGGGCAAAGAGATGATAAAACCAGGGGGAAAAACCTAGAGAGGTAAACAGAGGGGCTTAAGTCCTGTTAGATAAAACCAGAAGGCTAGGGACAGTTGCAAAAACCAAGTGTGGAGGCCATGTGCATCACGTCTAATCAGTAAGCCTAGGTGGGAAAACTAGGAGGCCAATCCAGGTTATCAAGGCCTTGAGGTTAAGACCCATAGGGTTAGACCTGGTAGGGGAGGCTACAGTGGTCTGGCCAGGGCCTTAAAATGAAATGGATAAGGCCAGAAAGCAAGGACAGGGGAGCAATGGTAGGCGCTTCATAAGGCAGGTGGGTATATCTTAGTGGGTAAAATCAGCTGGGTCTTGACGGGAGATTGAGGCCAGCAAATTAAAACCAAGTGAGTGAGAACACGTACACAGTATCAGGAAGTTATGGCCAGTCCGGTAAGGCCAGGATTTTTAGGCAAAGTCATGAACACTGGGCGAATAGAGCCAAGAGGTTAATAAGGCCAGATGGATAACATCAAGTTCATCATACAATGAGGATAAAATAAGGTGATGTACGAAATCAAGTTAATAAAGTTGGCTGAGTACGGTTAGGTTGTTAAAACCAGGTGTCTAAATCCAGCTCAATTAAGGACTATTTCAGTAACCCCAGGCTGTAAAATCAACAGGGGAAACACCTAGTATGGTTAAAGGAAAGTTGTCAAGCCAGTCCAATGATGACTGGGAAGGCGAGGAGGTAAAGGCCGGCTGAATAAACCAGGTGGTAAATACCAGTAGGGTATGAAGTCAGCAGACTAAGTCATGCTGGCTGAGGCCAGGCAGCTGAAGAGGGCAGGTGAGTATGGCTGTAAGGTTAATGACATGGTTAACCAAAGATTAAGGACAGCTTTATACACCAAGTGTATAGGCCATATTTGGTAAGACTAGGTAGGAAAACTAGGCAGCTAATCTAATTTGTTAAGACTATGAGGTTAAAGTCCTTAAGATTAACCCCAGTGAGGAAGGCTAATGGGGTCTCACCAGAGACGGGGGTAAGGTCAGAGTGTAAGGACAGAAGAGTAAGGCTTCATGGGTAAGATCAAGTGCATCTTGATGGCAGATAAAGGCCAACAAATTAAAGCCAAGTGGGTGAGAATAGGTGGATCACATGGTGGGAAGTTATCGCCAAGTGAGTAAGGCTGAGCCTTTTAGGCTAAGCAATGAAGCCTGTGTCAGTAAGGCCAGGAGTTTCATAGGGCCACATGGATTAAGCTTGTCTAACAATGCCAGGAAAATAAGATGATTAAGGCAATAGGGTTAATAAAGTCTGCTGAGTAAGGAAAGGTTGTTAAAACCAGGTGTGTAAATCCAGCTGCGTAAAAGACTTTTTGGGTAACATCAAGCCAGTCAATCAAGGGGAAACAGCCAAAAGCATTAAAACCAAGTCGGTACACCAGCTAAATAATGACAGGAGGCTAATACTGGGTAGGTAAGACAGTGAGAGAAAGGCTAGGAGGTGAAGGCCAGCTGAACAAAGCTAGGTGATTAACCCCAGATGGGTCTGAGGCCAGCAGATTAAGTTACACTGGTTGAGGCCAGGTAAGTGAATATGGCAGATGAGTAAGCCTATAAGTTTAATAAAGGACAGGTGGTTAAGTCCTAGTGAGTGAGGCCAGGTGTATAAAACCAGGTTGGAAAGGCCAATAGGTGAAGGCCAGAAAAGTAAGGCCAGGGGAATGTCCAGTGACTAATGACACTAGGTAAAGGCCAGTGGGGCTGGGACAGGTGAGCAAGACCAAAAGGTTGAGTATAATTGTGAAGGCCAACTGTTAAGTTCTGTTAGTTGGGGAACTGGGTAGGTAAGGACATGAAGCTAATGCCAAAAGGGTAAGGCCAGGTTACCAGGTGTTTAACCAGGTGCATAAGGCTTAAAAATAATACTGGATGATTATAGCCAGGATGTTAATAAGGCAGAAGGGTAAATACAGGTTAGTAAAACCATTAGGTTAAGACCAGGTCAGGAAGCCAAGCAATTTAAAAGGCCAGGTTGATAAGACCAGAAGTTAAAGCCTAGTGAGTACAACAGGAGGAGAGAAACTCCTGTTTGGTAATGCTAAGAGGCCAAATCTAAGTAGATTAGGTCAGGAGGTTAAGGCCATGAGAGTTAGAATGAAAGGCTAAGGCCAGGTGGGAAGGCCAGGTAGGTAACGCAAGTTGGTAATCTAGCTTGGTAAGACCATGAGGTTAAGGCCGAATGGGTGAATCTAGATGGATAATACAAGGTGTATGAGGCTAGGGAGAAGTGGGTTGAGGAGTAAATCCCAGGAATCAGGGCAGGGACTTAAGTCCAGGGAAGTAAAGCTATGAAGGTAATATTAGGGGGGTAAGACCGGGAATGCATCGCCTGATAGATAAAACCAGAAAGTTAGAGACCAAGTGTGGAGGCCATATGGGTAACGTATGGTGGTAAGATTAAATTTAAAACTTGGTAGGTAATACCGGTTGTTAAGCATATTAGGTTAAGCCTCAAAGAATTGGTTCAGGTGGGTGAGGCTAATGGGGTTTGGCCGGGGTGGTAAAATGAGATGGTAAGGGCAGGAGAGTAAGGCCTCATGGGTAAGGTCAGGTGGACCTTCATGGCAGATTGAAGCCAGCAAATTAAATCCAGGTGGGTGAAAAGGTGAACATTGTGGGAAGTTATGGCCAGGTGGTTAAGGACAGGATATTTATGCTGGGGAAATGAAGTCTAAGTCAGTAAGGCCAGGGGTTTCATAGAGCCATATGGATGAAGCTTGTTTAATGATACCATGAGGATAAGGTGATTAATGTAAAGACGTTAATAACATCTGCTGAGGACGGAAAGATTGTTATAACCAGGTTTGAAAATCCACCTGAATAAAAGACTATTTGGGTAACAACAGGCCTGTCAATCAAAGGCAAACAACCAAGAGTATTAAATCCAATTCACATTAAATCCAAGTCGGTAAGCCAGCCAGTAATAACAGGAGGATAATAGCGGGTGGGGAAGATGGTGAGGAGAAGGCTAGAAGTTAAAGACTACTGGGGATAGAACAGGTGACCAAGACCAGAAGGTTGAGTGTAATTGTGAAGGACAACTGGTTCAGCCTGATAGTTGAATAATTGGGTTATGCAATCCACCTAGTGAAAGCTAGGTGATTAACTTCAGGTGGGTATGAGGCCACCAGATTAAATCATGCTGGCTGAGGATAAGCAGGTAAATACAGTAGGTAAGTAGGGCCCTAACTTTAATAATAAGGCTAGGTGGATAAGGCCAATAGAAGATGCTCAGAAAAGCAAGGCCATGGAGAAGAACAGAGAATAATGACACTAGGTTGAGGCTAGTAGGGCAGGGAGAGCTGAGTAAGACCAGAAGTTAGGACTAATTATGAAGACCAACTGGGTAATGCTGGGTAGGTAAGATCAGTTGGGTAATTCCTGAGAATATGAGGTTACCGCTAGTAAAGTAAGGTCAGAAGGTTAAGCAGCTGCTTAAAGCTTGGGTACTAATACTGGATAAGATGAGGAGGCCAGTAAGCACATGAGTAAATCGATGTTGGTAAAATAGTGAGGTTAAGACCAGGCCATGAAGCTAATCAATTTAGAAGGCCAGGTGAATAAGGCCTAGCTCTTCTGAATAGAGCTAGGTGGCTAACTCCAAGTGGGTAATGCTAAGCTTAAAGTTATGCAAATTAGACCAAGAGGTTAAGGTCATGTGAGTAAGAACAAAAGATTAAGGCCAGGTAGAAAGGCCAGGTTGACAAGCTATATTGGCATACCAGGTTGATAAGGCCATGAGGTTAAGACCAGGTGGATAAGTCCAGGTGGCTAATGGGAGGTGTTTAACTCCAAAAAGAAAGGGGGAAATGGGGGTGTAAATGTAGGAAATAAGGCAAGGGAGTAGACCTAGGGAGATACATCCAGGGTTAACACCTGGTAGATAACACCAGATGGTTAAGGACAGTCGTGTCAACCAAATGTGAAGGCCATGTACATAACCTAGGTCTTTAGGGAAGAAAACTAGGTGGCTAATACAAGTTGTTAAGGCCATGAGGTAAGGCCCTTAGGGTTAGGAGATGTGGGGAAGGCTCATAGGGTCTAGCCAGGGCCCTAAGATGAGCTGGGTAAGGCCAGGTGTAAGGGGCAGGGGAGTAATGGGCAAGATCAGGAGGATCACGACCAGAGATTGAGGCCAGCAAATTAAAGCCAATTGGAAAAGTACAGGTGGATAATAGAAGGAAGTTATGCCCAGGTGGGTAAGGCCAGGACTTTTAGGCCAGGAAATTAAGACTGGGTAAGTTAGGTAAACAGTTTTTAATAAGGCCAGACAGATAATAACAGGTTTGTAACACCGTGAGGACAAAATAAGGTGATGAAGGCAATGAGCTTGATAAGTTCTGCTGCGTGTGGTTAGGATGTTAAAGCCAGGTGTTTAAATCCAGCTGAAGAAGAGACTATTTAGGTAACCCCAGGCCATGATATCGGGGGAACCATCCAGTAAGATTAAGGGCAGGTTGTGAAACCAGCCAAATGACGACCTGAGGCTCATGCTAAGTGGGCAAGACAGTGAAGAGACGCAAGGAGGTGAAGACCAGTTGGATAAAACCAGGTGGTGAACACCAGAAGGGCATGGGGCTGGCAGATTAAGTTATGCTGGCTTTCTGATAGCAGGCAGTTGAATACAGCAGGTGAACTTGGCTGTACGGTTAATGAGGTCAGGTGGGGAAGACATAGTTGTAAGGCCCGGAGGTGAACAAGGCCAAGTGGGTAAGCCCAGGTAAATAAGGTCATATGGTAACATCAAAAGGTGAATGCCGTCAAAGTAAACTAGGGTTCATGACAGAAGATAATGGCATTAGGTTATGGCCAGGAAGGCGGGGAGAGGTGAGAAAGACCAGAAGTTTAAGAGTAATTTTGTGCAGGCCACAGTGGCTAGAGGCTGTAATCCCAGCACTTTGGGAGGCCGAGGTGACTGAATTACTTGAGGTCAGAAGTTTGAGACCAGCCTACTCAACATGGTGAAACCCTGTCTCTGCTATGAGTACCAAAATTAGCTGGGTACAGTGGTACACACCTGTAATCCCAGCTACTTAGGAGGCTGAGGCGTGAGAATCCCTTCAACATAGGAAGAGGAGGTTGCAGTGAGCTGAGATCCTGCCATCACACTCCATTCTAGGCAACAGAGCAAAACTGCATCTCAAAAAAAAAAAAAAAAAAAAACAGACTGTGAAGGCCACTGTGTAAAGCTTCATTGGTAAGATCAGTTGGGCAATTCTGGTTGGTAAGGACATGAGTATAAGGCCAGGTGGGTAAGCCAGGTGCGTAAGTTCAGGGGAGTGATACTGAATTAGTAAGGCCAGGAGATTCATAAGGCATTTGGGTGAATCTAAGTTGGCTAAACACTGAGGTTAAGACCAGGTCAGGAAGCAAGGTGACTGAAAAACCTGGGTGGGTAACGTCAGTAAGTTAAGGACTCCTGAATAGAGCTAGGTGGCTAACTCCACCTGGGTAATGCTAAAAGGTTAAAACTAGGCAGATTAGGGCAGGAACTTAAGGCCATGTGAATTAGAATGAAAGGTTAAGGGCAGGTGGGAATGCCAGGTTGGTAAGCTATATTGGTCATCTAGGTTGGTAAGACCATGAGGTTAAGGCCAGGTAAGTAAATCCAGCTGGCTAATGCAAGGTTTCTAAGTCCACAGGTCGGGGAGCTATGGTAAATCCAGAGAATAAGGGCAGGTGGATAAGTCCAGAGAAGTAAACCTAGGGAAGTAAATCCAGTGGTGTAAGGCCTGGAAAAACAGTGGTTTAAGCTAAGGACAATTGTATTAACCAAGTGTGAAGGCCGTGTGGGTCATGTATGGTTGGTAAGTCTAGGTGGGAAAGGCAGGTGGCTAATCTGGGTTGTTAGAGCCATGGGGTTATTGCCCATAGTGTTAGGTCAAGTGGGGATGGCTAATGGGTTATGGCCAGGGCCCTAAAGTGAGGTGGGTAAGACCATGGATTAATGGCAGCAGAGTAACACCTCACAGGCAAGATCACGTGGGTCTTGACCAGAGATGGAGGCCAGCAAATTGGATCTAGGTGGGCAAGAACAGGTGACTAATGGTGAGTGGGAAGTAACGGCCAGGTGGGTAAGGGAAGGACTTTTAAACCAGGAGATTAAGACTTGTGAGAATGGCCAGGAGGCTAACAAACTCAGATAGATAAACGCCAGGTTCGTAATACCATGAAGGTAACATAAGGTGATGAAGCCAATGAGCTTACAAAGTTCTGTTTTCTGCAGTCAGGTTGTTTAAACCAGGTGTATAAATCCAGCTGAACAGAAGACTATTCCCAGGCCAGAAAATCAATGAGGGAAATACCCAGTCAAATTAAGGGCAGTTCTCAAAGCCAGCAAAATGATGACCCAAGGGTAATATTAGGTGGGCAAGACAGTGTGGGGAACGTGACAAGGTGAAAGCCAGCAAAATAAAAACTAAGTGGTAAACAGCAGATAAGTATGACGCAAGCAGATTAGTCTTGCTGGCTAAGGCCAAGCATGTGGAGAGGGCAGGTGAGTATAGCCCTAAGGTTAATGAGCTCAGGTGAGGAAGGCCTACTGGGTAAGGCCAGCTAAATACAGCCACTGGGAGTGCCACCAGGTGAAGACAAGGAAAGGAAAGCCAAAAGCCTGGACAGAGAATAATGACACCAGGTTAAGATCACTACAGCTGGGACAGTTGAGGAAGACTAGAAGGTTGAGATTAATTATAAAGGCCAACTGGGTAACCTGGGGAGGAAAGATCAGCTGGGCCATTCGGGTTGGTAAGGATGGGTTATTAATGGCATAAGGGTAAGGTCAGTTGGGTATCCTAGGTGCATAAAGTCAGGAGATTCATACTGGATGAGTAAGGCCAGGAGGTTTATAAGACAGGAGGGTAAATCTAAGTTGGCATAACTATGTGGTTAAGAACGGGTCAGGAAGCCAAATGCTTGAAAAGTCTGGGTGGCTTAAGCCAGTAAGTTAAGGCCTTCCTGAATAGAGCTAGGTGGCTAACTCCACCTGGGTAATGCCAAGACATTAACATCAGGCAGACTAGGTCAGGATTTATGGCCATGTGAGTTAGAATGAAAGGTAAAAGCCATGTGGGAATGCCAGGTTGGTAAGCTATATCATCCAGGTTGGGAAGGTCATGAGGTCAAGGCCAGGGAGGCAATGCAAGATGTCTAAATATGGGGCTGGGGCTGGGGCATGGAGTTAGGGGTAAAGCTAGGGAAAAAGGGCAGATGGATGACATAAGCAGGGGAGGAAACCTAGGGAGGTAAATCTGTTGCTTAAGTCCTGTTAGGTAATAAAAAGAAGGCAAACAACAGTTGTGTAAACCAAGTGTGGAGGCCATGTGGGTCACGTATGATCAGTAAGACTATTTGGGAAATCTAGGTGGCTAGTGGCTAATCCAGGTTGTTAAGGCCATGAGATTAAGGCCCATAGGGTTAAGCCAGGTTGGGAATTCTTTTTCTTTTTTTTTTTGAGACGGAGTCTCACTCTGTTACCCAGGATGGAGTACAGTGGCAGGATCGCGGCTCACTGCAAGCTCTGCCTCCCAGGTTCACGCCATTCTCCTGCCTCAGCCTCCCTAGTAGCTGGGACTACAGGTGCCCACCACCACACCCGGCTAAGTTTTTGTATTTTTAGTAGAGATGGGTTTCACCGTGGTCTCGATCTCCTGACCTCGTGATCCGCCTGCCTCGGCCTCCCAAAGTGCTGGGATTACAAGCATGAGACACCGCGTCTGGCCCAGGTTGGGAGTTCTAATGGGGTCTGGCCAGGGCTATAACATGAGGTGGACAGGGCCAGGGAGCAAGGGCAGGGGAGCAATGGCGGGATCTTTATAAGTCGGGTGGGCAAATCTTAGCGAGTAAAATCAGCTAGGTCTTGACCAGCAAATTACAATCAGGTGAGTAAGAACATGTGGACAATGGTGGGAAGTTATGGCCAATCAGGTAAGGCCAAGATTTTTAGGCATAGTCATGAACACTGGGCAAGAAGGTCCAGGAGGTTAATAAGGCCAGATGGATAATGTCAATTTCATCATACCATTAGGATAAAATAAGGTGATAAAAGCAAACAGATTAATAAGGTTGGCTGAGTTCGGCCAGGTTCTTAAAACCATGTGTCTAAATCCATCTCAGTAAAGGACTATTTCAGTAACCCCAGGCTGTGAAATCAACAGGGGAAACATCCAGTACAGTCAGGGGCAAGTCGCCAAGCCAGTCAAATGACTGGAGGCAAATACTAGGTGGGCAAGACAGTGCAGGGAAGGTGAGGAGATGAAGACTAGTTAAATAAACCAGGTGGTAAATACCAGTAGGGTATGAAGCCAGCAGTTTAAGTCATGCTGGCTGAGGCCAGGCAGCTGAAGAGGGTGTTGAGTATGGCCTTAAGGTTAATGACATGGTTAACCAAATGTTAAGGACAGTTGTATACTCCAAGTGTGAATGTCATGTTTAGTAAGACTAGGTGGCAAAACCTGGCAGCTAATCCAATCTGTTAAAGCTATGAGGTTAAAGCCCATAAGGGTAAGTCAGGTGAGTGAGGCCAATGGGGTCTCATTAGAGAGGGGAATAAGGCCAGGGTGTAAGGACAGGGGAGTAAGGCCTCATGGGTAAGATCAGGTGGGTCTTGATGGCAGATTGAGGTCAGTGAATTAAAGTCTGTTGGATGAGAATAGGTGGATGGTGGTGGGAAGTTATGGCCAGGTGGGTAATGCCACGAGTTTTAGACTAGAATATCAATCCTGGGTCAGTAAGGGCAGGAGTTTCAAAGGGCTACATGGATGACACTTGTTTCATAATGCTAATAATTAAGGATGATTAAAGCAATGAGGTTAATAAGGTCTGTGGAGTAAGGAAAGTTTGCTAAAACTGGATGTATAAATCCAGCTGAATTAAATACTATTTGGGTAACACCAGGCCAGTCAATCATGGGAAACAGCCAAAGGCATTAAAGCAAAGTCAGTAAGCCAGTGAAATAATAACAAGAGTATAGTATTGGATGGGGACAACAGTGAGAGGAACGCTGGGAGGTGAAGGCCACCTGAATAAAGCAAGGTGTTCAACACCAGATGGATGTGAGACTAGCAGAGTAAATCATGCTGGCAGAGGCCTGGCAGGTGAATATGGTAGGTGCTCAAGACCCACCTGGCCAACCTGATGAAACCACAGCTCTACTACAAATACAAAAATTAGCAGAGCCTGGTGGCACAAGCCTATAATCCCAGCTACTTGAGAGGCTGAAGCAGGAGAATTTCTTGAACCTGGGAGTCCGAGGTTGCAGTGAGCCAAGATGGTGCCACTGCACTACAGTCTGGGTGACAGAGCAAGACTCTGCCTCAAAACAACAACAATAACAAATTGACTAATTGTGAATACCACTGGGTAAGGCTTACTTGACAAAATCAATTGGGGCCCAGGCGCAGTGCCTCACACCTATAATTCCAGCACTTTGGGAGGCTGAGGCTGGCCAATCACCTAAGGTCAGGAGTTTGAGACTAGCCTGGCTGACCTGGTGAAACTTTGTCTCCGCTAAAAATACAAAAATTAGCTGAGCATGGTGGCAGACACCTGTAATTCCAGCTACTCAGGAGGCTTAGGCAGAAGAATCGCTTGAACCTAGGAGGCGGAGTTAGCAGTGAGCTGAGATTGTGCCATGACATTGCAGCCTGGGCAACAAGAGGAAAACTCTGTCTCAATAAAAGTAGAAAATCAACTGGGCAATTCTGGTTGGTAAGCACATGAGTTTAACGCCAGGTGGGGAAGCCAGGTGAATAAGTCCAGGGGATTCACACTGAATGAGTAAGGCCCAGAGATTCGTAAGGCAGATGGGCAAATCTAAGTTGGCTAAACTATGAGGTTAAGACTGGGTCAAAAAAACAAGAAATTTAAAAGGCCAGGTGGCTAAGGCCAGTAAGTCAAGGCCTCCCTGAATAGAGCTAGGTGGTTAACTCCAAGTGGGTAATGCCATGAGGTTAAGGCTAGGCAGATTAATCCAGGAGGATAAGGCCATGAGAGTAAGAATGAAAGGTAAAGACCAGGTGGGAAGGCCAGGTTGGTAAACTATATTGGTCATCTAGGTTTGTGAAGCCATGAGGTTAAGGCCAGGAGGGTAAGTCCAGGTGGCTAATGCAAGGTTTCTAAGTCCAGGGGTTGGGGTAAATCTAGAGAATAAGGTGTCTAGGGGAGTAAACCTAGGGAGGTAAATCCAGGGGTTAAGGCCTGGTAGATAAAACCAGATTAAGGACAGTTGTGTAAACCAACGTGAAAGCCATTTGGGTCATGCATGATCGGTAAGACCAGGTGAGTAAACACGGTGCCTAATCCAGGTTGTTGAGGCCACGAGGATAAGGTCCATAGAGTTAGGTCTGGTGAGGAAGACTAATGGGGTCTGGCCAGGATGGTAAAATGAGGGGGGCAAGTCCAGGGAGTAAAGGCAGGGGACTAAGGCCTCAGGGGCAAGATCAGGTGGGTCATGACCAGAGATTGAGGCCGGCAAATGAAAGCCAAGTGAATAAGAACAGGTGGATAATGGTGGGCAGGAACTTATGGCCAGGAGTGTAAGACCAGGACTTTCAGACCACTCAATTAACTCTGCGTGTTAATAAAGTCAGAAGGATAATTTCAGGCTCCTAATACCATGTGGACAAGATAAAGTGATGAAGGAAAGGTTAGTAACTTTGGCTGAGTGTGGCCAGGTTGTTAAAACCAGGTGTATAAATCCAGCTGAATAAAAGACTATTTAGGTAACACCAGGCTGGTAAATTAATTGGAGAAACATGAAGGAGAATTAAGGCCAAGTCGGCAAGTCAGCCAAATAATGACAGGAGGCTAATGGTAGGAGGGTAAGATAATGAAGGGAAGGCGAGGAGGTTAAGTCAAGCTGAATAAAACTAGGGGGTTGACATCAAATGAGCATGAGACCAGGCAGGTGAATACAGCTGTTGAGGGTGGCTCTAAGGTTTATAAGGTTGGGTGGGAAAAGCCTAGTGGGTAAGGCCAGATAAATAAAGCTACAGGGGAAGGTCAATAGTTGAGGGCCAGGAAAGGAAGGCCAAAGGTCAGGACTAAGGATAATGCCACTGGGTTAAGGCCAGTAGGGCTGGGAGATCAGAAGTTGAGACTAATCGTGAAGGTCAAATAGATAAGGCTGGGTAGACAAAATTAGTTGGGTGATTTGGGTTGGTAAGGACATGAGGTTAAGACCAGTTGGGTAAGGGCAGGTGGGTAAGCCAGGTGCATAAGGCCAGCAGATTAATGCTGAATGAGTAAGGTCAGGGGATTAATAACGCAGGTGGGTAAATTTATTTTGGCAAAACCGTGAGGTTAATGCTGGGTCAGGAAGCCAAGCAATTGAAAAAGCCAGGTGAGTAAAGCCAGTAAAGTTACAGCCACTTAATACAGTTAGCTATATAACTCTAACTAGGTAAGGCTGAGAGGTTAACACTAGGCACATTAGTCTAGGAGGTTGAGGCCATCTGACTAAGAATGGAAGGGTAAGGCCAGGTGAGAAGGCCAGGTTGGTAAGCTATTGAGGCCATGAGGTGAAGGCTGGATGGCAAAGTCCAAATGGGAAATGTAAGGTGTGTTATGTCCGGGTGTGGGGGTAAATCTAGGTAATAAGGGCAGGGAAATAAGTCCAGGGGAGGAAACCTAGGGAGGTAAGTTTAGAAAGGTAAGACCTGGGGCTAAGCCCTGGTAAATAAAACTGGAAGGTTGAGGACATCTGTGTAAACTAAGCATGAAACCCATGATAGGTGAGACTAGCTGGGAAAACTAGGTAGGTAATCCATGTTGTTGAGACTATGGGGTTAAAGTCCATAGGTTTAGGCCAACTGTAGAAAGCTAATGGCTTCTGTCAAGGGTGATTAAATGAGGTGGGTAAGACCAGGGGTTAAAGAAAGGGCAGTGAGTAGCCATGGGCAAGACCAGGTAGGTCTTGACAGCTGATTGAGGCCAGCAAATTAAAGCCACGTGGGTAAGAACAGGTGGATACTGTCGAGAAGTTATGGCCAGTTAGATAAGGCCAATACCATTAGTTAGGCCAGGAAATTAAGACTGGGTCAGTAAGGCCAGGAGTTTCATAGGGTCACATGGATGAAGTGTGTTTAATAATGCCATGAGGGTAAGGTGATTAAGTTATGAAGTTAATAAGGTCTGGTGAGTAAGGCCAGATTGTTAAAACTAGGCATTTAAATTTGGCCAAAGAAAAAGACTATTTGGGGAACCCCAGGCCAGCAAATCAATGGAGAAATTAGCAGGAGGGTTAATGTCAAGTTGCCAAGCCACCTAAATAATGACAGGAAACTAACACTAGGTGGGCAAGACAGTGTGGAGAAAGTGAGGAGGTAAAGGCCAGATGAATAAAACCAGGTAATCAACACCATATGGGTATGAAGCCAGCAGATTAAGTCATGCTATTCTGGCTGAGGCCAGGCAGCTGAATATGGCAAGTGAGTATGGCTGTCAGGTTAATAATGTCTGTTGCAGAAGGCCTACTGGGTGAGGCCAGTAGTTGTACAAGGCCAAGTAGATAAGGCCGAGAAAATATAGCCATGTGAGAAGACTAACAAGCAAAGGCCAGGAAAGTAAAGCCAGGGGCTGGGACAGCAGATAATGACACTAGGTGAAGGTCAGTAGGGGTGGGACAGCTAAGTAAGTCCAGAAAGTTGAGACTAACTGTGAAGGCCAACTGGGTAAGACCAGGTAGGTAAGATCAGTTGGGTGACTCTGGTTGCTAAGGACATGATGTTAAAGCCAGTAGGGTAAAGCCAGGTGGGTAAGCCAGATGCACAAGGCCAGGGGATTAATACTGAATGAGTGAGGCCAGGAAGTTCGTAAGGCGGGTGGGTAAATCTAAGTTGGCAAAACAGTAAGGTTAAGGCCAGGTCGGGAAGCCAAGCCATTTAAAAAGCCAGATGGATAAGGCCAGTAAGTTAAGCCTTCCCTCAATACAACTAGGTGGCTAAGTTTAAGTGAGTAAAACTAAGAGGTTAAAGCTAGGCACATTAGGCCAGAAGGTTAAGGCCATGTGAGTGAAAATGGAACATTAAGGCCAGGCAGAAAGGCCAGGGAGGTAAGCTAAGTTGGTAATGCTGGATGGTAAGGCCATGAGGTTAAGACCAGGTGGGTAAATCCAGATGGGTAATGTAAGGTGTCTATGTCCAGGCAGTGGAAATCTAAGAGTAAGTAAAGATGGTAAGTGTAGGGGAGTGAACCTAGGGAGGTAAATCCAGGGGGTTAAGTCCTGGTAGACACAACTAGAAGGTTAAGAACAGCTGTGTAAACCAGGTATGAAGGCCATGTGGTTCATTTATGCTCAGTAAGACTAGGTGGGAAAACTAGCTGCTTACTCCAGGTTGTTAAGTACACAAGAATGAGGCCCATAGGGTTAGCCTAGGAGGCAGAGAATACTGGGGTTGGCCATTCCAGTAAAATGAGGTGGGTGAGTCCAAGGAGTATTGGCAGGGAAGTAAGACCTCATCAGTAAGATCAAGTGGATACTGAATGGCAATTAAGGACAGCAAATTAAAGTCAGGTAATTAAGAACAGGTGGATAATGGTGGGAAGTTATGGCCATGTGGGTAAGGATGGGTCCCTTAGGCCAGGAAAGACTGGGTGAGTAATTAATAAGTATTTAAAAAGTAATTAACAAGTATTAAGACTGGATGAGTATTTAATGAGTATTTAATAAGGCCAGATGGATAAAGCCAGATTTGTAATACCATGAGGTTAAGGTGATTAAGGCAATGAGATTAATAAAGTCTGGTGACTACAATCAGGTTATTAAAACCAGGTGTTAAAATCCAACTGAATAAGAAACCATTTGGTTATCACCTTGTCAGTAAATTAACAGGGAAACACCCAGGCCTTAGGATTAAGCCCAAGTTGGTAAGCCAGGTAAATAATGACAGGAGGCTAATCTCTGGGTGAAGAAGACGGTGAGGGGAAGGGAGGAAGTCATGGCCAACTGAATACAGCTAGCTGGTTAACACCTTATGGATATAAATCCACCAAATTAAGTCATGCTTGGTGAGGCCAGGCAGGTGACTAAGGCAGGTGAGCATGACCATAAGTTTAATTAGCCCAGGTGGTTAAGGCCTAGTGAGTAAAGCCAGGAGGTTAATAAGGCCATGTGGTAAGGCCAATAGGTGGAGGCTAGGAAAGTACAGCCAGGGGTAGCCAGAGGATAATGACACTATGTTAAAGCAGGTAGGGCTAGGACAGGTGAGTGAGATCAGAAGGTTGAGACTAATTATGAAGAGCAACTGGGTCAGGCTGGGTTGGTAAGTTCGGTTAGCTAATTCTGGTAGGCAAGGCCATGACATGAATACCCAGTAGGGTAAGGCCAGATGGGTAAGCCAAGTATGTAAGACGTGGGTATTAACACTAAGTGAGTAAGGCCAGCAGGTTAACAAGGCAGACAGATGGGTAAATCTAGGTTAAGACCAAGTCCGGAAGTCAAGGAATTTAAAAGGCCAGGTGGATTAGGCCAGCAGTTTAAGGCCTACTGCATAAAGCTAGGTGGTAACTCCAATTATGTAATGCTAAGAAGTCAAAGGTAGGTAGTTCAGGCAAGGAGACTAAGGCTATATGACTAAGAACAGAAGTTTAACACTAGGTGGCAAGTCCAGGCAGATAATCTAAGTTGGTAATCCAGGTTGGTAAGGCCATGAGGTTAGGGCCGGTTGGTTAAGTCCAAATGGGTAATGCAAGGTGTCTCAGTCACAGGAGGACAGGAGGGATATCTAGGGAGTAACAGCAGGGATAAGTTCAGGGGAGTACACCTAGAAAGGTAAACCCAGGGGCCTTATGCCAAGGGGGTAAGACCAGGTATATAAAACCAGAAAGTTACGGACCACCGTGTAAACCAATTGTGAAGGCCATGTGGGTTACCTATGGTCGGTAAGACCAGATGGCAACACTCGGTGGCTACTCCAGGTTTTTAAGGCCATGTGGTGAATGCAAAGAGGGCTAGGCCAGGTAGGGAAGGCTAATAGGTTCTGGCCAGAGTGGTGAAATGAGGTGAGCAAGGCCAGGTATGTCAGGCCAGAAAATTAAGATTGAGTGAGTAAGGCTAGGTGTTTGTTTAATAAGGTCAGATGGATTAAGCCAGATTGGTAATACCATGAGGATAAGGTGATTAAGACAGTAAGGTTAATATGCCCTGGTGAGGAAGGACAGGTTTTTGAAAATATGTTGTTTAAATCCAGAAGAATAAAAAACTATTGAATTAACACCAGGCTGGTAAATCAACAGGGAACACCCCAGGAGGACTAAGGCCAAGTCTGCAAGCAAGCTCAACTATGACAGGGGATTAACACCACACGGGTAAGACACTGAGGGTAAGGTGAGGAGCTGCCTCCAAAAATACTCAATGGAAAATTCCATAAGTAAACAATTTATAACTTTTCAATTGCAGGCAATTCTGAGTAGCATAATGAAATCTTACACCATTCCTTGCTGTCCTGCTCTATCCTACCAGGGACGTCAATTATCCATTTGTCCAGCATTACTGGACACAATGGCCCTAGCCTGTATTCCTAGCACTTTAGGAGGCCAAAATAAGCCTAGGATCACGTGGAGCATAGGAGTTTGAGACCAGCCTGGGCAACATAGTGTGAGCCCATCTCTACAAAAAATTGTTTTTACAAATTAGCCAGGCTGGGCACAGTGGTTCACGCCTGTAATCCCAGCACTTTGGGAGGTCGAGCAGGCGGATCATGAGGTCAGGAGTTCGAGACCAGCCTGACCAATATGGTGAAACTCTGTCTCTACTAAAAAATACAAAAATTAGCTGGGCACGGTGGTTTGCGCCTGTAGTCCCAGCTACTCAGGAGGTTGAGGCTGGAGAATTGCTTAAACCCAGGAGGTGGAAGTTGCAGTGAGCCAAGATTGGGCCACTGCACTCCAGCCTGGGCAACAGAGTGAGACTGTCTCAAAAAAAAGAAAAATTAGCCAGGCCTGGTGGTGCATGCCTGTGGCCCCAGCTACCATGGAGGCTCAGGCGGGAGTATTGCTTGAGCCCGGGAGAATCAAGGCTGCAATGAACCATGATTATGCCAATGCATTCCAGCCTGAGACACAGAATTAGATCCTGCCTCATAAATAAATAATGCCCCAAAACAAATGAGTAGTGACACTGGCATATTGTCCTAATTGTTCTACTTCACTCTTGTTGATCTGTCACTGTGCTTAATTTCATAATTAACCTTTAACATAGGTAAAGCAGTATATCTAGAGGTCAGTATTAGCTATGGTTTCAGGCATCCTCTGGGGTCTTGCAACACATCTCAGAGGATGAGAGGGGACTACTGTACAGTGTGAGGCGATCAGATCCTCATCTTCAGCTTCTTCTGTTTCTCATGGGGATGCTCCCTGTCTCTGAACATTGGTCTGAGTGAGTTTCTGTGAAGTTCTTAGTGCAGCACATGTAAGGCCACTATTTCAAATTAGTGCCCCTCTTGCATTATCACCATCATGGTCTACTGGAGTCACTGGGACTAACTTACCTGCACGCTGGACAAACAGTAGCTGTCAAAGAATGGCTGCCTTCTCACTTGCTTAGTGTTAAGGCCATGCCCGCCCCCAGGTCCCCTGCAGATCATTGTTCCCCATGACAACCCCATTTCATAACTCCATAAGAGGGTCACTTTGCCACTGACTTCTTTCTTCACCATGACAACTTATGAATGAAGGGACACTGTGTAAACTGTACAGGGTCAGGGACTGCAAGTGGGAGGTGGTGGCGTTCTCTGCCTTCAGTAGGAAATTGGCTTTACACATTGGTGGAGACAGGTGGAGCCGAGGTTGCTTCTCATCCCCATGGCAGAAGAACATGTAGAAGACACCTCAGAAACGGGATCTGTTCACTGCCTAGTGTTGAGTCCTGCCTCAGTGGAACTCTGGCAAGTTGGGCCCCATCACAGATGGACAATGCCCACGGATGCAGCGCGCCCACACACAACCCTGCGCAGGGACTACAGCAATGCCTCCTGCTGTTGCACTCAGCTTTATAAATCCCATTATACTGTTGCTCACATAAATCGTTTCTAATAAAGTCAGTCCTCTGCATCCTGGGATTCAAACAACCTTGGATCAAATATATTCAGAAAAATAAACACAATATAATAAAACAAAAAAAAAATCCAAGCCAAAACTTTAATACCTATCTACACAGCAAAAAATTGCCTCTACTGCGCTCCTGGCAATCCTGTGTGAGCCTTGCACAATCCGAGGCCCTGGTTTGTAACCTCCCATGTCCTGTCCTATGTCAGTCTGGTTCTCCACTGTCACTTTAAACATTAAGATGGCCCAAGGTCATCCAACAACTTAATCGATGAACACAATTATCAACACAAGAATGTACATCCAATTATAGCTTCATTGTGATTTAATATTAAGTCGATCTTACAGGTTAATGTTTAGTCAATCATACAACCACAAATACGGACTTAAAAAAATTATTCATTACACCACCTGAAACATGTCATTCACAGGAGTCTTTCTTCCTTACCTTTTATAGCACATAGGCTATCACCTACAAGAACTTGATAATGAGCATCAAAACACAAATTGTTATATTTTTTTAAATGAGTTGCTGAAATTGCTATTAGCAAATCTACCAAGAAGTCAAGCTGCCAAAAAAATCAATGCATGAACTGATGGCAAATGTCCTCAGCTAGAACTACCCTTAATTTTTCTTAGAAAAACCACGCTCAACCATTTTTGTTTGTAGTTACTGGAAATAAAAGTTAACTATTCTCTTCTATCTTTGATTAAACTATACCATTAGTAGCAGCAATAAAATTAAAACACGTGTTCCCAAAAAGCATCACTGCTAGAAAAAGCCAAAGAAATTAAAAATGAAAACTAAAAATTTGTGGTTTTTTTCTTTTCTTTTCTTTTTGAGACAGAGTTTCTTGTTACCCAGGCTGGAGTATAATGGTGCAACCTCTACCTCCCAAGTTCAAGCGATTTTCCTGCCTCAATCTCCCAAATAGCTGGGATTACAGGCACCTGCTACCACGCCTGACTAATTTTTTGTATTTTTAGTAGAGACAGGATTTTGCCATGTTGGCAGGCTGGTCTCGAACTTCTGACCTCAGGTGATCCACCCACCTCAGCCTCCCAAAGTGCTGGGATTACAGGTGTGAGCCACCGTGCCTGGTGGAGAACTACAAATTTGAATATGATAACTTTGCTTCATTTAGCAAATCTTTCTACTGCTCACTGAGGCCCAGGCTTTACAAATGCCACTGATTTAAGTTCAGTTGCAGCCCTGGAAGAGGGTCCTATTACTGCCATCTTTTCAAAATTGTGACACAGAATTGTGACACAAGTGACCACAATTCTCGTAACCCTGAAGTTGCACTCATTGCCCAAACGACAGGTGCAAACTCCTAAGCAAGAAAGAGACTGTGCAGAAAGGAGATGGTGCCCACCCACACTGTCTCCCACGACTTCTCCTCCAGCTTCCCCTCCCAGCCACTCAACACTTTGGTCAGATGGCTTTGTGGTGACCACGCCCATGTGCTCAGTCCAGGAGACTCTTCCTCTGGGGATCCATAGGCCACCAAGGAGAGCACTGATGAAAGGAGATGTGAAGACCGTCCAGTTACTCTGGAAGGTCCCTGTGGTGAAGAAATGTGGGGTCAGCACACAGGTGGAAGAGCAGCCAGACTGGGCACAAACCCAGAACCTCAGTGTGACCTGTGCGAGCCTCCCACTTCCGCTCACTCCTCCCAGCTTGACTCTTCTCGCACGTTCTAATTTACTGTACACTATACTTATTCTTTATTGCCTATTATTCCCCCATTGAAGTATAAACTGTAAGGGCGGGAATTTTGCAGGGTAAGAAAAGTGCTGAAGCACGTGTCCTGCAGTCTAGACTGAACAGGCCCAGGAGGGGTCAGGGAGATGCAAGCAGAGGGTCAAACACTTCTTCTTAAAGGGCTTCCCTATAAATAATTCAGGCTTGAGGGTCCTCGAGTCCTCATCACAAGTTCTCAACTATGCCACTGTGGCAAGAAAGAAGCCAAAGATGATGGTAAACAAACCATCATGGTTGAATTCTAATAAAACAATGTTCCAATAAAAAACTACTGACAAGATGCCGGGTGTGGTGGCTCACGCCTGTAATCCCACCACTTTGGGAGGCCGAAGCAGATGGATCACAAGGTCAGTAGATGGAGACCATCCTGGCTAACACGGCAAAACCCCGTCTCCACTTAAAACACACAAAATTAGCCGGGTATAGCGGCGGGTGCCTGTAGTCCCAGTTACTTGGGAGGCTGAGGCAGGAGAATGGTGTAAACCTGGGAGGCAGAGCTTGCAGCGAGCCAAGATCACGCCACTGCACTCCAGCCTGGGTGACAGAGCAAGACTCCATCTCAAAAACAAAAACAAAACAAAAACAAAAACAAAAAAAACTACTGACGAGAACAGGCAGTGGGCAGGATCTGGCCCCCAGGCAGTGGCTTCCTAGCTGAAATGCAGGTAAGAAATGCAAAAGTAAGAAAACACCAAGCTGGGGGCCAAATAACACTATGGAAGAGGAGAGGTTTTAATAAGTATAATAACAATACAAAAATCTGAAAATGAGGCCACAGAACAAGAACATTACAACCAATCTCATTTGTAGATATTTATTACCAGGCACATTGAAAACATCCACTAATGAGGAACTGGAGACAAAGCCACACATGGACACGTTAGAAATCTGCACATATTACTGGCCATACTGCCTCAGAAACACATTTGAGAAGGTTAATGCCCACTCTAGCTGAACAAGTTTTTACTCACATGTACATTGCAGCTCCATAACCAGCATCACGATTAACTAGTCAAAGGTCAGAAGCACTGAGACAGGCAGGAATGCTGAAGCCACCTGATGGTGGCTGCACCAGTTCCACAAGGTAACAGAAAGACACATACAAATTCATCACACTTTGCCCCCATGAACATCAATAGAAAAAATATTATATCAATAGTTTTCCTGTAAATGACCAATAATGCGGTCGAAAATATGAAAAATTAAATAATTTTCACAATATCCATCCAAAAACAAAATACCCAGGAATAATTGTAATATTAAAAATTATGCAGAGCCAAGAAGAAAGCTACTTAACTTCATTGAGGGATACATTTAATGACTGGAAGAAACATATCCCATGTTATAAAGCAGAAAACACTAATATTGCAAATTAAAATGCATAATACATGCACTTGTAATCAATACCACAAGTTTTGGGTGTGATTTTTAAGGAGCTGAGAAACAGATTTGGGACCAGTCACAGTGGCTCATACTTGTAATCCCAGCACTTTGGGAGGCCGAGGCGGGCAGATCATTTGAGGTCAGGAGTTTGACACTAGTCTGGCCAACAGGGCAAAAACCCATCTCTACTAAAAATACAAAAATTAGCCAGGTGCAGTACCTCACGCCTGGAGTTCTAGCTATTCAGGAGGCTGAGGCAGGAGAATCACTGAAATCCAGTACACGGAGGTGGCAGTGAGCTGATATTGTGCCACTGCACTCCAGCCGGGGCCACAGACTGAGACTCCATGACAAAAAAAAAAGAAAAAAGAAAAAAGAAACAGATTCTGGGGAGCCCTGGAAAAGAGACAGACCAACACTATAGATAACTGCCTCATCAATGGGAACCTGATGCCAATGACTCAGTTGTTTGTGCCCCACTGGAGCCCCTGGCCATCCTTGCAACAGCACCTGGATTCTCCTTGTGAGAACTGTCTTTGCTTAACCCACTCTTGCAGCTCCTACATAGGCAGACTCCAGAATGAGTACAGCCCACAGACAAGAGGCATCTTTCTTCTCTCTGGCCATGAACTCAGACAGTTCCAACATGAGGTTCTTAGAGGGGAGGTCTGCTCTGGGACTCAGCTGTGAGAACCCCAGCCCAGAGTGGCCAGTAGCTCCCTTGGCACTGAGGAAAGCAGGCCTGAAAGAAATCTTACTCCCACAGGTAAGGTGTGCAGACCTCCGGGATGGCCCAACCATCCTGTGATCAGGAATTCATGCCTCATCTAAAGCCCTCCCTTTGTGAGGGCTGATCTACTGGTGGGCTGATCTACTGACTTGCTTCTATCAGAGTCTGGCAAAAGTGAGATCGGGTCTCAAGAGACAGACCGTGACTTCCGTCTTCCTGGTGTATACTCACATTATATGAGGAAGCCAGCTACCATGATGTGGGCCACCCTACCGGGGGAACCACATGGCAAGAAACTGAGGGAGACTCCAGCCACAAGTCCAGTAGAGACCGAATCCTGCCAGGAACCAGGTGAGAGCAGAGGTGGGTCCCCACATAGATCAAAGGAACAGAATCGATGGCTCAGAAATAAAACCATACATTTAAAGCTATCTGATTTTAGATAAAGGTGTCAAAAGCACATAATGGAGAAAGGACAGTCTCTTCATGAGTGGTGTTGGGAAAACTCGACATTCACATGCAAAATGAAATTAGACCCTTATCACACACCATACACAAAAATGAAATCAAATAGATTAAAGACTTAAAAGTAAGATCTTTTATGACCAGCTTGGCCAGCATGGTGAAACCCCATCTCTACTAAAAATACAAAAATAAGCCAGGTGTGGTCGCAAGCGCATCTAATTCCAGCTACTAGGGAGGCTGAGGTGGGAGAATCACTTGAACCAGGGAGGCAGAGGTTGCAGTGAGCCAAGATCATGCCACTGCATTCCAGCCTGGGCGACAGAGTGAGACTCTGTCCCAAAAAATAAAATAAAATAAAATAAAATATTCAATAAACAATGAAAAAATACCCAAGCAGACAGGAAGGAAAAGTCATGACTAAAAAGCACAACCACAGAAACAGATACACAGGGATCAGGATAATGAAATCACAGGAGTAAACCCTAAAAAATCTATCATTAATATGTCCAAGATACTAAAGCTCAAGGTTGAGAATTCCAGCAAAGGAACTAAAAGCCATAAAAGACATCAACAGGAAGTTCCAGAGCAAAAAAAAAAAAAAAATACATTAACTGTACAGTAAATCCTCACTTAATAGAGACTGTGTCTTTAAGCAAACCTACAAATAACAAAAGAAATCTTACCATAGGCTAATTAATATAAACCAGAGTTAAATTCCTCCAGCATATTTCTGGTCACAAAACATCACCAAACTTCTAAAGAAAGATTAAAAACATTTCTAACATTATACATTAAAATAAATGTGAATGTGAGCTATGTATCCACTGAAGATTAATAAAAACAAGGCAATTACCGAATTTTTGGTCAATGAGTACATGATGGTGATTGTAGTGATGGTAGGATAAACCAGCACTTTGGGAGGCCAAGAGGGGTGGATCATCAATATGGTGAAATTCCATCTCTACTAAATATACAAAAATTAGCCAGGCATTGTGGCACACGCCTGTAGTCCCAGCTACTCAGGAGACTGAGACAGGAGAATTGCTTGAACCTGGGAGGCAGAGCCTGCAGTGAGCCGAGATCGTGCCACTGCACTCCAGCCTACAAAAAACAGTCTCGCTACAAAGCGAGACTCCATCTCAAAAAAATATATAAAAATAAAAATAAAAATAAATGTTTGCAAAGCCACAATTGGAGGGACCACCTCCTACCACACCATGCAGTCATGATCACATATATGGTGACTACATGCTTTCAGACCACATTGTTTATTGTCATGCATTTGTATAATTAATTATCTTATATTTTAGGAATTTTTATTGAATGATAATCTGCATATATTAATTTTCCAACCTGCTTATTCCACTTCAGGGTCTCGGGTAGCCAGAGCCTATCCCAGTGGCTCATGGCACAAGGCACAAACCGATCTTGGCCAAGACGCCATCCCATAGCAGGGAGCTGTCACATATGCCCGCCCTCACCGAGACTTCGACTAGAGACCCACCAATTCACCTGAGGGGTGCAGCTTAGGATGTGGGAGGAAACCTGAGTACCAAAAGAAAACTTGCAGACAGGAGAAGAACATGCAAACAAAACCCAGAGAGTGGCCGTGGCCCTGGTCGACAGCTGATTTGTTTTCTCATCAGTGGTTATAACAAAATGAAGTTGAGGACCTGCTGTACATGAGACAAAGCTAGAGAAAATATCCAGGTTTCAGGAGTTCAAGATCAGCCTAGGCAAAAGAATGAGATATAGTCTCTCTAAAAATAATATTTTAGGCCAGGTGCAGTAGCTCATAGGCCTGTAATTCCAGCATTTTGGGAGGCCGAGGTGGGCGATCATCCAAGGTCAGGAGTTCAAGATGAGCCTGGCAACATGGTGAAACTCCATCTCTACTAAAAAGTACTAAAATTAGCCAGGCGTGGTGGTGGGCACCTGTAATCCCAGCAACTCAGGAACTGAGGCAGGATAACTGCTTGAACCTGGGAGGCAGAGATTACAGTGAGCCAAGATCAGTTGAGTCCGGGTCTGGCTCTGTCACCTAGACTGGCAGCAATGGAGCAGCGTGACCTCAACTCACCACAGCCTCCGCCTCCTAGGCTCAAGCGATCCTCTCCCTTAGACTCCTGAGTAACTGGGACTATAGGTATGTGCCACCATGCCTGGTAATTCTGTAATTTTTGTAGAGACAGAGTTTTGCCATGTTCCCCAGGCTGGTCTCAATCTCCTGGATTCAAGTGATCTGCCCACCTTGGCCTACCAAAATGCTGGGATTACAGGCATGAGCCCCCACATCTGGCCTATCACCCTCATTTTACAGAATAAACTGAGGCTCAGGAGAAGTATTTGCCTAGTATCATAGCCTTGACAATTGGCAGAGCTGGGACTTAAACCCAGCCATGTAGATCCACTCAGAATCCCCTGACCATTGCAGTCTCCGGCCTCCTGCTCTCCTACAAGCCATGACTGTCCTAAGAGGAAAACCATTCTTCCAGTGCAATGGAAAACAGCCTCCATGGCAGGATGGAGGACCTTAGGCCTGGGGGCCTCAGAGGCAAGTTTTCCACACAGCCCTCTCCTGAGGCCACCACCAACACGTCCCCATCGGAGGGAGAGACAGTCTCTGTTTATCTAGTCTATTTCATTAGATAAATTTAATAATATGAACATACTATAATAGCATATCTTCTGTGTAATTTTTTTCCTGTTAGAAATAATTTAAATTCCCATTTGAACAAAAACTAACTCATTCAAGGAAATGCACTTTGACAGAGTGACCCCCCATCCTTCCTACAAATCTTTCCTCCAGGGGCTTCCTGAAGCCCTAGTCTCGAGTCAATCCGGGGCAATGATCCTTGCCAGATGGGTGGTGTCTAACCACAGGACCGAGGATGGGTAGCCCTGCTACAGTGGGCCATCACCATTTATTCTGCAGTGGGAGCCAATGACTATCTATGAAATGCGCCATGTGGCAAGCATAGGTCCCTTTAAAGGAACACACAATCTCCTCACCTTTAGCCTTTCAGGCTAAACCCCAAGTTAACAAAAATAGGGGTAAGAAGTGCTCAAAAAACATGGACAGAGTAGATTTTCAAGGATCACGGACCACATATAATAAATGTCACTCAAATGATGGCCTATGATTTCTCTGTTATACTGCACATTGTTTCAAATAAGATGTCTCAATTAATGACAGATTTTCAAAGAAAGCTCTAAAATGATAATAACCTCCAAGAATAAATAACTGGGTTAAGAAATATCTCAATCACTTTAAAAGTTACACCAGACTGAAGACAGGTATGATTTTATGACTGATCCCCAAAGTCAGCCATGAAGACAAATTCAGAGGTTGAACACTCACCATAAATATCTCCCTCTTCATCCTTCTTCCCTACAAATATGATTTAGGTTCCAGCAACACAGGTGGCATAAAATATTTAATTCAAACCCTTATATTTCTGAAAGGCAAAAGACACATCTGTCCAAAAAAAGAGAGCCATATAAAATACTCCAAGTCATTGTTACTTTTAATCGGAGGACATAACCTATTATGCAACAGCTGCAAAAATCTGATGTGCTACAACTTATGCTCTGCTATAGTCCCTTACCTGAGAAGTTCCAAGAATATACAAATTACTGTTTTAAACGAGGGTCTCAAAGAATCTTGATGATCACACTGAATAAACATGAACAAATATGTACAAATTAACCAAATAAAGAAATATTTAAACTACCCCAAAATTATCTGTATTAAATGTTAAAGTTCAAGCTGTGTCCTCCTTAGGGTTATTCTAAAATGAATGACAGTTCCAATGTTGTTCAACGAAGAAAGCAAACATAATATGAACATTTTGCTGTCAGCGATGGACTAAGGTTTATTATCCGTAATTAATAAAGACTGGGGCCAGGCGCTGTGGCTCACGCTCTAATCCTAACACTTTGGAAGGCCAAGGCAGGTGGATTACCTGAAGTTGGGAGTTTGAGACCAGCATGGCCAACATGGTAAAACCCCATCTCTACTGAAAATACAAAAAATTAGCCAATTGTTGTGGCATACACCTGTAATTCCAGCAACTTGGGAGGCTGAGGCAGGAGAATCACTTGAACCCAGGAGACAGAGGTTACAGTGAGCCAAGATTGCACTACTGCATTCCAGCCTGGGCAATAGAGTGAGACTCTATAAAACAAAATAATAAAAATAAATAAAGAGTGAATGCAAACCAACAGGAAACAGGTAAACACCTGATCAGAAAAGTGAGCACCGGTTATGTTCATCAGGTCACAAAGAAAAATAATGTTTTAAAAGAAAAATATGCATTTGTATATCAAAAATACAAACTAAAGATGCAATTTAAAATTTCACCTATCAAACTGAGCATGTTTTGTAGATTTATTGTCATAAAATTATTTGTTTTTTTTTTTTATTTAAATAAATATTTTTAGACGAGGTCTTGCTCTGTCACCTAGGGTGTAATGCAGTGGTGTGGTCATGGCTCACTGCAGCTTCAAACTCCTGAGGCAAAGCAATCCTCTCACCTCAGCCTCCAGAGTAGCTAGGACTACATACAGGTGTGTGCCAGAATGCCTGGCTAATATATTTTTTTAAATTTTTTGCAGAGATCAGGGTCTCCCTATGCTGCCCAGCTGGCCCCAAACTCCTGGGCTCAAGGGATCCTCCTGCCTTAGCCTCCCAAACTGTAGGGATTATAGATGTGAACCACAACATTTAACCTGTCACCATTTTCAATTTTGAAAAGAGAACATGAAAATGGACACTCTCCTACAATCTGATGAAATCTGGCACATACTTTTTGATTATGTGGCAGTTTGTCTCAAAGACATAGTTCATGTAGGGGCATGTATATCTATGTTCATACATAGCACAATTACACCTCCAGGAGTTCATCTTAAGGATGATTGTGATAGTGCACATTTCAGAAGACTGAACTGGAAACCACTGGAATGTTCAGCTACAGGAGAGTGGATAAGGACTTTGACTTCCACACAGTGGACAGGGCAGACACTCTCCTAACTCCACTACCTGACTGGCCAAATTAACTGACATTCTCCACTTTCCTATAAAACACCGGTGGCTGACAGGAATCTTGGTTAATCTGTATGTGTTCTGAAAAACTCAACAGCATGCTGCCTAAGACTCAGCCATGTTCATTCTAAACACCCATTTATGCCAGTTGTATTTGTCATTAAAAGCCTGGAGGTCGGGCACAGTGGCTCACCTCTAATCCCAGCACACTGGGAGGCCGAGGTGGGTGGATTATTACCTAAGGCCAGGAGTTTCAGACCAGCCTGGCCAACATGGTGAAACTCTGTCTCTACTAAAAATAAAAAATTTACCGGGGCATGGTGGTACACACCTGTACTCAGCACTTTGGAAGGCGAGGCAGGCAGATCACTAGGTCAAGAGATAGGAACCATCCTGGCCAACATGGTGAAACTCGTCTCTACTAAAAATACAAAAATTGGCCGGGTGCGGCAGCTCATGCCTGTAATCCCAGCACTATAGGAGGCCAAGATGGGCGGATCACGAGGTCAGGAGATCGAGACCATCCTGGCTAACAAGGTGAAACCCCGTCTCTACTAAAAATACAAAAAAAATTAGCTGGGCGCGGTAGCCGGCGCCTGTAGTCCCAGCTACTCAGGAGGCTGAGGAGAGAGAATGACGTGAACCTGGGAGGCGGAGCTTGCAGTGAGCCGAGATCGCGCCACTGCACTCCTGCCTGGGAGACTGAGCCAGACTCCTTCTCAAAAAAAAAAAAAAAAAAAAAAAAAAGAAACAAAATAACCTGGGCTTGGCAGCGGGCGCCTGTAGTCTGAGCTACTTGGGAGGCTAAGGCAGGAGAATTACTTGAACCCAGGAGGCAGAGGTTGCAGTGAGCCAAGATTGCACCACTGCACTCCATGTTGGTGACAGCAGGACTCTGTCTCAAAAAAAAAAAAAAAAAAAAAAAAAGATGCTGTATTCTAGAACCACAGGGCACTTACGGTGGTTTCATTCCATCAAATAAATTCTTTTTGGATGGTGTAAATACAGGATTTGATTAAAAGAGTCCTAAGTCCAAATGATAGAATTTGATAGGAAGACATAGATACAACAGTTTATTTTGTTTTTGAGATAGGGTCCCCCTCTGTTGCCCAGGCTGGAGTGCAGTGAAACAATCACGGCTCACTGCAACCTTGACCTCTCAGGTTCAAGTGATCCTCCCACCTTAGCTTCCTGAGTAGCTGGGACTACAGGTGCTGTCACCACACCTGGCTAATTTATTGTTGTTGAGATGGTGTCTCCCTATGTTGCCCAGGCTGGTCTCGAACTCCTGGACTCAAATGATCTTCCTGCATGGGTCTCCCAAATTCTGGAATTCCAGGTGTGAGCCACCATGCCCAGCCTTGAATTCTTAACATTATCTGTAGCACATGTGAATAGATTTTGTGAACTGTACAAGAACTTTAAAGTCATAATCGGAATCTACCTGAGAACCCTGCAGCAATTAGGCTTTTGCAGGAATCTCAGCCAGCCAGTAAATATTCACTAAACGCTGACTCTTTTCCAGGCCCTGTGCTGTGTACAAAGATAGAGATTCCATAGTAGTTGTCAATATCCCACTAACTATGCTAATTTGAGTAGAAGGTGCCTGGGGGTGAGGGGTCATCAACTCCAATACCTAATTCAGACAATGCCGACCCCCAGTCCATCTGGCACCAACCCCATAGGCTCTCTAAGCCATTGTTGCCAATTCTCTCTGAGCAAAACTTGACAAACCTAGTCCCTGATAAACAACAGCAGAAAGCTACACTGCAGGCCAAGGGACATATCAATTCCAATTTTCTAACTGTTTGACAATGAAAAAATATACAATTTATATAATATCAGGGTGCAGAGGTTCATGCCTGTAACCCCAGCACTTTGGGAGGCCAAGGTGGGTGGGTCACTTGAGGTCAGGAGGTTGAGACCTGCCTGGCTAACATGGCGAAACCTGGTCTCTACTAAAAAAAAAAAAAAAAAATACAAAAATTAGCTGAGCGTGGTGGCATGTGCCTGTAATCCCAGTAACTCAGGAGGTTGAGGCCCGAGAGTTACTTGAACCCAGGAATCGCAGGTTGCAGTGAGCCAAGATTGTGCCGCTGCACTCCAATCTGGGCGACAGAGACCCTGTTTCCAAAAAATAAATAAATAAATCCTATGGTGAAGAGCTTTTAAAAACAGATATATGTGAGGTTGGGCACGGTGACTCATGCCTGTAATCTCAACACTTTGGGAGGCTGAGGCAGGCAGATCACCTGAGGTCAGGAGTTTGAGACCAGCCAGGCCAACATGGTGAAACTCATCTCTACTAAAAATACAAAAATTAGGCAGGTGTGTGGCACATGCCTATAATCTCAGCTACTCAGAAGGCTGAGGGAGGAAAATCGCTTGAACCCGGGAGGCAGAGCGTGCAGCGAGCCAAGATCATGCCATTGTACTGCAGACTGGACGACAAGAGCGAGATTCCATCTCAAAAGAAAAGAAAAAAAGGAAAAAAAAAAAAAAAAAAAAGCTGGGCACAGTGCCTCAGGCCTGTAATTCCAGCACTTTGGGGCAGATCATGGGATCAGGAGTTCGAGACCAGCCTGACCAATATGGTGAAATCCTGACTGTATTAAAAATAACAAAATTAGCCAGGCGTGGTGGTGCCCGCCTGTAATCCCAGCTACTCAGGAGGCTGAGGCAGGAGAATCACTTGAACCTGGGAGGTGGAGGTTGCAGTGAGCCAAGATCGCGCCACTGCACCCCAGCCCGGGTGACAGAGCCAGACTCTGTCCCAGAAAAACAAAACAAAACAAATATATGTGGAAAAAATCACCAAAAGAGCATGGAATTTAAAATTAAATGTTTAGATATGGATTGTTTTTTCTTATTTCCCATATTACCTCAATTTGTCAGTAACTATCAGGTTGTGTGTAATGTCTCATGTTTGTAATCCCAGCACCTTGAGAGTCCGAGGCTGGAGGAGTGCTTAAGCTCAGGAGTTTGAGACCAGTCTGGGCACCATGGCAAGACTTCATCTCTACAAAAAATAAAAATAAAAAAAGAATTAGACAGGTGTGGTGGCGTGCACCTATCATCCCAGCTACTTGGGAGGCAAGGTAGGAGGACGCTTGGGCTGGAGAGGTCAAGGGTGCAGTGACCCAAGATTGCATCCCTACTAGGGTGACAGTGAAACCCTGTTTAAAAAAACACACAAACAAAAATCAACCATCTGTGATTCTCCACCATGTCAAATAAACATACTGGGAACAACAAATTAAGATGTTGAAGTCTCACTTCAGGGGTAGCTATTCCTAGTATGTTGCTAGACTTTTAAAGGTACTCAGTAATACACTGTAGCTGAAGAGCGAAGCATTTTGTTTGTTTGTTTGTTTGTTTTTGTTTTTTTCTGGAGACAGAGTCCTGCTCTGTCGCCCAGGCTGCATTGCAATGGTGCAACCTTGGTGCACTGCAACCTCCACCTCCCATGTTCAAGCAATTCTCCTGCCTCAGTCTCCAGAGTAGCTGAGATTACAGGTGCCCACCACCATGCACGGCTAAGTTTTGTAGTTTTAGTAGAGACTGGGTTTCACCATGTTGGCAAGGCTGGTCTTGAACTCTTGACTTTGTGACCCGTCCCCCTCAGCCTCCCAAAGTGCTGGGTTTACAGGCGTGAGCCACCATGCCTGGCCTGTTTTGTTTTTTCAAGACAGATTCTTTCTCTGGAGTGCAGTGGTGGCCTCGGGGGCTCAAGTGGTCCTACCCCTATCAGCTTCTGGAGTAGCTGGGAATATAAGCACATGGTACTACACCCAACTACTTTTAAAATTTTTTTCTGGCCAGGTGTGGTGGCTCACACCTCTAATCCTAGCACTTTGGGAGGCTGAGGTGGGCAGATTACAAAGTCATGAATTCAAGATCAGCCAGGCCAATACTGTGAAACCCCGTCTCTACTAAAATAATAATAATAATTATTATTATTATATTTATAATATATAATATATAATAATTATTATTATTATATATTATAATATATAAATATAATAATAATATAATATAATAATAATAATTATTATTATTATTAGCTGGGCTTGGTGGCAGGTGCCTCTTGTCCCAGCTACTTGGGTTAAGGCAGGAGAATGGCTTAAACCCAGTAGGCGGAGGTTGCAGTGAGCCAGGATTGCGCCACTGCACTCTAGCCTGGGTGACAGAGTGATATTCCATAATAAAAAACATAAATAGAAGGTCTTTTACATTCTGGATCCAATCATCCCCTCTACAGAAATCAAAACTAGATATTATGGGTATGGTTTAGATAAGAAACTGGAATAAGTGGATGCATTCTCCAAGAATGGGCTTTAGGCCTATAGCTAAAAGATTGCAAAGTCAGGATGGGCGCCGTGGCTCACACCTATCATTCCAGCACTTTTGGAGCCTGAGGTGGATGGATCACTTGAGTCCAGGAATTCAAGACCAGCCTGGGCAACATGAAAAAACCCAGTCTCTACAAATTATACAAAAAAATGCACCTGTAGTCCAATCTACTTGGGAGGCTGAGGTGAGAGGATCATTCCAGCCCAGGAGGTTGAGGATGCATTCACCTGAGACTGCAACAGTCCACGCCAAAATATGATTGTGGGCCAGCCTGAGTGACAATGTGAGACTATCTCAAAAAAAAAAAAAAAAAAAAAGATTGCAAAGTGAATATACTGTTGAATTTAAAATAAACTGTTTAGATATATATCAGATTTTATTATTTTCCACATTAACCCACTTCTTCAATAACTAAACATCTACGATTCCCTAACACATAAAATAAATATATACAAGTTCCAAAAACATGGTAGAAGGCCAGGCACAGTGGCTCATACCTGTACTCTCAGCACTTTGGGAAGCCAAGGTGGAAGGATTACTGGAACCCAAGAATTTGAGACCAGCCTGGGCAATGTAGGAATATCCTGTCTCTACAAAACAATTTTTTAAAAATTAGCTGAGCATAGCGGCATGCACCTGAGGTCCCAGCTACGTGGGAGGCTGAAGTGGGTGGATCATTTGAGCCCAGGAGTTTGAGACTGCAGTGAGCTATGATTATGCCACTGCACTCTAACCTGGGTGACAGAGTGAGATCCTGTCTCAAAAAAAAATGAATAAATAAAAAACAAAAATAGACAAACCATGGTAGAAAAAATGACTGATATGATAAAATACTGATAATACATTTAAGTGAAACAGAAGATTGAAACGTAATATCTAGTACATTCACATGTTAGTAGAGTGTGCCTTTGTTACATATGACTAAATAGAAATCCAACAGGAGTATACTACAAAATCCTAACAATTCCTCCCAGATATGAACTAACAGATAATTTTATTTTCTTCCTTTTGCTTTCTTACGATTTTCCAAATCTTCTAAAACTAAGATTACTTTTATTTCTTCCTTTTTTTTTTTTTGAAACAGAATCTCATTCACTGTCACCCAGGCTGGAATGCAGTGGTACAATCTCAGCTCACTGCACCCTCTGCCTCCCAGGCTCATGCGATTCTCCTGCCTCAACCTCCCAAGAAGCTGGGATTACAGGCGTGCACCACCATGCCCAGCTAATTTTTGCATTTTTACTAGTGACAAGGTTTCACCATGTTGGCCAGGCTAGTCTTGAACTCCTGGCCTCTAGTGATCGGCCCTCCTCAGCCTCCCAAAGTGCTGTGAATACAGACGTGAGCCACTGAGTCTGGCCTTAGAATTATTTATATAATCAGAAAAAAATATTGCTTAAGTTTTTGTTAGTCTTTCAAACTTTTCTTGGGGAAATGCTACTAAATGGATAATCAAAATATGATTGTGGGCCAGGTGCGGTGGCTCACGCCTGTAATCCCAACACTTTGGGAGGCCTAGGTGGGCAGACAGTGAGGTCAGGAGTTCCAGACCAGTCTGACCAACACAGTGAAACCCCGTCTCTATTAAAAATATAAAAATTAGCCAGGAGTGCTGGCACGCGCCTATAATCACAGCTACTTTAGGAGGGTGAGGCAGGAGAATTGCTTGAACCCAGGAGGTGGAGGTTGTAGTGAGCCAAAATCTCGCCACTGCATTCCAGCCGGGGCAACAGAGCAAGACTCCGCCTCAAAATAATAATAATAAAATGATCATAACAGAAAAGGCCTTTGGTGCTACATAAGCACATGGAGGTCACTTATGAGACAAAAACTCAGTTTCTATAGAGAATAGACAGCAGTGACACAGAATAATCCGGGGAATGACTGAATTTCCTCTGCAGGATAAAGCACAGGGGAGTGCACAGCAACCCTGTCACCCAGGGGTGGGGGGACACCAGAAGACACACCAAGGAGGAAGGGAGGCAGGGCAGAGCTAGGGGAAAGCTCTGGAAAGGTCAGAGCCTGGGTTGATACTGTTCAGATTTCTGAGTTCTTTCTGCTTATCCTCTATCAAGCTGCTCACACCATCTTCTTTTCTGAGACCCTAGGGCCTAGGTGACAAAATGGTATTTAACGAGACACCAAGGTAAAAATTATAATATTATTACCCATTCTTATTATAATAGCTAGAAATTTGCTACATACCAAGGTTGTGGGTACCTACTGACAGTTAGCAATCATCAGTTTTGCTGTCATGTGGCTACTTATTGAAAACTTAGCGAGCTTGGGAATATTGCTACAAATGATCTAGAAAGAGAGCAAAGAGAGGATGGGCAGTGATAAAACTGAGGCAGGCACTGGGAGGGTGCTCTGAGCTCTGCTGGTGCCATACATGCTTTGCAACAGGAGAAAGGCAGCAGGGGGTGATTGGGAACTACACTGGTTTCCCTGTTTCTCCACTCCATGCAATAAAAGGAGTAAAATTATTTACCGCATTAGTTTTATTAATAAAATGAGAGCTACACTCAGCTGTTGTTATGTTCTGGGTACTGTTTGAAATGTATATTAAATTATGTAAGTTCCATCATTATAACAGATGAGATAAATGAGGCCCAAGGAGGTTTTTAAACACCTACATGACAGAGCTGAAATTTGAAACAGACATCCTGGTGCCAGAACTCATCCTTCTAAATGCCATAATGTATCATTTCTTATATGACCTGAAGGATTAGGTGCAACCTAATTAAATGTGATCCAGTAAGTAATTTTCATGACTTAACTGAATATAGGTATTATAAATATGAAAAACATTATTTGTTATTATAAACAATGTTAATTAAATGATTGTCTACATTCCACCAATTTGATGGGGGATTCGTTCACAGAATGTTATGGTTTCCCATGTCGATTCATGTTTCAAATAAAGGCATCACTTAATTAGTTGTAGAAAAACAGTTAAACAGAAGGTTACACTGACAATTTTTAAAAATTAACACATGGTAAATTACTAGAATGTTTTATTGTGCTATGACATACTATGTATGGTATGTGGACATACCATGAGGTATATAATAAATGGTTTAAATTACTAAGGAAATAAAATGAAACATAAAGTTCACTTTTATATTGAGTTATATATCAATGTGTATTACTGTATAGGTTGCTATTCAGCAGTATACATTTTATATATTTGATGATATTTTGAAAATTACTTCTGCGTTCTCTCACCGAGGCTATTGCTTTTTCTGCGTTCTTGCTTTAGGAAAAGGTCTCCAAAACCTTTTGATCTCATTTTCTAAGTCCAAAGTTTGTCTTTCATGTAGTGCATGGCCCATGAAAACTCAGGCTCTAGGATATTAGGTACCAATGAGACAACTTGAAAAAAAATTGTTATTTTGACCCCTCAGAGATTTGTCAGTTTTCCGACAGCTCAGTCATACATGACAAATGATGTGGGGTTTTTTTTTCATATTTTAGCATATATTTAAAAATTGTTGTTGAGCTATGCGGTGTTCTTATGCATAGATTGCCTGAGATTTTGTTGTAGGTTAAGGTTCCCTACCTCTCTTCGAGGGGAATATATATTATGTTTAGATGACACATGTTCATTAACCATTTTTCTTTTTAACTAATCAGAAATTAATTGGATACTTACTACGCTTAAGGCACTTCACTAGATAATATACACCATAAAGATAAAATGCATTTCATTATCTGGCAGTTTAATGAAAGACGCAAAGCAAAAATGGTGCAATAGTATCTAAGTGGCTTGACCAGAATGGTTTCTTTTTGCCTTGTCAATTCTCTTTATTTCAGGGCCTATCTCAAAACTGTTCCTAGGTCCCTCTCCACTGTGAACCTTTAGCTCTTTAAAATTTACTGGTTTTATCACAAATAGTTACATTTTCCTATCACCTATTCTCAAATATAACCATTCTGTTCCCTATTTCATCATGCTCTTCTTTTCCAGGTGTTGCTTATCTCAGCCATGTATGAAGTCGTTGAAATTTAGATGGAAATAACTGGTAGAACTCTTCTCCCAGGAGACATTTTGTAGGACCACGGAGAGCTTTCTTCTTGACTCTCTGAAGATTCGCTGAAAAATCAACTCACAAAAGGCAGTTTAATTGGAGAAAAGGCATACAAATTTATGTAACATGTATCCGTAAGAATCTTCATAATAAAGACCCAAAGATAGAGAGGAAATTGTTCATTTTTTATGCTTAGGTTTAACAAAATATGGACAGGCATATACAAATATGACTGGACAAAAAAAGTATAATCTAATGTTAACAGCCTGGGTGGGGAAACCCAGCAAGACCTGTCTGTCTAAATGTATGTCCTTGTGTGCATACATTTCTTTCTTCTGGGCATGTGAGGGGAGCCCCCCAAAATTTCTTTACAGAAAAGGAACTGTCCACCAAGTGAGACGCTAATTTATAGACTGCATCCATGCGAAATTCGGGGTATGTGAAAGTCTGGCTGTGCATCTTTCCTAATCCCAGGTGGTTGACCTGACCCTCCAGGTTGTACACTACTTATTGGTTTTCTAGAGAAAGTAAAAAACATTAAATTCATATTGTCTGAAGGGGAGCCATTCACACGCATGCCTGATTTCTCCTTAGATTTCCAAGTAACTCCACACCCTTTTCTCACTAACCTCAATAACCTTGCCAGCACTGTTGGTAAGAGAAAGGAAACCATTCCAGATTTTTGTTCCTGCTCTAAGATACGGGTTATGTTGTAAGAATACCAGCACTTAATTTGCAAATGAAGGTTATTCTGTCAAGGTTTTATTAGAAAATAAAAATAAATAAAATGCAGAGATATTAAGAATGGCCTGCCTACCATACATTACTTTGCTTAAATTTTGTTTTGTTTTGTTTTTGTTTTTGTTTTGTTTTGTGAGACAGAGTCTCACTCTGTCGCCCAGGCTGGAGTGCAGTGGCGCGATCTTGGCGCACTGCAAGCTCTGCCTCCCGGGTTCACATCATTCTCCTGCCTCAGCCTCCTGAGTAGCTGGGACTACAGGCGCCCACCACCGTGCTCGGCTAATTTTTTGTATTTTTAGTAGCGATGGGGTTTCACTGTGTTAGCCAGGATGGTCTCTGATCTCCTGACATGATGATCCGCCCACCTTGGCCTCCCAAAGTGCTGGGATTACAGGCCGGTGAGCCACCGCAACTGGCCTGCTTAAAGTTTTTTAATTTGAGCATTTAACATTTTCCTTTATTCCTAACCAGAGTCCTGAAAGGAATTCTGATAATTTTTATTATAGGAACCTGGGATATAATATTACTTCCATAAAAATGATATAATATGCTATGCAACCTTAAGCGTGTCCTTTTTGTTTTTCCACTATTCAGTTTCAGCAAATTATGGAATTCCTCTAAGCATCAGTTTCTTTATGCTGAAGACACTGTGAGAAAGAAAAAATGACAGAATGAATGTAAATCAGGCTACCACTGGGGTGCCTGATTTGAGAGTAAGGAACAGCACCAACAAGTGGTGCTCAGGTGGCACGTGGGCCATCTTTTTCACTCTCCAGTGGAAACCAATGGCAGAGCCTGGCAAGTGGGACTTTGGGGATCTGACTGTCATGGACAACAATCAATCACAATGAATGCTTCCCCAACACAGAAGCAGGCCATGAGCAAAGAACTTCTAAAGAAGATACTGTGTCTAGAATTTGTGGGTTCTTGGTCTTGCTGACTTCAAGAATGAAACCAAGAACTCTCACGGTGAGCGTTACAGTTCTTAAAGATGGTGAGTCGGGACTTTGTTCCTTCCGATGTTCGGACATGTCCGGAGTTTCTTCCTTCTTGTGGGTACGTGGTCTGCTGACTTCAGGAGTGAAGCTGCACACTTTCACCGGGAGAGTTACAGTTCACAAAGGCAGCATGTCGGGAGTTGTTACTTCCTGCCGGTGGGTTCCTGGTATGCTGACTTCAGGAATGAAGATGCAGACTTTCGCTGTGAGTATTACCACTCATAAACGCAGAGCAGACCCAAAGAGTGAGCAGCACCAAGATTTATTGCCAAGATGGAAAGAACAAAGCTTCCACAGCATAGAAGGGGATCCCAGCAGGTTGCTGCTGCTGGCTCAGACAGCCTGCTTTTATTCCCTTCTCTGGCCCCACCCACATCCTGCTGATTGATCCATTTTACAGAGAGCTGATTGGTCCATTTTACAGAGAGCTGATTGGTGCATTTACAAACCTTTAGCTAGACACAGAGTGCTGATTGATGTGTTTACAATCCTTTAGCTAGACAGAAAAATTCTTCAAGTCCCTACCCATCCCAGAAGCCCAGTTGGCTTCACCCTTCACTGGTACTTGTGGAGGGACTTTGCCTCAGGTAACCTGAGCACTCTGGCAGCCCAGAGGGAGCTGGCCCTCATAGCAAAACGGCAGGCTGAAGGGCTCCTCCAGCGTGGCCAGAGTGGACGCGGAGACTGAGGAGGCATTCAGAACAAGAGAGGGCTGCTAGCACGTTGTCACCTCTCAATACTTTAGGAAAAAGTAGGTTGGCTCTAGAAAGAAAGTTGTGAGGCAAGAAAGAATGAAAAGCTAAGAATAAACAAACACTTTGGTAAATCTAAACAAACACTGACTGAATAAAACAATAATGTCCAATTTGTGGGATTAAAATAAATTAGAAATAAAATATTGGATGATCATAGCATATTATTTAGAAGAATTACTATAGCTAAAACATTTTTAAATTGTTAAACTTGGGGAAGAATGATGAAAATGTCTATTAAATGTATAGCTTATTAAGTAAAATTTGCATATTAAAATTTCGAGAGTAATCTCTAGGGGTTTAGAAAAGGAACACATGTTCAGAACTGGTAGAAAGGTGAAGACAGAATGGTGGGAAATCTTAGTCTTCCACAAGGGGCAATAAAAGTAAAAGAAAAAAAGGAAGGATGGAAAAAGCAGGGAAATGAAAATCAAAACCACAATGATCCTCTCACTCCAGTTAAAATGGCTATGAAAAAGACAGAAAACAAAATGCTAGCAAGGATGTGGGTAAAAATGTAAATTAGTACAGCCATTATGGAAAATAGTATGGAGGTTCCTCAGAAAACTAAAATTAGAATTACCATATGATCCAGCAATACCATTTATAGATATATATCCAAAAGAAAGGAAATCAGTATATCAAAGAGATATCTGCACTCCCAAGCTTATTGCAGCACTATTCACAATAGCCAGGATAAGAAAGTGTCCATCAGCTAATGAATGGATAAAGAAAATGTAGCATATATAAACAGTGGGATATTATTCAGCCATAAAAAATAAAACCCTGTCATTTGTTGCAACATGGATGGAATGGGAGGACATTAAGTGTAGTAAGCCAGGCACAGGAAAACAAACTCACATATTTTTCCTCACATGTGGGAGCAAAAATCAATTGATCTCAGGGAAGTAGAGAGTCTAGAATGATAGTCACCAGATGCTGGAAAGGGTGGTGGGGGAATTGGCAATAAATGGATACAGGTTGGTATATGAGTACAAAAGACAGCTAGACAGAGGAATAAGATCTAGTTCTCAATAGCACTATAGGGCAGCTAGAGTTAACGATAATTCATTGTATATTTTAGAATAATTAGAAGAGTAGATTTAGAATGTTTCCAACACAAAGTAATAATAAATGTTTGAGGTGACAAATATCCCAATTACCCAGATTTGATCATCACATATTGTATGCTTGTATCAAAATATCACATGTACGCCATAAATATGTACAACTATTACGTATTCATTAAAATTAGAAACATAAAAAACTGTGAGATCACTAACAAGATATAACATAATTAAATCATAAATCATGTGATAAAAAATAATCAGAAGTTTTTCTGGAAAAAAAAATAAGTCAAAGTTACAACACAGGTGATAAACCTATAGGGAACAAACAAAGAATATAATCAGCACTGAGAGTCCTCTTCCTCTTACCTAGATTTTAGATTTACACATTTTTGTATTTTTAATCACCCTTTCTACCATAACCTCGAGGCTGACTTTTTAATAACCATAGAGCCGCCAAAAATTCACTGCCACATTGTTTTCCCTTCTCTCAGCCACCTCCTTTCTCCAAAAAGAGTTTTCTTTACCCAATTGAATAAAAATTTCCACTACGAGCGTAAGATGTGGAGTATGAAAGTAGGGAAAATGAAACCAATTTTAAAACTCAAGGCAAAACTAATAGGAGAGAAATCTTAAGGGGAAATCAATTAATGAAATGCTCTAATTTTACATTTGAAGAACAAGGGAAATTATGACATTATTAAACTAAGACTCTAAACTTTTTGTTTGTCATCAAAAAGTTGTTTTACAATCTTAGTTATTAAAAAAAATTTATTTTAGATAAAACTATATACATAAAGGAAATAAATTGAGAAAAAATTTTAAAGTACAATGATAGAACCAATGATGCACCTCCATTAGAAATCTGTTATTGTTCATTATCCTGTAAGAGAAGACCAGAGACACACACCATTTCTTTGGTCCCCTCTGAATCTAACTCTTGCATAAAGGGTACATCCAAATTACTGAAGATGAAATAATTTGGTTCAGTTAGATACCTTGTACATGCAGGATCAAAATTTGCTGTAAATAAAGAGATATCATTGGGACAGCTCTTCCCATTTGCACAAGATGTAAAGGTGTATGCCTAGTATAACCTGCTTACAGGGAAAAAGAGAAAGGAAGAAAAATATCTAAATCATGCTCACTACTTGGCTGAGGGGATCATTCATACCTTAAACCTCAGCATCACCCATATACCCATGTAACAAACTTGCACATGTATGCCCTGAATCTAAAATGAAAGTTGAAATAAACATAAATAAGGAAATAAATAAATAAATAAATAATCTAAATCAGCCCACTTCACACTTGGGGTGACAGAGTAGTCTTTCTGATGAGGGTTTTTGTTTCTACCCCCACCCCAATTACATCTTTACTGTTGGTTTTTCTTGTGACATAACTAAAAGTCAAGGGATAATATTTAGCCCTACATTCCTGAGGAGAAACTTTGCTTGCAGAATAAATGACTTTACTCTTCTTGGTGGTGTTTATCATACCCTTCTTCAACAGGCCTTCCAGGTATTCATGCCTTACTAGTAAATCCTTGAGGACAAAGACAATGCTCATCTTATTCAGAGCTAATGTTACTAATAGTTACTAATACTAAAGATAAATTTATGTCTTAAAATATAGATGGATACATTGCAACAACTACATGTCGAAAGCAGGGAGGAATTTTTATCCTCATCTAACTGAGAAACAGTCTGAGAGAGACTAAGCTCTCCAGAGGGTAAGATGGCTAACAAGGGGAGGAACCAGGACTACAACAGCACTATGTGCATACCATTCCATGTTTTCACCTCTCTTGAGGCCAAGTATAGATGCTTGCACTAACAGAGAAATAAATGCTGTTCATAATAATACAACTCCACAAAATACTAACAAAAATATAAGTCATTTGTAAAAAAAAAATCAATTACATTTCTTTCCTTTTTTCTGGATGATTTCTAAAATTAAATTTCTCAACTAGGTAGACTGATTTGAAACTTGCAAGGCATTGCCCAACACTGAGTAATCCTATACAAAATACGGACCCACGAAGTACTTCAGCTCAAGCTGTTTTGTCTTCCAGTTTTCTCACCCTTACTTCCGTAGCAGAGAAGAGGCATGTCAAACAATGACAAAATAATTTTGAATTTTCCACAGCACTTTAACAAATCACCTCACTCACTCTAAACTGTCACACCCTATAAATGCAAATGCCACATTTATCTTAAGGGTGCAGAATGTCTGAAAGATAGTAAAGGTCCCTCAGCATTTCTCTCATGGTAGGAAACCGTAAAATTCCACAGGCACACTATACAATGCAGCTCTTATTTAGAAAAGGAAGACAAACCAAGGGCATAAGACAATATATTATTTGTTTTCAGTGTTTCTTACACTCAAATTATTTTACTTCAGACTACAAGAAGCAAAGAGAGATAACCCCAAATAAAGCTCCTCCTAAACTTCAAAACTCCGCTAAGGGTTTGAAGACAGATGTAGGATGTCTGCCAGCTTTGATAAGAAACTGTAAAAGAAAGGACAGAACCTTAGGAAGTGGAAAGATACACAGAAGTGTATTTATTACTCGACCGAGTAAAATTATGATAAAGAAGAGTTGTACCATTTGTGTGCAGAGAAAGCTAAAATTTTAAATATGGACCATATATTTTTGTCATAGCTGCAATCTAAATTTTAATAACAGAACAATAAGGTATTCTTTTTAAGATTTTCATCAAATTTGAAGTTATAAACCTTACTTTGATTGATTTTACTCGTTGATAACCATTGAACTAGTAAGTCTTGTGTGGAAAATGCTATAAAAATCATACTGGAGGCTTTTTTGCATTAAAAGAAAACATTTTTAGACTTTTTTATGTATTTATTTATTTACTTTGAGACGGAGTTTTGCTCTTGTTGCCTCGGCTGGAGTGCAATGGCGCGATCTCAGCTCACCACACCTCCGCCTCCTGGGTTCAAGTGATTCTCCCACCTCAGCCTCCGAGTAGCTGGGATTACAGGCATGCGCCACCACCCCTGGCTAATTTTGTGTTTTTAGTAGAGATGGGGTTTCTCCATGTTGGTCAGGCTGGTCTCAAACTCCCGACCTCAGGTGATCTGCCTGCCTCGGACATATTTAAATATACTTCTCTCTGGGGATTATGTCAAGTGTACACTTGAAAGCCTGCTTCTCTTTGACGAGAGCTAGAGGTAACTCATAATCTAATTGTCATGAGTTTTTATAATTGATTCCCATTCTCTTCATTAACTAAAAATATTTATTGAACAACTACTGTGAACTATGCATCATGATTGTGATATAAATTTGAATGAAAAACCTCCCACTAATACTCTCTGTAATTGAAGCTTTCTTCTTCAGCATCTGCTACAGCACTGAATTCCTGCTACATGTCACTCTATTCATAAGTCAGTAGAGATGAAAGCAGCAGGATATATTTATCCAGAGAGTCTGTAATTATTTAAAGCTACAGTGGCTTTCTTTCAAACATCACTATAACTTATCTAGGGCAGCAACCCAAAACAATGTCAAAGTTTCTCTGTTCCCCATTTCATTTTCATAGACAGTGAATAATTCATACTTCTAAACTCAATTAAACTATAACCTTGTGAATTTTCTACTTGTTCATATTGGAAAAATTGTACATAATTTTTCTTTCATTACAGAGTAATATATTTGCTTGCATTGTTTTCTTTATAATAAAATAGATCATACTTTGATAACTTCCTTGAACTTTATAAATATCAAAGTTTTTATGAACATAAGATTTATATATTATTATTGCCTTAGAGAACAAAGCAAATGCTAACACATTATTAAATACAGATACATCAAAAATTTAGATTTTTTATTATAATTTTATAGCACAATTTTAGTACATAAATTTAAATCATACTAAACTTTTAAGAGCAAGTTATTTACATAGATTGATCTAGTTGATTTTCCAGAATTTGAACCATTTATTCACTTAAACTATTAAATCAGTTTCTCTACTGCAAACAGTATAAAATCTCATTCCAACTTAAAAGTTTTAAAACATTGATCTATCAGGTTATTAGTTTACTACCATGGAAACACATTTTAATATTAATTTATCTTCATTATATGTATTTAAAAGTTTTAAGCTAAACAACAAAATTGTAAGACAAGTAGAGTACATTTCAGTATTACAATTTAACTTTATTTTTAAGAACCATATAATTAAAATATACAAATAGTAGACTTTTCAATAAGAAAAGCTTTTGGATCAGTGAGACCAATAAAAGGTTTTTTTAATCATTTGATTCACATTGTCCTGAGCTCATTTTTTAAACTATCAGAAAAGAGATTTGGTATATTTTGGTTTGCAATAGCATATTGCAAATAGCACATTAATGTGTATTTGCACATTAAAAGGCAAGGTTGGGAGGCCAGTTTTTTCCCAGGCTACATAAATGACGTACTTGGTCAAACCAATCTCCTGGACCCTATGCAAATCAGACACCGCCTCCTCCAGCTTCCTGATGTAACTGGCTGTTCCCATCTCCAGCCCCCACACCTGCGGTTCCCTCTCTCAGCTTGGAGCCCACTTCCTTCTGTCTCTGTAAAGGGGAGCTACTTCCCTCTTTCTTGCCTATGAAACTCACTAATATATAATTAAATTGTATATTTTAAAGTATTTTGAAGCATACAGATGACTATAAATTTATAAATAGTAATTTGACAAAATGTTTTACATATAACTAATTGAAAACATATCATTTTTGAGATAATTCTTTTATGTGAGTCTAGTTAATTAGCTCATTTTCACTTTTAAACATATATAATGTATAATGTCTTAAGAATGTCTGACTCCTTCCAACTTGTGAACCTTTTTTTTTTTTTTTTTTTTTTTTTGAGACAGGGTCTCGTTCCGTTGCCCAGGCTAGAGTGCAGTGGCACGATCTCGATTCCCTGCAAACTCCGCCTTGCAGGTTCAAGCAATTTTCCCGTCAGCCTCCTGAATAACTGGGATTACAGGCACCCACCACCATGCTCGGCTAATTTTTGTATTTTTAGTAGAGACGGGGTTTCACCATGTTGGCCAAGCTGGTCTCAAACTCCTGACCTGAAGTGATCCACCTGCCTCGGCCTCCCAAAATGCTGGGATTACAGGCGTGAACCACCATGCCCTGCCCTCAACTTGTAAACTTCTTAAATGCAGGAACTGTACTTTATTAATCTTTGAATCAATATTATCTAGCACCATGGCTAGTTCATTATATATGCTTCATAATTACCTCTTAAAAAATCTTAAAATTGAGAGATGACTTGAGGTTCTAAATAGCCTCTCAACTTAAAAAAAAAAAAAAAATCATGTTTAAAAGATAATACACCAAAGTCCTGACAAATCTTTTACATACTACCCAAAATTTGAAGATGTGTTTTTCTAAACATCATTATATTCCATGTTTTTATCATCTATTTCTTAAATTATTTTAACAGTTTGTTTCTTTCACCTTGCTTTTAATACTGCAGAAGTTTAGTAACATAATCTTTCACACTGCTCTCAATTTTTCATTTCTTTGCTCAAGAACCTGTAGTAACAACCTTTGGCTTTTACTATAAAGTGTTTATTCCATACCCTAGCATTCAAACTCCTCTATCAAGAACCCTCTATTCCAAATTTTCCAATTTTAGCTCATTTTAAAACATAGCCATTATACTTCATACTTTCATATAGATGTGTGTAAATATATATATATATATTTATGTATACACATATAAATATATATATACACACACATAAAATCTTCATATTGCTAATCTGCTTTGTGAGTCTCACCTCCTTACCAAGACAGGTCTATTCAAAAATGTACCCTCACTACTTTCTGCCATTGCAATACTCAGGTTTCAGGTACATAGTTCTACTAAACAACAAACATCTGGAAATTATGATTTCTTGCCTTGTATCAGTTCAGTTCAAATATTTAGGAGGCCCCAATATTTCAAGGATAGGCATTGGGTTCTACAGAATATACAAAAATAAGTAAAAGACAACTATAGCAGTTAAAGCCTACTTACAATATAATAGACACACACATAATATTTTAATGAAAAGGTAAATTGTACAAATAAAAATCAAAAAAGCTACATAGAATAATGATCAGTAGCATAACATGAACAATAAGAGCAGTCAATAATTTTTAAAGTTTGCTCAGTGAGCCATCAACATCAGAAACACTTGGTGTGCTTATTAAAATTCAGATTCTAAGACCCCAGTAACACCTACTGGAGATGGGTTGCCATGAAATCTATTTTCTGTTTCTTTGTTTGTTTGTTTCCTCAAGCCCTTTAGATGATTTTGATATGCACTACAATTTGAAAATCGCTTGCTTAAACTTTGTATTCAGACAGAGCTAGGCTTGAAAATTTATGATTTATTATAAAACTGTTGGACACACAACCAGTGGGTTCGATCACTTGGTGACTGACAGTCCAATGACTACAACCAGGGTGGATTTAACAAGGGGATTCTATTACTTGTAAGGAGGATGCCCAGGATAGTTCCTAAAGTAGTGCCTCACAATGGTGAACATAGGGTTGTTTTTTTCTGTTTTTTTTTTTTTTTTTTTTTTTTTTGGTTTTTTGTTTGTTTGTTAGAGATGGAGTCTCGCTCTGTCGCCCAGGCTGGAGTGCAGTGGCGCAATCCCGGCTCACTGCAAGCTCCATCTCCCGGGTTCATGCCATTCTCCTGCCTCAGCCTCCCGAGTAGCTGGGACTACAGGTGCCCACCACCACACCTGGCTAATTTTGTGTGTGTGTGTGTTTTAGTGGAGACAGGGTTTCACCGTGTTAGCCAGGATGGTCTTGATCTCCTGACCTCGTGATCCACCTGCCTTGGCCTCCCAAAGTGCTGGCTCACAGGCGTAAGCCACCATGCTGGGCCAACATAGGGTTTTTAATTGGGCTGTTTTGCTGAGTCATTGTATGTAGATGTGGAGTAAAGGCAGTGTAGGTGCACTGCTCTGCTTCTACATATGTCATTATGTATAGAAAAATGGCAGATAAACTCCTCCCTGGACAGGAATTTTCATGTGATAATAAGGGGAGTTCGCTAAAGTAGATCTCCAACTCATACATCTCTGACTTGAACCTATTTTTGTTTTGCTGGGGCTGAGCTTCTTCCTGGAACTTTGTGAAACAAGAACTCAAGGTGCAATAATTACAAGGGGGTGCTTTTTCATAGTGCATACCCAACAGCCTGGGGACCCTGAGTTATGAAATCTTAGGAAAACCATTTAGATTCTTTTAAAATGTTTCCACTACCAGGCACGCAAGGGTTCATCCCCGTAATCCCAGTACTTTGGGAGGCTGATGTGGGAGGATCCCTTGAGGCCAGGAGTTTAAGACCAACCGGGGCAAAATAGTGAGACTCTGTCTCTACTAAAAATAAAAATTATAAAATTAGTCAGGCATGGTGACGTGTGCCTGCAGTCCCAGCTGTCCAACAAGCAGAGGAAGGAGGACTGCTAAAGCCCAGGAGTTTGAGCCTGCAGTGAGCTATGATGGTGCCAGTGCACTTTAAACTGATTGGCAGAGAAATATATATAATTTTTGTCTCAAAAAAATTGCTTCATCAACTGTTAAATGGAAATAATAATATTTACCTCATAGTGTAGATTAAATAAAATAAGCATGTTAAGTACTGAGCACAGTACCTAGCATATGGTATTGGAATATTAATTAATAGTAATAATTAGAATTATTAACCATGATACACTGACTACAAATGGCATTGGCAGTCACAAAGGGTTCCTGAAGGAGGTGGAAATTGACCTGCAGACCCTTTTGTTTTTTTTGAGATGGAGTCTCGCTCTGTTGCCCAGGTTGGAGTGCAGTGGCACGATCTCAGCTGACTGTAACCTCCGCCTTCCGGGTACAAGCCATTCTCCTGCCTCAGCCTCCTGAGTAGCTGGGTCTACAGGGGTGTGCCACCACCCCTGGCTACTTTTTGTATTTTTAGTAGACATGGGATTTCACCATGTTGTTCAGGCTGGTCTTGAACTCCCGACCTTGTGATCTGCCTGCTTTGGCCTCCCAAAGTGCTGGGATTACAGGCGTATGCCACCGCACCAGGCCTGAGCTGGACCTTTAAGAACAACAATTCTGGTTGGACGCGGTGGCTCACTCCGGTAATGCTAGCACTTTGGGAGACCAAGGCAAGCAGATCGCCCAAGGTCAAGGGCGAGTTCGAGACCAACCATGACCAACATGAAACCCCATCTCTACCAAAAATGCAAAAATTAGCCAGCTGTGGTGGTACAAGCCTGTAATCCCAGCTACTCAGGAGACTGAGGCGGGAGAATTGCTTGAACCCAGGAAGCAGAAGTTGCAGTGAGTTGAGCTCACACCATTGCACTCCAGCCTGGGCAACAAGAGTGAGGCTCTGTTTCAAAAAAAAAAAAAAATTCTTTTATTTAGCTTCCAAATGTCATCCACACAACGCTCTAAATCAACACTTTTTAAATGACTGGGTTAACCTAGTGCTTTGTCGGCTAATCAAAATTGTTGACTAAAAGAAGTCAATCACAAAGGGCCATATATTATAAGATTCCAATTACATAAATGTCCAGAATAAGCAAATCTATAGAGACAGAAAGTAGGTTAGTGTTTGCTGAGGGTTAGGGAGAAATCACAAGATTGGGGGATGATAGCTAAAAGGGTAGATTTCTTTTTGTGGTGATAAACATGTTTCTAAATTAAATGTTTACACAACTTTGTAAATAAACTAAAAATCATTAACTGTACACTTTAAATGGCTGAATTTTATGATATGAGGATTATATATCTCAGTAAAGATGTTACCCAAAAACCTATTCACTACAGGATCTTACTTTTCTTATTCTTTCTTGATTTGGACAGTGTTTCTGAGCAGGAACTCTCTACCTGCATAGAATGGAATTAGTATAGAACGGCTCAAGGGAGAGAAAAGGACAACTAAGATGTGGAGAGACCATAGCTATTGCCCTTCTGCCTGGGAATTCTTCACCATTTCTGGGCATTGGCAGTTGCGATTCATCCACTCCAAATAAAACATCTTAAAATATTAGAATATATTGGCCTGAAAAATATCTCCCTAAGAGAAGTGATGTATTAAGTTTCTTTGAAGCATTTACATAATTTAAGAGTAATCAATGGCTCTAGAGCTTAAAAAAATATAATAAGATCGAAATAAATTGTGAGCTGGAAAAGTAATAACCAGAATAAAAGTAAAATTTAATTCAAAGAATTTGTTCCATAGCTCTTAGGGCTTAAACTGCCTTCAGATGCATTGACTTTAAGCTGTTAAAAATCTTGAGTGACAGACTGGTAAGCTAATACCCAATATGCTTATTTTGCAGCTGTAAAAGGAGATCACTTTTCACTTTTTAATATCTTAATTGTGGATTTTCTGTCATCTACTTGTATATATAAATTACGTGACTATTGCTAGAAACACAATCACATAAATTCTCTGATTTCAAAGTTTAGTTTATTTCTTTTGATGATTTTTTTCCTTAGATTATATAATGTTCTGTTTGGCTCCTAATGGCGCATGTTAATACACATAGACATATACAGAGACATACCCACATGTTTACATATTCTCAGTATTAAGTGAGAGAGACATTAATGAAAGCTTTGAGTTGTTATTACATAGTATAACTCTTGTGATATTCCTAGTGGACAAAGCACTGAGCAGAACAATTTTCTTGTCCACCGACTTAAGTGTAAGAATTCAGTGTTATTTTTGGGTAGTTGGGCAATTGCTAGTATCTGACCAGACAACAAAATAAATTAGGAAAGAGTGAGATTGAGAATTGGAGAGGAGGAAGAGGAGGAGAAGGAGAAGGAGAAGAGGAAGAGGAAGAGGAGAAGGAAAGAAGAAGGAAAGAAGGAAGAAGGAAGAAGAATTAGAGACAACTAAGCTTGGAAAGGAGTATGTGGATTGAATACTTGGAAAAAGTCCAAAGCATAAAAATATTTGTACCCCATGTGGATTCTAACCAGAATACACTCTACTCCACATAAGACGAGACTTAATAATCCAGATGTATGAGCTGAATGTGAATATGAGTCATACTCCTTCCACAGTTGGCCTGGGACTTCAGGCTTATAAACAAAGTTGTTATGGTAACAAGAATGATCATTATACATGAGCTTAGTTAACTGTTGCTACTACTGAATGTCCAATTTGCCAGCAATAGTGGTAAATGTGATACCCTAAGGGAACTAGCCAGCTACCTGACAACTGTTTAATTAAAGGGTGGCCTTTTCATTGCCAAGGAAGCATTCCAAAAAAATATTACTTCCAATCCAGGTACCGGCCTCACATCTTAAATCAGTGATCTCATGTCCAAGGGCAATAATCTTATGGGATAATTTATAAACTTAGCTGTCCTATCAGTTTGCAGACAAGACTTTTTGTAAAGTTGGGACATAACTTGTAGGATGTATTTTTCTCTCTGAGTTAATATATGCTTCTGTTTATCCAAAAATGCACACATTTTAGTATGAAGGAGAAGGCATGCAAATGAAGCTCCAATCATTATATCTCAGGATCTTATAAATTGCTTGCTTTTTAGCTGAGGAATTGACTTTCCCATAAACTGTAGTACCCAAGGAAGATACATGTATACCAATAAACACAATAAAACTTGCTCTGAATCAGAAACAGAGGCTGCCTATTGATAATTTTGATTTCCTCTTGTCTCTAGGTAAACAGCTAAAAATCACAAGTATGCTATTGGTTGACCACATTGACACTGACTATCAAAGATAAGCAGCATTTCTGCTACACAGTCAGGACTGGGAAGAGTTATGATAGAACCCCAGAGGAATGCTATACAACAGCAGTCCCCAACATTTTTGGCATCAGGGACTGGAAGCTACCAAGCGCTACATCGTATGAGAACCATGAATATTAGATCAGAATATACAAACCTTTCCTTCTTGGAAGCTTGCAATCAGAAGGGAGGAAAAACTTTTAAAGGTCAGTAAAATTCTAACAGTAAAAATGCTAATGATAAATTAGCACTGGTAGCAGTATGCCCCCACAAATATTAGTACTGAATTCTCTATTGAGGAAGACAGTCTGGTCATGGGTCTAATATAAACAATTTTCACTCTTTTGGAGAAAAAGCAATATGATTTGAACGATTTGACAGATAAGTGGCAAGTCCTTCACAAGTAAGTAAGATCAGAATCTTTGATGTTCATTTGAATTGAAAAAAATTCTCAAAAATGAAAAATAGGAAGGGGTTCTCTAAAAACATATTCCTACTATTGTGGCTTTTTGAGTAGATAATTGTGTTCAACCTAAACACTTGAGAAAATTGTTAGTTCCATTTCTCTGGTACAGTCACAATTGTGTTTGGGTTCAGCATAACACACCTAGGTAGTTGCTCTTCACAAAACAAGTTGTATGGATGAAGATCTGGGATGAGTATTTGATTTGCTACCCCGTGACAAAGATAAATTCCTTTGCATTCATCGTACCATGATGCAGTCGTTTTGTTTACAGGGAAGATGGCAATGCAGGTTGGTAAGTGCACACTATGTACATTACCGAACCAAAACCGTTGTAGAACTGCTCATAGAACATTAACTACTAACTCTTGGTCATACATCAAGGACTATATAAATAATATATTACCTCTGGGTAAGACACTTTGCCCTTTCCTATTTTTTTTTTAAAGTGACGAAAAGCAGGATTCATGATTCGTGATTGAGCAGAAAAGTTATTCTTCCCACTCAAACACTAGATTATTTAATTGTACTTCCATCCAAATCAGTTCTTCTAATTGTAACGTTTCCAGTTCAACCAACCTTTTCAAGTAAAAGGACAGACACCAGGGTCAAGGTGATGGCATATCTGAATTCCCTGAATAATATCTTAAAATCTAGTTACACAAACATAAGCTGTCAATAAAAAAATACATTCTTATTCAATTAAACAGGAAGCCTGTCAGTTAACAAATGCAGGGCAAACACATGAAAACATATGAATTAGTAGTTAATCATTCCAATACCCATTTATCATAATATATCTAAAAACACGCTGAGGACAGCATAGAAAATTCTTGTGAAGTTCACGAAATTCTTGTGTGAAACACCAAGTAAATACAGCCACATGTTATACAAAGCAAGATGAAGGGGAAAATTTTCCTTCAGTTCATTCCTATCTTCATTGTATAGATAGAAAAGGTTAATCCTAACCCAAAATTTAACTTTTTCCCCCACCTTGATTTACCTTCCTATGGCCTAAAAGATTGTCCTGATGCTTAGTGAGCTGTTATCTAACAACTGTGGCATACTAGACAAACATTTATTATTAAAAAGCATCTAGAGTCAGAACAGTAAAAAAATAGTAACATTCCAAATTCCAAATTTAAAGGTGATTTCAGGGCGGCTAGGACTTACTAACAGATGTTTAAAGGATACCACATAATGGATTACTTGAGCATATGTTATTCTTGAAAGCCAGGCAGTGGCATAGCAATAAACTCTCTGGATCTCAATTCTATTTTCTACTCAAATAAAATACTCCCTTTTTCTCAAATCCACTGCATTGCTTCAAAAGTATCTTACCTATATCACTAGGTGATACAGTTTGGATATTTGTCTTTTCCAAATTTCCTGTTAAAATGTGATCCCCAATATTGGAGGTGGGGGCCAGTGGGAAGTGTTTGGGTCATGGGGATGGATTCCTCATGAATGACTTGGTGTCTTCCCCACAGTAATGAGTTCATGTAGATTTGGTTGTTAAAAAAAGGTCTGGGAACTTCCCTCTCTCTCTCTTGCTCCCTCTCCTGTCATGTGACATGCTTACTTCCCCTTCTTCCTCCAATGTAATTGAAAGCTTCCTGAGGCCCTCAGTGAAGGAGCCGCTGGTGCAATGCTTCTTGTGCAGTCTGCATAACTGCAAGCCAAATAAGCCTCTTTTCTTTATAAATTATCTGTTCTCGGGTATTCCCTTATAGCAATACAAAATGAACGAATACACTAGGATAGAGTTAAAATAAGTATATTTAAATTTATACTTCATATAAAGCATATTTATGCTTTATCAATTAAACGAAAAGTATTATTTTTAAGTTATTTTCTCAATAAAAACAATAGCTAGTTAATGAGGCATGAATATTTTCAGATTTTGGCTTTTTTTTTTTTTTCTTTTTTTGAGATGAGCCTTGCTCTGTCACCCAGGCTGGATTGCAACAGCACTATCTTGGCTCACTGCAACTCTCCCGCCTCAGCATCCTGAGTAGCTGGGATTACAGGAGCCCACCACAATGCCCAGCTAATTTTTGTATTTTTAGTGGAGAAGGGGTTTCACCAGGTTGTCCAGGCTGGTCTTGAACTCCTGACCTCAGGTGATCCACCAGCCTCGGCCTCCCAAAGTGCTGGGATTACAAGTGCGAGCCACTGCACTGGCTGATTTTGGCATTATTAAAATATAATCTTGTAAGAATATGGTTCTGGATGACAAAATGCATTCAAGTGTGCTTTAACAACAATAACAAATGGCACTTATAAAATAATAACAAAACAATATTATTTTACGCAGGAGAAAAATTTCTGAATCAAAATGTAGAACTCTATTGTCTAGTTAGTTTCCAGCTCCTAGAAATTCAAAGCACTCATCTAAACAAAAAAATCCTTAAAGCTACAAATTGGAGTGTGTGAATGTGTGTGTGTGTGTGTGTGCACGTGTGTGTGGTGTGCGTGTTTTCACAATATATCCTTTTTGGATATTAACAATATTTAATAGTATTGTAAGAGCAGCTTCTCCCATCATTAGATACTGGATAAACATATAATTTAGTTTAATACATTTTTTGAAGAATTTTAATAAATTTCTAATAGAATTATAATTCAAACCATAACTTTTAAAGTCTGAAATCATCTTGACCTTTTAATAGAATCTAATCTCAGATGATTCAATTTATTTAAGCCTTGCCAGCACATGACACTCAACTGGAGGAAAAGGTCTTCAAGAGGAAGAAATAAGCATCTAAAAGTTATAAAATAACAGACTAATTTTTATAAACATATTTTTGAGATTTTAAATTAAAAAGCAGCTTTAAATTTCCTCATATTATATATAAGTTCCAGTTATGGGAGTTTGTACTGACAAAAATAAATTACTCAGTTAAAACATTTATAAGTTAAAATTTAAATGAACTGTCATTTTGAAAACAATCATAAATCTCCACCTTAGAATATAAATTAAAGGTTTTAATAAATTTGTAAACAGGCACAAAAATTTAGTCACTCACAAAAATATTGAGGTCCAACATCTGTAAAGAAATACAGTTCACAGGTATGAATTTGTATCAATTAATACGAAAGCGAAGGATTGCTTCCTATGTTGGTTGCATATGTAGTATAATTTTTGCCAATTAAGGGATCTATGCATCAACTAACTGGTGTGAAAAGCAAATCACAAGAAACAAGCAAAATAGAATCCTTGAGTTTACATAATGAACAAAATTTAGCATTTTTACCAAGTATCAATTTGGTTTTCTTAAAACCTCGATACAAATGTGGTTTTGCAGTTTGTTTACTTCTCAGGTTAAATATCTATTCATCTTAAAGCATCCTCAGATATGACTTTTCTGATCACCTCATTGAAAGTAACTTCTTCCTGTTTATTTCTTCTTTGTTTTCTCTATGGTGTTATTTTAGTTGCGTCGACTTATTTTTTTCTTATTAATGGGTTCTATAACACATTTTGTTCCCCTCTGTGAGAAAAAGATACCATGTCTCTCTTGTTTGCCACAGGATTCTCAGTTTATTGGAAAAGTCATTATTTATTGTTAAACTCTTCAAGTATGATTACAGAAAGATATTTACACTATGTAAACCCTAAATGAGTGACAATTGCAGTCACGATTCTGGTGCTGAAATAGTTACTCTTCTAGAATGTACTTTATAAAGTTTATTTCTGCACAGGTCTCTGTTATTTTACTCCTAAATTTAATATTATAGCAGTCACTGATTTCAAGAGTTCACAAATTAAAGCTATAAGCCCTGATCAGATTCTTACAAGGTAAAGTAAAATACTGATACGGATGCTTAATTTATTTTCTTTCTTTCTTTCTTTACTACTTTTGCTTTAACTTTATAGGATCCTGTGCCTAAAATATAAAACCAATGTATTAGAAAAATTTATTTTGGCTATTGACACTGATGAAAAAAATTTGCATGAAAAATTTAAACAGAGTTTGTTTACTTTAAATAAAATCCAAATTTACCTTTTGAGAGTAAAATTATGTTAGAAGCTTACAAGTTGTCATACAGATACAAATAAGAAAACTAGGCCGGATGCGGTGGCTCACGTCTGTAATCCCAGCACTTTGGGAGGCCGAGACGGGCGGATCACGAGGTCAGGAGATCGAGACCATCCTGGCTAACACGGTGAAACCCCATCTCTACTAAAAAATACAAAAAACTAGCTGGGCGTGGTGGCGGGCGCCTGCGTGGTGGCGGGCGCCTGTAGTCCCAGCTACTCAGGAGGCTGAGGCAGGAGAATGGCGTGAACCCGGGAGGCGGAGCTTGCAGTGAGCCGAGATCCGGTCACTGCACTCCAGCCTGGGCGACAGAGCGAGACTTCGTCTCAAAAAAAAAAAAAAAAAAAAAAAAAAAGAAAGAAAACTAGTCCATTTATCAGAAGAACAGCAATTTTAACTGACAAAAAAATCTGATGACAAGTATAGGATCTATCAAATACACATAATTAAATAATAAATATTATTTAGAATGCCGCCAATGAATTGATAAACATAAGTGATAAAATTAAGATATGGAAATTTAAAGAAATCTTAAAATAAATTTAAAATTCTTTAGAAGATGAAAAAGCCAAAAGACACAATAAATTTCAAAAGTATTTTGTTTTGCACAAGTTCATTCGAAATGTGTAAAACATAGCCAAGTAAAGGTGTCACAGAGGCAGTTAGATACATGTTTGAAGCTTAGGGTATGTTCTAGTATAGAGATAAATATTTGGTAGTCATCAGAAGATAGAGAGTAGATAATGCAATGGGAACGATAATATCATCTAGGAAAGGAGAGATAAGAGAACAGATAAGGGAGCCCAAGCCTGAGTCATGAGCAACTTCAGAATCATTTTATTTTATTTTATTTTATTTTATTTTACTTTATTTTATATTTTATTTTATTTTATTTTATTTTATTTTATTTTATTTTATTTTATTTTTTGAGAGGGAGTCTGTTGCCCAGGCTGGAGTGCAGTGGCATAATCTTGGCTCACTGCAACCTCTGCCTCCTGGGTTCAAGCAATTCTCCTGCCTCAGTCCTCCAAGTAGCTGAGATTACAGGTGTGTGCCACCACGCCTGGCTAATTTTCATATTTTTAGTAGAGAAGGGTTTTGCCATGTTGGTCAGGCTAGTCTCGAACTCCTGACCTCAGGTGATCCACCCACCTCAGCCTCCCAAAGTGTCAGGATTACAGGTGTGAGTCACCACGCCCAGCCACAACTTCTCTAAAGGTTTAATAGTAGATGAGGAACCAACAGAGACTGGAAAGGAGCAGCCAGTGAAGTAATAGAAAATCCAGAGAAGTGTGACACTATAGGGACCTGAGAGAGACAAGTGCTTCTGAAAAGAGGCAGTGATCAATTGGGTTGAATGCTGTGTTAGATGCTACTTACTGCCTGATGAGGACAGAGAAGAGGCACTGATTGCTGCCAAAATGGACAAGCATAGTGTCAATGGAGGGATGAGGAAGGAAGCTGGATTACAGAGTTGAACAATACATGTGAAGTAAAAAGTATAGTGAGGCTATACTATTATTTGAGAATATTTTGATGTGAAGTATAGTACAGAAATTGTATTTGAGTAGCTGGAGAGGAATGTGGAAATATGAGATCAAGGGAGATTTTCCTTCTAAGATGGGAATTAGTAGGACATGTTGTATTCTGAGATGACTTAGAAAAAAAGGTGAGATTGATGATGTGAGAATGAAAACTAAGGCAAAACTATTTATCTCCTAAAAATGTTTTTAAATATTAAATTTCTTTATTCATTTTAAGCTTTTGTTTATTTCTTTGGTGGTTATTTCTCCTACTTATAAAGAAAACATATGATGGGTTGAAATTCATTTACAAAGCCAATTATGTCCAAGGAACTGTTCTAGAAATCTGCAATGTAACAATGAATAAGATTCTTGCCATAGAAGTTTACATTCTAGTGGAGAAATAAATAAATAAATAAGTACTGAGTATAATAGGTGCTACTAAAAAAATCAGGAATATGTAAAAGAAAATAAAATTTAAAAGAGAAAACAAAGAAGACATCCCACTGAGATAGACACAGGACAAATCCTTCCATGGACCAAAAGTCGGTTATGGCAGCTCAGAAGGGCACTTGCAGGGTGAGAAGTACTATAAGTGTCCTCTGTAAGACATGAACAGGCTACTGTTTGCAGGTAGGGACTACAGTGTGGCTTCACTGCTCGTTAATGACAGGAGGCTGAAAAACAGAATGGATTGTTGTTCTGTTGGCTTGGGGCAGATGAGGGAATGAAGGCTTAGCTATACAAACAGAAACTGAGCTGAAGCCATTCAATTCCTCCCTGTGTAGATCTGTGATGTCTCCAACATTACTGAAGAACAAGAGCCCAAAATGCCATTATGTGATTCCATACTGGACTCAGAGCCTAAAGGGTGCATGGAAACTAATAGTGGGAATTTGAGAGAAAAAAGAGAGAAATAAGACAGCAAAAACATAAACTCCCACACAAAATGAGACTGCAATCTTAAATTTGAAACGAAAATTCAAAATTAATGCTAAGACCCTCAGAGAACCCTGCCAAAAAAATCTGTAACAAGAATTCACCCCAAATGAAATTAATTTTATGGAACAGACTCATGAAGATTTTAAAACAAGTATGTTTTGTGTGTTCAAATAGACAAAAGAATACAATTTAAACCAAGCAAAAAAGTTTAAAACAAAAATAGACTGCAATAAAATAAACCCAAGTAGACATGAAGAAAGAATCAGCTAGAAAAAAAATAGATATCAGAAATTTAAGCACTGAAAAAAATTCTAGTGTCAAAATAAACTCTAGACTTCACTCAAAGAGAGCATCAGGGCCAGGCGCAGTGGCTCAAGCCTGTAATCCCAGCACTTTGGGAGGCCGAGACGGGCGGCTCACGAGGTCAGGAGATCGAGACCATCCTGGCTAACACGGTGAAGCCCTGTCTCTAAAAATAATACAAAAAACTAACCGGGCGAGGTGGCGGGCGCCTGTAGTCCCAGCTACTCAGGAGGCTGAGGCAGGAGAATGGCGTAAACCCAGGAGGCGGAGCTTGCAGTGAGCTGAGATCTGGCCACTGCACTCCAGCCTGGACGACTGAGTGAGACTCCGTCTCAAAAAAAAAAAAAAAAAGAGAGCATCAGTAGATTAGAAGATAATTGTCAAAGTTTCACCATTGCCCATGTTATCAAACTTTGCTAGTATTTATTTATTTTATTTTTGAGATGGAGTCTCACTCTGTTGCCCAGGCTGGAAGGCAGTGGTGTAATCTTGGCTCCCTGCAACCTCTGCCTCCCAGGTTCAAGCAATTCTCCTGCCTCAGCCTCTGGAGTAGCTGGGATTACAGGCGCCCACTACCATGCCCAACTAATTTTTGTATTTTTGGTAGAGATGGGGTTTCACCATGTTGGCCAGGCTGGTCTTGAACCCCTGACCTCGTGATCCTCCTGCCTCGGCCTCCAGGTGTGAGCCACCGCGCCTGGCCAAACTTTGCTAGTATTTAAACTACAACTTCTGTTTAAGCTGCTTTCCCCAAATGTGCTAATATTACTAAATCTAAGACAAAGCTAATCTAGCCAGCCTATCCACATCCAATCCTTCATATGAAATAGCATTATATATGAAGAAATCCATTCCAATAAATTAAATATACCATCTTCTTGTTCACCCTGAACTTATCCTCAGTTAGCAGTTATGCCGATTCATAACCAAATCAGGGAAATACAAATAAAGGGGAATTGAAGTAGAATAAAAAGACAATTTATTTGTGATGATATGCAATCTTTTTCTTACAAAGCTAAACTTTATTGACACTGTCACAGGCCTCTGGGTTGAGTCCTGACTAACTTTGGGTTCTGGGGTGAAGAAGGGCCACTTTCTCCATTTGCCTGGCCTGAGCCCCTGCTGGCTGAGGAGGGACAAGGTGAGGGGACTCCGTGTTACTGACACTAGAACCAGGGCCTCCCTGGCATTCCAAGGTAGGGTGGGAGCCTGAAGCCCATCGTCCTCACAGCCAAGGGCTTTTCTTGTCACCCAAGGCCAGTGGAGGTTGGCTGCTCCTCCTCTAAGAACCTGAGACAGTGAGAAGGCAGCTGTTGCCGTGAAAAACAGACACTCTGAAAGACAGACTTGATGAAGACCAAGCTGTTGAAGGGCACAGAGGAGGCAGGCCCTGCCACCTACAGCCTCGTTGACTGTCCTTGCCTCCGCTGCTCTTCTGGTTCCTGTATTGAGCTATTGGTATATTAAAGACAGTAACCATGTGTTACTGTTTCCGACAATTCCTGATACTGACACAAAATATAATCCATTGTGTGGCCCAGCAAAAACTTTGCCTGGTAATTTCTTCTACGTGGTGTCCCAGACTTGCTTATATCTATAGTTGCCTTTACAGGTTATGTTAATATTGCATAATACGTCGCCTCACAGTAAAACTCTGACATAACCACATAGCATACAATGTCTTTTATCTGACACTAGCTTGCCTATCTGACTCTGTCTCCCGCCACTTCCTGCATCCCGTATCACTCTTCAGAACAGTCTGTACTCTCCAGTGATTCTAAACAATTCTAAGGATGTTCCCCAACATGCCAAGCTCTCTCCCCACTCTTCAGCTTCACACACGTTCTTCTACCTGCTGGAATCCTTCCATCATTGTCTCCACCTGACGAGCCCCTACTCATCCCTCAGATCTCAGCTGAATTGCTGTGACTTTTTCCAGAGCTCACTATGCAGTATAGACTGCTTCTCCTTTGCTCCCTCTAAATGTTTCACTGCCCCTCCATTGTATCAATTAGTTCACCGAACTACAGTTTTGAAGTTTCTATTAGTATATATTCTCAGCTCAGAGATTGTCCATCCCTGGCACACAGAGATTGCTATTGCAACTGACATCAGAAAAAGTCAAGTAGAACACGATAAGAAAAGACCAGTCTTGTCTATCTGTTCTTTCATTTTGCAACATCACACCCGAAGGTGATCTCAAAACAAATAGTTCTGTAATACTGGCATAACAAAGCCTAGTGGGTAAGTACCCTGGCTATAAAGCTCAAGAACTCAAACTCCCAATACCCCAAAATCAACATTTTTGAAATATCTAATCTTCTAATCTAATAGTTTAGGTACTATCTAATCTAATAGTTCAGGTACTAAACTATTCAATAAGTAAAATAAGAAAAAAGATAATCAGTAGCATTTATTATTTACTATATCCTAGGCATTGTTCATGCAATAACTAATTTAATCCTCCTAGCAGCTCTGTGAGCTGTGTTGTTACCCTACTTAAACTAAAGCACAAAGAGGTTGGATAACTTAATCAAAGTCACACAACTTATAAGTGTTAGAGTCAGAATTTAAACTCAAGCAGACTGGCTCCAGAGCCCACAAAATTGCCATAATGTGATGATTAAAGAAGATAATGCAGGTACCTAGCTGATACTATATTGTAAAGTACATAGTAAGCTTTCTGCAGATGGCAGTTATGTTTATTATCATGTTAAGTGTTCAGTTTTACCACTTAGCTGCAATACCAAGTATTGACAATTCTGTATTTTTATTTAATGCTGAAAGTGATGAATTGGGAATTGCTTATTTAAACTTGGCACTAAAAGGTATTCAAATGTATACAGCATTAGAAATATGTCCAACTAATCCAATCCAATTAAATCTTAATAATTTAGAGGCCAGGCGTGGTGGCTCACACCTATAATCCCAGAACTTGGGGAGGTCCAGGCAGGTGGATCACTTGAGTTCAAGAGTTTGAAACCAGCCTGAGCCAAATAGTGAGATGCGTCTCTACAAAAAAAAAAAAATAAAAAAATAAAAGTAGCTGGGTGTGGTGGCATGTGCCTGTAGTCCCAGCTACTTGGGAGGCTGAGGTGGGAGGATCACTTGAGCCCTGGAGGTTGAGGCTGCAGTCAGCCATGATCGTGCCCCTGCACTCCAGCCTGGGTGACAGAGCAAGAGCCTGTCTCAAAAAAAAAAAAAAAAAAGAAAAGAAAAGAAAAGAAAAAAGAAAAAAAAAAAGAAAAAATCTTAATAATTGAAATGGAAACCATAAGTCAAAGCATTGACTGGTTCTCTTTAACAGACTTTTTCCCTACTCTATAATGCAGCAGGGTCTCTCATAGTATCTCTAACAATTTGAATTTTAGAAGTATTACAACTGACAGGCAGCATCTTGAAAGCATAACTTCCCCTCTAATATTATTATTATAAAGCCATTCCTAAATTAGTTTCAGTGATGGGTCAGAATTAAAAGGTTCATGTGATTTGAGGTTAGAGGTGAGATAATTACAATAGGATGGCACATTGGAAAACAAGTGTCGCTGGAAGTGCAACAGGAGAGGTTGAGCTACATTACCAAACTCCCTGGAGAAATCAAGCAACCCATAGCCTCATCTAAGATAATTGCAGCACTAGAGTCTTTGCTCAGAAGAGTTTTATTCCCACACTCACAGGGTGTGCCTTCTTGGAACAAAATGTATGTCAGCAAATGGCAGAAATAGCACCAGGAATCCCTTTCACAAAAATTTCTATGGTAGGAAGGAAGAGATGAAAAATTGAAGTGTTTCACAGTCTCAAATTTAAACTCTCCACTTTATTAAGTAACTGCAACTAGATCATCAGGACTGTTTCAGAGATTAAAAGGAAAATATTTCCAAATATTTCATATAATAGAAGCTACACAGAGTAATCAGTTATTGTATGAGCAATATATTAAAAAAATCCTTATATGGAAACAAGTTAAGTGTAGGTAAAAATGAAACCTACTGGAAGAGCTGTATAAAGGTTTTGAGTTGTTTTGGACTAAAGTCATTAAAAACAAGACTGAACTTTTAAACTGTTCTGCGTCACTTATCCAAACATAAGGATTGCAAACTCTGGGTTGGTTATATAATTTACACAAAAATCAGCAAGCAAATATGCAGTTTATAAGGTAGCAAGGCAGCTAATTTTGATTGGGGAAGGAAATGAAGCAGAAGCCAGGCCACTTGGATTCTGACCCCAGCTATGGCACTTAAAAGCCTACATCCTTACACTGCAAAATATATTTTTCTCTCTACTTTCTGCCTATTACAATGAAAATCCTGTTATTTTAATGAAAAATTCACATTCAATAGACAAATTACAATGCAATAGTAGATACTTGTATTAAAGGCCTGGTTAAATAATTGTCAAATAAGTGGATTTTTTATGGGTGGTAATAGGAAGTCTAAGCTCTCCGTTTATCACTTATGTTTGTTCTTCTCTCATTTTTGCTATTCTATTTCACACTGTTTAATGGAATTGGAGAATAAAAGAAAGAATGACAAAAACATTCAATACGCTAGAAAATCATCAATATTATATGGATTTAAGAATATGCTTTTGATTTCCATAGGTTTGCTATTAGGAGAAAAAAAATGTTTATTTCTAAACTGAATTCTCCTATACTATCTTAGTTGGTGGTGCCATCCTCAATCCATTTAACCAAACAAGCTAGAAACACACAGGTATCACCAACTCTTCCCTCTCCTTCATAGCCAAGAATTAAGCAGTTATCGGCTTGTCATTCTATATGCTAATTCTCAAATAGGTTACTTCCTCAATCTCATTCCTTCCCTACCCTAGTTAATATCTTGACTATCTTACAGTTAATATCTTGACTATCTTACTAGCCCCACAAATAAATTCTCTTCCTCTACATTTGTGTGCCTTGCACAATTACCACCGTAATTTATCTAAAATACAAACCTGACCCACTCAAATCCCTGATTAAACTGTGAATGACATGCTATTGCCAAAAGGATAAATTACAACCTCTTTAATATGTTACTCAAAAGCCTTTGTCATCTAATCCCAGAGAGATGCTCCATGATGGCAGATATTAATAATAAACATGTCTTAAAATTAAACAAATTAGATAATATTGCTTAATAAAATTTGTTGACTAAATAGTTACATAAATGAATAACTTGAATGGTCTCATTTCTGCCACTCCTTATTTAGCAATTTGTTCTCTGGCAAGATCAAAGGGCCTCTAATTTTCCAAGCAGTCCAGGCTGCTCTACCCTGCATTTCCCTTCCCTTCCTCTTTGACTGGTTATTTCCCACTCCTCCTTTAATACACTTCTAGAACACTGGAAGCTTTCCCCAAATTCTCTTCACTTCTTCCGGGTTCTTATTATAAAATACCTTGTGAAAAATCTTCGTAACTGAACTGAAGATGACATGAAATTATAAATCACATTTTTACTCCCAACACTTGTCTCATGCCTAGCATACAAAAGATACCCAATAGCTGTAGTTGTAATGCAATAAATGAAAAACTAATTCTAATCTGAATGTCATATATGTGTACATATTTTAGTTAATATTGGATATAAATAAATTCACAAAATGTGTTTCTTCAAAAACTTGCAGCATTCTACAAAGCATAATTAAATGGATAAATTCTGATTTAATCTCTTCAAAAATGTCACCATGCTTTTATTTGCCTCAATCAAGTTTTAATCAAAGGTTTACCACCTCTGTTTTGGTCAGTATTCTCTGAATAATCTATCCGTGAGGTAATTCTATCATTTAAAAATAGATAATATTAAAAGCACTATGAAATAAAGGTAATATAGTACATTAGATTATTGTTGCTATTAAATATCTAATATGCCTTTCATATGTCTGATATGTGAATGTGATCTTTATTTTGCTGCTCTGCTAAGATCATGGCCATTGATAACCATGGATTCACCTAGAAACATATTAAGATTTACATAGAATACTGCTGCATTGAATGGATCTTGAAATCATCCTGAAGTCTTTTAATTTTATAGCAAGCTGATAATGCTTGAAATGTCTGTGTGTGTGTGTGTATATATACACACACACATATATATACACATACAAACATACTATAGTGATAGACATAGAAATGACAGATCTCATAGGGTATTTTCATATGTATATAAAAGAATACATGATTTTTCCAGTAAATCAAAATTTAATATTAATTTCTTTCATAAGTATTCACCAAACAGTATGAAGAAAATTGTACTGTAATAAAACTTATGTATTATAGTATTTAATAGACATATTTTTTCAATACAAAATTAAAGAGCATTATTGAATTTTTGGTATTTTCTCAAAATGCCTACTAACAGAAATGTTAAAGGAGTGTTCCATTATTAAACCTGCTGAATTCGTTTATCCAGTGCTTTTTACTAGTATTTTTAAGCATATATTATGTGCCAGGTGCTACAATAGATGCTGGAAATAGAAGAAATATGAAGATTACCTTTTTAAACACTTTCTATTCTCAAAAAAGTGTATAATTTATATGGATAGTTTGTGGTCTGATCGTATACCAAATTAAATAGAGGATAAAGAGTTTGCAATTTATTTCATAATACACTTTAAATCATGGATCACTTATGAGCTTTAGTTCAATGAATATCTAGAACCAATATAGAAAATATTTGAAGAGGATAAGACCAGATGAGACACAACTACACTAGTTCGAGAATAAAGCAATGAGGGTCTGTAGCTACAGGAATAAATATTAAAGATGAGAAGATTATGACCCATAGAACTTCTTTTGTTATTATATGTTATTGAATGGAAACAAATCTCATTTAACTCCTCATTAAAAACATTTTGTCCCATAGGGTATTTTTGCACTCACAATATTTTGATTTTACCTGTATCGTATAACTCACTGTGTTGTATTTTAATTATATATTTATGTCTAACTCCTTAGCTAAATCACAACTTGAGAGCATGGACTGGATTAAAATCATCTTTGAATCCCCAGTGCTTAGTATACGACTGCAAGAAAGTAGTAATTCACTGTAAAAATGTCGTGGAGAGTTATTCATTCAATTACACAGTGTTGTCTCTGTAAAAACCGAAAGGAAAAATACTACTTTCTCTGCTCTCAATACCATAGTTGGGATTTTCTAGAGAAATTGGATTGTTTTTAATGTATGAGCAATACAATTTTTGACTGTGTTCTATTCTGTCCCACCGACTGTTAGAAAAAAATAAAATAAAATAACAAGTAGAATGAGAGGGCATTTACTTGTTTCACTCTTTTTTTTCTTTCATATTTTGATTTGTTTAATCCCTTTTATTAATACCAATTATTTTCTCTTATCCAATCTTTTACATTTATGTAAATCACTTTAAATTCATTTTTAAACAAGGTAGCTTGAAATGATTAAGCAAATGGCAGGTGTACAACAAACATCTTTTCAATAATTAAAGAATGGAATTCATTATTGAACTTTAAATTGAATTTATACATATGCTTTTGTTTGTAAAATTTTCTTGCCTTACATTAAGTAAATTAATATGTGTTCTTTAACTTTCTATCACTAATACAAGTTCAATAACAAAAGTTATAGACCCAACAAGACCAAGTGCTAGAACTTCCCTTCATAGGTATTCTATTTTATATTTGCATTATTTTACATGAAAAGAAATTTTTCCAGAGGCTAATTCTAGTAGTTTAGCAACTCACTCATTAATAAGAGATTTTACAATTGTGCTATTTAAAATAAAAGTATAACTTGTATTTCTCCCTGTAAAATAACTGTGATCTAACTGCTCTGAGGCTATGTGTTTAGAATCACTTCTTTTGAATTTTTATTACAAATGACCCATCATAATCACACTTTAATAAGCTTAAACCACATGAGGGAAAAAAACTGTGGGAAACTTTGGGAGCAGTGGGTGGGGTGGGGAAGCTCTGCCATTTTTTCAGGATTCCCAGAAGTTTGCATGGAGTTAGCTGATGTGTGTAATAGCTAAGGCATTAAAAACAATAACAAGTGTTTCTTTTGCTGGTCAGAATTCCTACTGTAAAATCAAAGTTTAAAAACGAAAAGTAGTCAGGAAAGTTCTTCAGATAAATTTAGTTAGAAATGACTTGTAGCCAAGAACCATATTTTTATTGAATAGCTTCCATAGATATTTCAAAAAACAAAATTTTATGTCATTTAATATCTATATATTTAGTGAGATGTGAGGAAGGATTTATATATTAAGCTATATAATTTATTTTAATAAATATTTTGCTCTACACATGTTGTCCTACAATATTTTGCTCCCACATCCTTATGGGAATTTTAGATAACGAAAAAGTCTACAGCTACATTAAAGCTTAAAAAATGTGTTGTACAATTACAAAGATGAAATCAACCAAAGTGCCCATCAATCAATAAGCGGATAAAGAAAATATGGTGTATACATACCATAGAATACTACTCAGCCATAAGGAATGAAATAATGTCTTTTGCAGCAACTTGGATGGAACTGAAGGCCATTATCCTAAGTGAAGTACCTCAGGAATGGTTGGGTACAATGTACACTATCCAGGGGATGAGTACACTAAAAGCCCAGACTTCACCACTGCAAAATTAATCCATATAACCAAAAACCATTCATGCCCATAAAGCTATCTACATAAATACATTAAATTAAAAACGTGTTGTAGCATCAGTTCATCATAAAGTCTGTCTTACATTCATAAAGCAAAACATACATATTACTCATTCAATATTAAGTTTGGGAAGCTCTTTTCTTAAATAGCAGCAGATTCTCAAGTCTTAGCCCTTTATTTTTAAGCTGGAAGAAGCAATCTTCTGGGGGAAATTATACCCATTCTATTAAAATATAAGAAAAACATCCTGATGTGATCTGAAGACCTAAATTCTGAAAAAGAGATTTCACAAATTTTTATTTCTTAAGAAACTTTATAAAGATCAGCAATGTTGTACTTTCCATAGGAGATATTTTATACTTTTTCTCAAAACCATCTAATGATTTGTGGAATGTCAAAATATATCAAGTGATTGTGTGTACTTTAGCATACAGCTTTTTCAGGAAAACAATAAAATTATAAGGGAAAAGAGCAAATTTTCAGAAGTTCCAGAAATCCTAGAAAAGGAATTTCAAGTTTTTCTCCTAAAAGCTTATTTTTCACCTTTGAAACATATTTCATTATTATGTTGCATCATTGTCAATAAAAAACTTTGTTGCAATAACCTAAATGCTAAAAACATGATCGCGAACTCAGGCAGATTAGTCAAACTGTATAAAAAATACACTTAGATCTTTTGCAAAATGATCCTGTATTAAATGCAAAGATTCTAATATTTTCATGAATTTAACTTTTATTTGTTTGACTACATTGTCATGTCAGTTCCAAATTAAGTGCTAATAAAGGAATTCTTAGATGAATCAGGGAAAAGATAAATAATTTCCTCATTAGCACTCAAGGGGGTTCTTTTTATACGACTTATCTTGGGAAACGTTTGAAAATATGTAAAATTAAGCAGAGCTCTTACTCCCTCTTGTGATAGCTAAATGAAATGTAAATGCTGCATAAGAATTTTAACAAGGTTTTTAATGAAATTCCCCAAAACTGGCTAGATTATAAATGTTAAATGCAATTCAGCTAATATAAAACACTTCACACTTCTTAAGAAAATTTTAAGTATTGAAAGAGAAATTCATCATAACTTAGTGACAGTATCAAAAATTTACTCTTTTTCATTTCTTTTTTAATTCAACATGCATATCTTTAAATCTGTAAATTTCTTGATACACAAAAATAGAGTGCAAGATAAAAACTAGGCAGCAAAATTATTCAGATGATTTCAACTAGAAATGACTTGTTTCAAGGGGCCACATTTTTACTGAATAGTTTCCACAGGGTATTTGTACTTTAGTACGAACAAAGAGAGGTGACAGAAGTAAAGAATTGTTAACCTGAAAACATTGAAAGGCCCAGATTCACAGAAATCCTCCAGGATGCAGAGATCGGGAACCTCAACATAAATGTCTCCTTTTGGGTTCTCAAAAGCCAACTGAGATAAACCATTTAGTCTGAATTAAAATATAAGGAGGTTGAAACTTATCTTAGATGCACTCTTCCCTGTCCAACAACCCTGCTGTCTGCCTCAGCGTTGAGGCATTATCTCCCTCTTTTCCAAGGATCCATGTTTTCTATACAATCCTAGCACCAAGGTATAGGCTTAAACCTCATCCTAGTCAATGTCTTATCACACCATCTCTCATGCCTCTTAAAAGGACATAACACACCCTATCCACTCTTTTTGTGACCAACTGTCAGAATTGTATTACCAGAGAGAAGAATAAATAAACACACCACATGCACAAACACAAATTGAACCTATTGTGTAAATGTTTGCTTGTCATGTTCGATAATTGCATTTAACAGGGAGTTCCTGGAGATATGATACTTTAATCCAAAATAGTGATAGCATTTCAGGTGCCACTGTAAAAGGAACAAAACTATTGACCATCTACTTTAGCAGGTACTTTATTTGGAACTTTATATACATTATCTCATTTAACCTACATGACAGCCCTGTGACACAAGCTTAATTGTCTTCAGTTTATAGATTAAAAACTAAGTGGGGGGGGGGGGGGCGGTGCATTCCAAGATGGCCAAATAGGAACAGCTCCGGTCTGCAGCTCACAGCGTGATCAACACAGAAGATGGATGATTTCTACATTTCCAACTGAGGTACCTGGTTCATTTCATTGGGACCGATTGGATAGTGGGTACAGTCCATGGAGGGTGAGCTGAAGTTGGGGGGTGGGGAGGGTGTCGCCTCACCCAGGAAGTGCAAGGGGTCGGGGGATTTCCCTTTCCTAGCCAAGGGAAGCCATGACAGACTACCTGGAAAAATGAGACACTCCCGCCCAAATACTGTGCTTTTCCCAAGGTCTTAGCAACTGGCAGATAAGGTGATTCTCTCCCGTGCCTGGCTTGATGGGTCCCACGCCCACGGAGTCTTGTTCACTGCTAGTGCAGCAGTCTGAGATCGAACTGCAAGGCAGCAGCATCCTCCATTGCTAAGGGGCATCCCTCATTGCTGAGGCTTGAGTAAGTAAACAAAGCTGCCGGGAAGCTTGAACTGGGAGGAGCCTACTGCAGCTCAACAAGACCTGCTGCCTCTGGACTCCACCACTATGGGCAGGGGATAGCTGAACACAAGGCAGCAGACAACTTCTGCAGACTTAAACACCCCTGTCTGGCAGCTTTGAAGAGAGCAGTGGTTCTCGCAGCACGGCGTTTGAGCTCTGAGAATGGACAGACTGCCTCCTCAAGTGGGTCCCTGACCCCCGTGTAGCCCAACTGGGAGACACCTCCCAGATGGGGCTGACAGACACCTCATATAGGTGGCTGCCTCTCTGGGATGAAGCTTCCAGAGGAAGGATCAGGCAGCAATATGTGCTGTTCTGCAGCCTCCACTGGTGATACCCAGGCAAACAGGGTCTGGAGTGGAACACCAGCAAACTCCAACAGACCTGCAGCGGAGGGACCTGACTGTTATAAGGAAGACTAAGAAACAGAAAGGAATAGCATCAACATCAACAAAAAGGTCATCTACACCAGAACCCCATCTGTAGGTCACCAACATCAAAGACCAAAGACAAAGATCAAAGACCACAAAGATGGGGAGAAATCAGAGCAGAAAAGCTGCAAATTCTAAAAATCAGAGCGCCTTTTCTCCTCCAAAGGATCACAGCTCCTCGCCAGCAATGGAACAAAACTGGACGGAGAATGACTTTGAAGAGTTGACAGAAGTACGCTTCAGAAGGTTGATAATAACAAACTTCTCCAAGCTAAAGGAGGATGTTTGAACCCATCACAAGGAAGCTAAAAACCTTGAAAACAGATTAGAAGAATGGCTAACTAGAATAAACAGTGTAGAGAAGACATTAAATGACCTGATAGAGCTGAAAACCATGGCATGAGAACTTCGTGACACATGCACAAGCTTCAATAGCTGATTTGATCAAGTAGAAGAAAGGGTGTCAGTGACTGAAGATCAAATTAATGAAATACAGCAAGAAGACAAGGTTAGAGAAAAAAGAGTACAAATAAACGAACAACGCCTCCAAGAAAAATGGGACTATGTGAAAAGACCAAATCTACATTTGATTGATGTACCTGAAAGTGATGGGAAGAATGGAACCCAGTTGGAAAACACTCTTCAGGATATTATCCAGGAGAACTTCCCCAACCTAGCAAGGCAGGCCAACATTCAAATTCAGGAAATACAGAGAACACCACAAAGATACTCCTTGAGAAGAGCAACTCCAAGACACATAACTGTCAGATTCACCAAAGTTGAAATGAAGGAAAAAGTGTTAAGTGCAGTCAAAGAAAAAGGTTGAGTTACCCACAAAGGGAAGCCCATCAGACTAAGAGTGAATCTCTCAGCAGAAACCCTACAAGCCAGAAGAGAGTGGGGGCCAATATTCAAATTCTTAAAGAATTTTCAACCCAGAATTTCAAATCTAGCCAAACTAAGATTCATAAGTGAAGGAGAAATAAAATACAGGTAAGCAAATGCTGAGAGATTTTGTCACCACCAGGTCTGCCTTACAAGAGCTCATAAAGGAAGCACTACACATAGAAAGAAACAACCAGTACCAGTCATGGCAAAAACATGCCAAATTGTAAAGACCATCGATGCTATGAATAAACTGCATCAATTAATGGGCAAAATAACCAGAGAACATCATAATGACAGGATCAAATTCACACATAACAATATTAATCTTAAATGTAAATGGGTTAAATGCCCCAATTAAAAGACACAGACTGGCAAATTGGATGGAGTCAAGACCCATCAGTGTGCTGTATTGAGGAGACCCATCTCACATGCAAAGATGCACATAGCCACAAAATAAAGGGATGGAGGAAGATCTACCAAACAAATGGAAAACCAAAAAAAAAAAAAAAAAGAAAACAAAAGAAAAAAAACAGGGGTTGCAATCCTAGTCTCTGATAAAACAGACTTTAAAGCAACACAGATCAAAACAGACAAAGAAGGCCATTACATAATGGTAAAGGGATCAATTCAACAAGAAGAGCTAATTATCTTAAATATATATGCACCCAATACAGGAGCACCCAGATTCATAACGCAAATCCTTAGAGACTTACAAAGAGACTTAGACTCCCTCACAATAATAGCGGGAGACTTTAACACCCCACTGTCAATATTAGACAGATCAACGAGACAGAAGATTAACAAGGATATCCAGGAATTGAACTCATCTCTGCACCAAGTGGACCTAATAGAAATCTACAGAACTCTCCACCTCAAATTAACAGAATATACATTCTTCTCAGCACCACATCACACTTATTCTAAAATTGATCACGTAATTGGAAGTAAAGCACTCCTCAGCAAATGTAAAAGAACAGAAATCACAACAAACTGTCACTCAGACCACAGTGCAATCAAACTAGAACTCAGGACCAAGAAACTCACTCAAAACTGCACAACTACACGGAAACTGAACAACCTGCTCCTGAATGACTACTGGGTACATAACAAAATTAAAGTAGAAATAAAGATGTTCTTTGAAACCAATGAGAACAGAGACACAACATACCAGAATCTCTGGGACACATTTAAAGTAGTGTGTAGTGGGAAATTTATAGCATTAAATGCCCACAGGAGAAAGCAGGAAAGATCTAAAATTGACACCCTAACATCACAATTAAAAGAATTAGAGAAGCAAGAGCAAACAAATTCAAAAGCTAGCAGAAGGCAAGAAATAACTAAGATAAGCACAGAACTGAAAGAGCTAGAGACACAAAAAACCATTCAAAAAATCAGTGAATCCAGGAGCTGGTTTTTTGAAAAGATCAACAAAATTGATAGGCCGCTAGCAAGATGAATAAAGAAGAAAAGAGGGAAGAATCAAATATATGCAACAAAAAATGATAAAGGGGATATCACCACAGATCCCACAGAAATACTAACTACCGTCAGAGAATACTATAAACACCTCTACACAAATAAACTAGAAAATCTAGAAGAAACAGTAAATTCCCGGACACATATACCCTTGCAAGACTAAACCAGGAAGAAGTTGAATCTCTGAATAGACCGATAACAGGCTCTGAAATTGAAGCAATAATTAATAGCCTACCAACCAAAAAAACTCAACGACCAGATGGATTCACAGCCGAATTCTGCTAGAGGTACAAAGAGGAACTTGTACCATTCCTTCTGAAACTATTCCAAACAATAGAAAAAGAAGGAATCCTCCCTTTTTCAATTGTTGATGAGGCCAACATCATCCTGATACCAAAGCCTGACAGAGACACAACAAAAAAACATAATTTTAGACCAATATCCCTGATGAACACAGAGGTGAAAATCCTCAATTAAATACTGACAAACCAAATCCAGCAGCACATCAAAAAGCTTATTCACCACGAACAAGTGAGCTTCATCCCTGGGATGCGAGGCTGGTTCAACATATGCAAATCAATGAATGTAATCCATCTCATAAACAGAACCAATGACAGAAACCACATGATTATCTCAATAGGTGCAGAAAAGGCCTTCGTCAAAATTCAACAGCCCTTCATGCTAAAAACTCTCAGTAAATTAGGTATTGATGGAACATATCTCAAAATAATAAGAGCTATTTATGACAAACCCACAGGCAATATAATACTGAATGGGCAAAACCTGGAAGCATTCCCTTTGAAAATCAGCACAAGACAGGGATGCCCTCTCTCACCACTCCTATTCAACATAGTGTTGGAAGTTCTGGCCAGGCAATCAGGCAGGAGAAAGAAATAAAGGGTATTCAGTTAGGAAATGAGGAAGTCATATTGTCCCTTTTTTCAGATGACATGATTGTAGAGAAAACCCCATCATCTCAGCCCAAAATCTCCTTAAGCTGATAAGCAACTTCAGCAAAGTCTCAGGATACAAAATCAATGTGCAAAGAACACAGGCATTCCTATACACAATTAACAGACATACAGAGAGCCAAATCATGAGTGAACTCCCATTCACAATTGCTACAAAGGGAATAAAATACCTAGGAATCCAACTTACAAGGAATGTATAGGACCTCTTCAAGGAGAACTACAAACCACTGCTCAATGAAATAAAAGAGGACACAAACAAATGGAAGAATATTCCACGCTCATGGGTAGGAAGAATCAATATCATGAAAATGGCCATACTGCCCAAAGTAATTTATAGATTCAATGCCATTCCCATCAGGTTACCAATGACTGTCTTCACAGAACTGGAAAAAACTACTTTAAAGTTCATATGGAACCAAAAAAAGCCCGCATTGCCAAGACAATCCTAAGCCAAAAGAACAAAGCTGGAGTAATCACGCTTCCTGACTTCAATCTATACTACAAGGCTACAGTAACCAAAACAGCATGGTACTGGTACCAAAACAGATATATAGATCAATGGAACAGAACTGAGTCCTCAGAAATAACACCACACATTTACAAAAATCTGATCTTTGACAAACCTGACAAAAACAAGAAATAGGGAAAGGATTCCCTCTTTAATAAATGGTGCTGGGAAAACTGGCTAGTCATATGTAGAAAGCTGAAACTGGATCCCTTCCTTACACCTTACACAAAAATTAATTCAAGATGGATTAAAGATCTAAATGTTAAACCTAAAAATCATAAAAACCCTAGAAGAAAACCTAGGCAATACCATTCAGGACATAGGCATGGGTAAGGACTTCATGACTAAAACACCAAAACCAATGGCAACAAAAGCCAAAATAGACAAATGGGATCTAATTAAATTAAAGAGTTTCTGAACAGCAAAAGAAATTACAATCAGAGTGACCAGACAACCTACAGAATGGGAGAAAATTTTCGCAATCTACCCATCTGACAAAGGGCTAATATCCAGAATCTACAAAGAACTCAAACACATTTATAAAAACAAACAAACAAACAATTCCATCAAAAAGTGGGCAAAGGATATGAACAGACACTTCTCAAAAGTAGACATCTATGCAGCCAACAGACACATGAAAAAATGCTCATCATCACTTGTCATCAGAGAAATGCAAATCAAAACCACAATGAGATACCATCTCATGCCAGTTAGGATGGTAATTATTAAAAAGTCAGGAAACAGCAGATGCTGGAGAGGATGTGGAGAAATAGGAACACTTTTACACTGTTTGTGGGAGTGTAAATTAGTTCAACCATTGTGGAAGACAGTGTGGTGATTCCTCAAGGATCTAGAACTAGAATTACCATTTGATCCAGCAATCCCATTACTGGGTATATACCCAAAGGATTATAAAACATGCTACTATAAAGACACATGCACACATATGTTTATTGTGGCACTATTCACAATAGCAAAGTCTTGGAATCAACCCAAATATCCATCAATGATAGACTGAATTAAGAAAATATGGCACATATAAACCATGGAATACTATGCAGCAGTATAAAAGGATGAGTTCATGTCCTTTACAGGGACATGGATGAAGCTGGAAACCATCATTCTCAGCAAACTATTGAAAGGACAGAAAACCAAACACCACATGTTCTCACTCATAGGTGGGATTGAATAATGATGTCACTTGGACACAGGGCAGGGAACATCACACACTGGGGCCTGTCGAGGGGTGGTGGCCTGGGGGAGGAATAGCATTAGGAGAAATACCTAATGTAAATGATGAGTTGATGGGTGCAACAAACCAACATGGCACATGTATACCTATGTTATCAAACCTGCATGTTGTGCACATGTACCCTAGAACTTAAAGTATAATAAAAAACAAAAACAAAAACACAAAACTAAGTATTCAGACTGGGTGCAGTGGCTCATGCCTGTAATCCCAGCACTTTGGGAGGCTGAGGCGGGCGAATCATGAGGTCAGGAGTTCAAGACCAGCCAACATGGTAAAACCCGGTCTCTACTAAAAATACAAAAAATTAGCTGGGTGTGGTGGCAGTCACCTGTAATCCCAGTTACTCAGGAGGCTGAATCAGCAGAATTGCTTGAACCTGGGAGGCAGAGGTTGCAGTGAGCCAAGATCGTGCCACTGCACTCCAGCCTGGGCAACAGTGCAAGACTCCATCTCAAAAATAATAATAAAATTAAATTAAATAAAAACTAAGGCTTCAGTAGTAATTCAACCAAAGTTACATGGTTGATAGCAGTTTCTATTTTCACAAACATGTTTGTCTAGCTCCAAAGCCTGTGTTGCTCACCTTCAGCAAATAAGGACATATTTTTAGCCCAGATTTTTCAGGTGATTTTCAGACCTCAAATAAAGATTGTATTCTTCTCTATCTGTGCCTAATGATCTTTCTGGTGAGTTGGTAATCACGTTCAGTGCATCAAATATGGAAAAAGTTCTCAAAAATAAATATATAAACATGAGATCACTAACTTAATTTTCACTCAAGCCCCAGGATTTTCATTATTATTTATAGTTCTCTACTGAGTTTTTTATTGCATTATGAAATTCTGTGGAGTTCTTAATGAACCTTATTATATAATAATCATTAGAAGTATTTTAACATTCACTTGAATTTACTCACCAATTATTTATTAAAACCTATTAGGAACCAATTATGTGCTAAACCATTGGAGACAGAGTAAACATTATTGTCATTCTTACCCTTGGAGTACTTATCATTTACGGGGAATATGTACACAGAGAAAAAATCTTCAAAAAACCAGGATAATCATGATGGTAGATGTAGAAGAGCCAGGAAGAATGGCACGAAGTAGAGGGGCCACTAGACCCAGACTTATTTAGGATATGGCTTCTTAGGAAAAGGGATGCCAAACTGAGTCAATAAAGGAGGGAAGAAAAGAATGTTCCAGGCAGAGGGAACCATACTGACAAGTGGACAAATATTTAAGATGTATAAGCAACAGGATTTTGTACAATGCTGATATGAAGCAGCAGAGAAAGACAGAGGACAGATTGAGAGCCTGTAAGCCCAAGTCAGCAATTTAGACTGGTTGTTTGTTTGTTTGTTTTTGAGACAAGAGTCTCACTCTGTTGCCCAGACTGGAGTGTAGTTGATACAGGAGGTAGAAAGAAATGATTTAGGCAGATAGCAAGGGCAAAAGAGTCCTTGGCAGAGCTTCCCCTCTAACAAAAGGCAAACCCCCCAAATCATTTCTTTTCTAACAAGAGCAGCCTGAAAAAATCAAGCTGCAAACATAGACAAGCAAGCTGGAAGTTTGAACGGGGGAATGCTGGCAGCTATGCCAATAGAAAAGAGCTACCCAGGGGCAAGGCATGTCCAACATAGAGGCTCCATCTTCTCTTTTTTTTGTTACCACATGTACAGTAATGAAGAAATGGGCAACATGGTGCAGCTCAGGCAGAGGCATAATAAAAGATTAGGGTGGGGGCTACCAGAGATTCACACCCTATGCAAATGGCACACCTGTTCCAACCAGTTTTTCATTGCTTATGTAAATCAAACACCTCCTTCTCACCAGTTCATCTATAAAACCCCCTGCATTTCACTGTGGATCCAACATCCCATTATTCTGGGACCCCTGTCTGCAGCAGAGAGCTATTCTCTTTCTTTTGCCTATTAAAATTCCATTGTCAACTTCACTCTGTGTGTCTGCATCCTTGTTCTCATGGCTATGAGACAATAAACCTCGGGTGTTACTCCAGACAATGAGGCTGCTTCACAGTGACATGATCTCTGGTCACTGTAGCCACCACCTCCCGGGTTCAAGTGATTCTCATGACTCAAGCCTCCCAAGTAGCTGGTACTACAGGCAGGTACCACCGTGCCCGGCTAATTTTTGTGTTTTTTAATACAATCAGGGTTTCACCATGTTGGCCAGGCCAATCTTGAACCTGAGCTCAAAGCAATCCACAGGCCTTCGCCTCCCAAAGTGCTGAGATTACAGGCATGAGCCACCGTGTCTGGCAATTTAGACTTTATAATAAAGGTAAGGCTGATAAAATGATTAGCAAAAGAAAGACATAATATGATATGGATTTTGGACATATCACTCTAGAGAATTGCTCAGAAAGAGGCCAGACTAGAGGCAGGGAGACCTATTGGACACTCTTTCAGCAATCAAGAAAATAAGTTGATGCCCAGTTGAAGGTCATAATTGCAGCAATACTGAGAAGTGGACAAAGTCTTAAAATATATAAACCACATGATTTTTTGAGATCTTTGATATAAGGAGAGAGAGAAAAAATAACTCAGAGGAGATGTTCGGATTTTGGTAACTGAATGAAAACACAAGTTGTGAGATACAAAACAATAAAGAAGAAAGTTTAAGGAAGGGAAGGGAGGAAAAATGAGAACATTTGATATTTCAGGAAAAATAAAGTTAGTTTGAATTCTTAAAGCCAGGTAATTTGTAGTCTGAGAAAAGTAAAGCATGTTTTAAATATGTATTGTGGAGAATGAGAACATGAAATAACTAACACTGAGAACCCAGGTGCAATTGAAAATGAAGAACCAGCGCTGGCACCATCCTGACCTATTCTGTGATTTTCACCACCAGTGCTCAGCCAGCCACATACTGAGGCATGCAGGGACCTTTAGGTTAATCCAGGATTGATGGTGTATGAAACAAGAAGTCAGTGGGGCAAAGAACAAGGGAAAATGAGGCTTGGAGACAGCTGAAGTTTCAGTGTTTCAATAACAGGCATAGGAGAATAAGTGAATGCTAGAGTTTAAAATGTGGTTCTTGTCTGTGGCTGCATATTGGTATCACCTGTGGAGCTATATAATATTCTGATTCTTGGATCTCAACTCTAGAGATACCAGTTTAATGAATCCAAAATGCAGAAATTTTGAAAATGTCTCCAGATACTCTAAAGTGCAACCAAGACTGAGAACCATTGAGCTGTAATGGATATGGAATTGATAATTGGTTGTTTGACTCTAACATTTGAAAGGAGAAGAAGTAATTAATTATTTTTTTAAAAGTCTGGAATGTAGCTTAGAGAATAGCTGGATAAAGTGCTGTGGAAGTAAAGGACACCACAGATGTGGGAATTAAAGACCTCAGTGGAGAAGCAGATGAGCCATGTACATAGACAATAATGTTACCCAAGGTGACGGCCAAACTTGGAATGGGAGTCAGTTGGCTAGTTTAAGTTAATCTTGGATTTAAAAGACAAGTAGAAGCCAGAAGTTGATGATTTACTTTACAAATTATATAACATAACTCAAACAAATCTAAAACTTAATATCTTATATGAATTTATACAATGTTAATATATTTCATATTATTATGTATAAAATATAAAATGAGATAAACTGTAAAGCTAAATATGTGGTATTAATAAAATCAGTTCAGATGACTTCATTGACCTCTTCAGTGGGGAAAAATGTAGTATTGTATCTGTGACCTAGAAAGCATAGAACACAGAACAGAAGCAGTCATCTGTATAAGCCAATGACATTTTATGGGGATGAATTTTTAACATAAATGAATGCAGCAACCCTTTTTTTCAGAGTTTATATTCACCTAATAAGAAACTGAGTATTCCTCTTCCCTGATGTTTACCCACCTCAAGATACTTTATCTAAGTTAACAGTGAAAAGGAAGAAAATATTTCTAACAATTTTTCACCTGGTCCTACACTCTTCTAGTTCCTACCAGTTGGTCAACTGGAGAGAAAATACTTATATAACACTAGATAGTATTTGACAGTGCTACAATAGCAACTGCTTATATTTAGATTAGAATGTGACTTTGTGGCTCTTTACATGACCATTTCATTTGGTAAGACTATACTAATGAGGTCCTTCAGGCATTTCAGAAAACAAATTGCTTTGGTTGAAGTTCAGGATTGATTCATCTTATAACAAAATTTTTATGTGGTTGACATAATCCTGGAATTTTCTCTTTAAATTGCAGTGTACACTTTCGAATATAATAGACATGTTTTGCTTGCTTTGTTTTCTAAATTGCATGTTACATTCATTTTTTAAATATTTTCCTTTCTCCAGGATTTTTTGGTAGTGTCAATTCTGTGTATCCATTGATAGCCTATGACTTGACTGACTAGGAAAGTATCATTAACAATAATTACAGAATCCAATTTCTCCAGTATGTTTTCACTGGGTAAATATAGTTGTTAAAAACTAAATCAATACAAATCTTTCCCTACAGTGCTCAAGTGGAACTTTCATTATTATATCCACCACATATTAGAATGTTATTTAAAGATGCTCAGAAAAAGACTAGATTGTAACTATAGTGAAAAATGTATTAATCATGAGCAATATAACCGAAAGAAAAGTAGTCCATCCAAGCAGAGATAAGTAGACATTGTTTACTAGCCTACACTTATTTCTATTGGAGAGACGCTAGTAAAGCCTCAGATCAAATATGTAACTTATTCTGATCCCATGTACCTAAAATTCATTTCTGGTTATTTGTGGGGAAAAAAAAAAGCACTCTGGCAAGAGGACAGGAGTGTTGGATTATGTTGGCTCTTACATTCCTTATTATCAAATAACATGCTGTCTTTCCGATTTATACACTTCTGTCTCCTGTGAATTTAGTTAGTGTGAGTCATCCAACACATCCTTATTGTCAAATAACATGCTGGCTTTCTGACTTATACACTTCAGTCTCCTGTGAATTTAGTTAGTGTGAGTCATCCAACACATCTGACTAATTATAGGGTATTGACAAGATTGAGTCTCTGGGCCTGTAAAGTTGGACCAGAGTGAAGTCACCAATGTCATAATTCTACTCTGTGTGACCTGTTGACCTCTTGGAATTTGACTGTCTGGTTTCCCCAACCTCAAAGCTTCCAAAATTCCATAATGATATTCTGTATTTAAAAGAAGAGATTAGCTACAACACAAAGAGTAAATGGGGTCTCCTTCTGTCGATCAAGATACATCTGCGTGATTGACATGTGAACATTATAATTGAAAACTTACATCAAGACTCCCCTCCTCATCCCCCCAATTCACTTACACAGAAAAAGTCAGAATAAATTACTGTAGTTATAGAATTATTTTATTGTAACAATAATATTGTAACAATAAACAAATATCATTGAGTTTTCTAAAAGTGAAATCATTTCAAGCATAATGAAGAAAATGAGAGACAATATGATGTATTTGAAGAAAAGTTTTTAAGATATTAAAACTTTTCATATCTTTTAATAGTTTTAAGATATTAAAACTTTAATATCATGGGTATTATGGCATGTACCCAGGAATGGACAAACCTTGCCCTACGCAGCATCATTCCTGGTTGAATGGCAGGAGGGTTCTGCACACCAGGATCGAGAGGAGAATGAGAATCAAAGGATGACTTCACTAACACGAAGAGAGAAAAGCACAGGAACACCCATTGGCGTACTCTGCTTATATTGTCAGAAATAAAGCCTAGGAGAAGCCATGTAGGCACCCACCTTTGCTTACCATGATCTTCATCCTTCACACCCTCCACTCATACAAACAAACTTGAGTAAAAACCTTGAGATCTTGCCACTTTCTGAATCATACCTCTGTACGGATAAAATTGAGAAAAGAAGGAATTGGCCTGGGTGCAATTACTGTATGAGTTTACAAAGTGAAAGAGGAAAGAGAGAGCAGAGTTTAGGCTCACACCTCTCAAGGTACAGGGTCCCTGCCCACTTAATTGTGGCCAAACAGGGTGAGGGAGTAATGAGTGGTAAAGGGTGCTGGGTAGTCAAAGGAGCATGGAGAGGCAGGATTGGCACAGAATAGGTCAGCTGAAAATCCCCCTAATGCACAGTGTAAAGGGAAAAACCTCAGGCTTTGGTATCAGATAAATCTGAGTTCAATATTAATTCATTCCTAATTGGCTTTATGGTTTCTATATGATCCTCAATTTCCTAATTTATGAAATATGAATAGTAATTTCTATTAGGAATATTATGAATATTAAATAAAAATCAAAACAATAGTGACTGGCACAAAGTGGGTTCTCAATAACAGATGATTATTATTATTAAATATAAAACAATTGTTGATCATACATACTTTGTTTAAAGGAGGGTTCATCTAATAGACAAACGAGCCAAATTTGTTATCCCCGGTATTTATTTATTTAGCACTTTTTCTATACTAAAAATAGCTTTAAAATATTTCACTTAAGTATAATTTTACATACTACCAAAATCATTCTAATAACTTCATTTCTCTATAATTATCTAAGGACTGAATCATTCTCACACCATATATTCACTTTCATCAATACTTAGGAGTGTCTAAGAATATTCACTTGAGATCAGTCTAGTCATACCAAATGTGTATTCAATCTGCTACATTAATTGAGATAAATATTGTTAGTCATAGTCACTACATCATTTTATTACCTTGTCATGAAAATATATACAAGCCTTTTTTCATTTTCTGAATATGAATTTTATTCAACATTCCCATCCCCTGGGATTTAGAGTCACACCAAAGGTTGCATAGCATCAAATTATTTCATCATGGGGAATTGTGAAATTAAGAACTGTTCTGCCAGAGGCTCCTGGTCGACAATAAATGGCGAAATTCAAGACTCTTTTACTAATGTATGCCCTTAGTAGCTTGTTTTTAAGACAGCAGTAGAGAATGTCTCTGTGTGATTAAACTTGAGCAAACCTTAATTCACGGTTAACTTTTACTTAGCTTCTGTTCTCTATCATTTCCCTTTCTTTCATGTTTGTATTTGTATATGAAGAATCCCAAAAGGAAAATATGTATCATAAAAAAGGATTTATAATCAGAAAATGTGAGATTCATTCTCTAGTTCCAACTCTGTGACTTAGATAAGTTACGTACAACCATAATCAGCTTCAATCTCTCATCTGTAACATGAAAATTGTATATAACTCTCAGAGCTGTGGGAAAAATTGAATGAAGCATCTGTAAAATACCTAACCTCTAAGATACTCATAGAATGATAGATTACTACTTTCCTTGTCTCCTCTTATCTTTTTCTTTTCAGTAATAATAATAATAGCAACTACCTTAACTACTTCGTAACTGCCTTTAGAATATGAAGAATATGATCAATTTAAGAGAAACTTGAAAGTACAGCTTCAGCTGTTATTCCACTAATTTTCATTCACTTGGAACTCTAATATTAGTCACGGTTACAGAAAGGCTTTATATATCTCAGAGAGTCGTGAGGACTAAAAGAGAGAACTTTTTCAAAATAGTTGAAAAAGTCAGTTCTTTGAAGCATCTCTGTGCCTCAAAGTGAATTAAAGTGGTCAATAAATATTTGTTTAAAAAATGCTTGCTAAAGACTTAATGAACAAATAAAGGCAAATGTGCTTGGTTAATTGTATTACATACACACACACACACACAAGTATTTGTTATGTTCTTAAAAAGTCAAGAGGTCAATTTGTTTGGATTAATCTTCTATTTTATAGTCTTCCCTTGTGGTTTGACTTGAACCGGTTCATAGAAAATGAAAAGTTACCTTAGATTACGTACAAAACCCCGAGTTTCTAATGAGAAGACATTATCACTAATGAAATAAATGTCTATGTACCACTCTGAAAACACAATTGTAGCAATTATTTTTTCCATTCATCGGTGACAAAAGTATGTTAGTGGAACATGAATTGAAAGAAGAATATCTAAAGTTTGGTTTTTGTAGTTACAAAAATAGAATTCTATTAGATTAAATCATATTGACTACAATAGTTTCATAAATACTGTATCATGAATAATCTGTTACATTTTTTATTATTTTTATTGTAGTATTCTATTCCTAGTAAGATACTTTGGAAATCAATAGCATCATTGTATGTAAAGTTTTAAAATCTAATTATCAAGTATCTTCTTTAAGGGAGGATGGGGGAGTGAAGGATAGGAAGGAGAAAGAAGATGAAGAGGAGGAGGCAGAGAAAGAAGATAAGGAAAAGGAGGAGGAAAATAAGAGGAGGAAGAATCAAGCAGACTCAGTAATAACAAAATGTAACGTCTTTGGGTCCAAGAGGGCACAGAATAATGTTCCTGAGGATGATGATAAGTACTCTAACAAATTGTTCCTTGCTCTTGCAACATTAACTTTGCTCTAAGAATCAAGTTCTTACTTAAGGATGTTGAAACATCTGTTCTATAATTCAAAGAAACCCAGTGGTGAATATAGTTGGGACTATTTCAAAATGTGTTTTTAAACAGAATTATATGAGTTTTTTGCATTTTCTATAATCAATACTCTGATTAATAAAGTATCTGTAAAACTTTAAAATAGTATTACAGAAACGTAGACTTCTTTAAACTGACAACTAAACTGAAGTTTCTTCTTTGAAATAAACCTACGGATATACCATTTGTCATTTGTCACTGTCATTTATCATTAGACTTCTGAAAGCAAGTGAAACATTTTTCAAACTGTCTGAGAGCTACTAGCTACATATGTGTAATATCAAGAAAAGGCAAGCCCTATGTTAACATTTAGGGTGAAAAATCAGGTTACGAACAAACCTCAAGGGATTAATTCTGAAGTTTCTCAGGGTGATGGTGAGAGGAGGAAATAATGTACCATTGACCCCGCACCCTCAGACCTAAGAGCTCTAAGTGTAAGCACTCCACCCTCACACAGCTGCATGGCCCAATTTAGGCATATGATCTTGAGAGGAAAAAGACGGGAAAAACCAGGGAGATTGCACAATCCCAGAGATTTTGCCAACGTGCTCCCCAGCTTGCCTGAGACACCCTGATCTGGCTTTCAGACATGCTGAAAGGGCTTTCCTTGATCTCCACAAAGCCAGAAGCAGGGCTGCTCTAGCAGCCAATTGATTCTCCTGGGTCAGTTAAACCCAAGTTTAATTGCCTTGTAACATCTGGATGCAGCAGAGAAAGATTCTTTGTTGTCATGTCCAGCATCAGCCCAACACAAAACTAAACTAGCTAAATCGTATTCTGTCTTCCTTTTGATATTTCAGTGTATGCTTTTCCTAAATAAAAACAGGCAGAGTTTATTTTGGGGCAGTAGGCTTCTCTTTTCTTTATATTATGGTTTTTCAAGAAAAATTCTCTGTGAAAAAACATTAAATATATTTATTCAATGCTACAATTAGAAAAAATATAATTTTCCAATGGTAAAAAACTGACAACGTCAACAGAAATTTAGAGTCATAATAGAATTATTTAAAACATCATTATTCCTATGAAGATCAAAATAATCTTTTATTTCATATTATCCTCTATAGCACAAGATACTCAATAGCTAAAATGTATCTGATTTTTAAAAAAGTCTGGTTTTTGAGTCCTCTCCTTTAAACCAAGAAAGAGATGTAGGTGGGGCAAGCGAGAAAAGAAACCAAAAATAAGAAGAAGAAAAAAAAAAAAAAAAAAAAGGGAGGGAGGGAGAGGTGAAGGTGGAAAGACAGTAAAGCAATAATGTTTTCTTTCTTTCTTGTCTGAAAAGACACAGTAATATTCCTGGGGATGATGGCAAGCACTCTCTGACAAAGGTGTACTGTGCATTAGGACTTTTGTGTTTGGTTCCTCATGAGCGACATTCAGATAAAATAATCAATATATCACTAGTAGAATGTTTCTTTGGTCCTAAAAGCAAAAGTGCAAAAACAGCATAGTGTTCCCAATACAAATGGGCATACACATATCATATATATCCCAAGTAGGGTATGTAACATACCCAAACAAGAAAGCACTCATTAAGACAGATTTTTTGTACTATTTTTACTTATTAGCCCTGGTATTATCTCAAACATGAGTTTTCTCTGTCTTTACTTTGGCAAGGAACCTACAAAATTCTGTTCTAACTGGACAATATCTATTTTAAGTCTCTTCAACAGATTACACTCTTGAATCCAAACTGGAACTGAGTCATGTTTTTGAACAGAACCACAATACTTCCTATGCAGCACCATTAACTATCCCCTAGAAGCAGCAACTTTACATTTTACTATTTAATTACTTTACACTAAGGGCACATGCATTACAATAGGTCCACTATGTCCAATATTTTATTCACATGGCAAGGCCCTTCCTGATCATGGCCATTAGAAGATACAAGATATAGAAAGGCACTATCCCTAAGGTACTCAGGAAATGTAAGTGTCCCAATAAAGAAAAATATTTGTACACCCCCTACAATTGCTCACTGAATAAATACATTATAGCTTGTTCAATCAATGAAACCAGATACAGCTATTAAAAATGAAGACTATGACAAATACAAAAAACATGAAAATGTTTGATATAATATTAATTTGTTAAAAGAAGGTGATATTTAAAGTTATAAATGTATCTGTGTATCTATATGTTTGTGCATGTGTATATATGTGTATATGTATACGTGTGTGTATACACACACATGCAATGGACTGAAATCTTGAAAATATGTTGAAAAATATAGATATAAAATGAATTAAAATGTTCAGTCACTGTGTTAATGCAGAGTTCTATATAGTATTATTTTTGTTTATTTTCTCTTTAGAAGTTTTTGTAATTCGTAGTTTTTAATATTTTTAATGGAAAGAATTTAGAAAACATTATGCAAAACTTTTCAGATCTTTTTTTTAAGAAGTCCAGTATGGAACGTAAAACTCTATTGGTATATATCTCTAGAATATATCCACCTTGACCCAGGTTAACAGCTTAAAACCAGACACACACCCCTTCCTCAGTGAAATGAGTTCTTTAGTTTTTAAAAGGCACAAATTTGTATTTATGACAAAACATTAACACAAAATAGATTGTCTTTTCTTTTGAAATAAGATGATACAATTAGGAATTTTTATCATACAAAACAGAGGGGAACAATTTTAAAATTATTAAGAACTTTTTAATTGCATGTTTTGAGAAATTGTGCTATTTCCAGACATAACTTTAATTTAACTGTTATTTTCCTATTTTAAAAAATGGGTTCATCGTTTCAAATAAAGGAAAATAATATGACCACAGCCACTATTTATATTTTTTCAATGTTTAAGGATTTCTAAGTACTGTATGCTGAAATTTAATCATGTATTTTCAGTTCTGTCTGTAATGTTATTAGCATAATATTCTCCTAGCACAGCTCTACCAGCTTTTAACCTGGCTGACACTTTTCCTGTATTTGTGCTCTGTTTAACACAAGTAAGCCCACAGCTTCCTGTGTGATGGTGATAACATATGCCTGGTTTTGTTGTTGGCTGCTGGATTGAAGGGGAAGACAGTGCCCTTTGACCTCTGTCAAGTAGAATAAAGCTTATCAGATCCTCACCAGATATCATTAAAGGAAATGGGCTGAGAAGCCTGCTTCTGGTAGGAAACATATATTTTAGAAAACTGTCACTGCTAATCTTTTTTACTATGGCACTAGAAAATCACTTCTGCAAATTTCAGTCCTTCCAGACAATGAAACCATACTGAGGTAAACTGAAGAAACTAACAAGAAAACCATAACAGGCAGTAAATTACTCTCTTGCAATGCCCTTCACCAAAAGAATTTACTCACTATAATTATTGGAAATTGGTTCTCAACTCTATTAAGTGTTAAAAAGGTCAAGGACTACTGTAAACTTTTATAAATTTTTTTTCATCAAATATATGGATTATCTACATTTAAGCTGCAATAGGTTTATTTCCAACTGAATTAATTCAGTATCTTAGGTGATTCCATTAGTCAGAATTATTGATAGTCACCCATTCAAATCTTCTTGCCCTCTCCCCATCCCCACCCTTAAACACAGATCCTGTTATTCAAACTATCCCAAGAGAAAGAACTATGCTGCTGTGTTATGTCAGGGTCACAAAACCAAAAGGCCACCCACACAGGAAAAACAATGTAAATGAATATAGTGGACAGGGGCAATTCAACAAAATGAAGAAAGTATTTCCCACATAAAAAAGGCAGCTGTATTCAATTTCAACTTATTATTACCTTAAGGAAATTGAGTCCATTCTTTTGGATCTTTAATTTTCCAGGAGAAATCTAGAATCCAGATTTCTATATAAAACAACCCAACTTTAAAATTTTGACAACATATTCAAAATTATTTTTTACAAACACTGGGCTAGACAAACAGATCTATTAGCTGAACTTGGCTCATGAGCCACCATTTTGCAACCTCTAGTCTGGGACAAACTAAATGACATACAGTTAGTCATCCTTTCAGCATTGCATTGAGTTTGTGGTAAGTAAATTGTGTCTCTACTTCCTGTGGGATTTTTGTATCTTGAAGCTAGTGGGGAAACGCCAGTGAAAAGAAACATAGAGTGGGAAATTTAGAATAATTCTATTCTGCACCTTGGGATAAAGGATAAGAGGTGCTTCTGAGACTGCTTTGAATTCTAGTTCTGCTCACTAAGAAAACTACATTGGGATTTGGGCTAAAAATCATGGTCATAGAAAGAACTGTATGTTGGTCAAATGTATCCCGTAGGCATACATCATTCCATTACTACATGTGATAGGCCAATGGATAACTGAACAGGGATTTGAGTTTCAGATTCAAGTGCTGATAAAATTTACAGGAGTTCCCCATTAAAGTCTAAGACTGGAGAATTAGATACATTATTAATAATAATACCTTAAATGTGTAAGTTTTTTACCAATATTTTCTATTTTCTAATTCATCAAGTCCATGAGTAGTCAAAACTAGCAGCTTTATATAAACATTAACTTTTGAGAACAATTAGAAGTAAAATTAGTACCAAATTTATCAATGTATATATAATTACTTACAATGAATAAACACTAATGTTAATTTCTACACATAATACTTTAAAAACTCAATAACACACAAACAAGGTTATAGGTAACATCAGCAAGATGTCAGAATAAAAAGCTCCAGACCCTCCTTCCTCTCATGGAGATACTGATTCAATAATACCTACCCCAATTCCCTTTATGAGAAATCTAGAAACCAGTTAAAAGACTCTTTTTATCCCCAGGGAAACAGGAAACCAATTGTACCAAAGCTAGTAGAAAAATTCATAGCATCCTATTCTCTTTTGCCACAGTACTTTTCCCTGGCACAGTGCCACGTGATCAGGAGGAAATACTCAGCTCCTGGCTTCTCCCTAGGGAGTAAAAGAGAAGATGGAAATATATGCCCAATGTTCTGACTTTAACGGAAGCTGCCAAGTGGATCAGCTTCTGTCTGATCTTTCTTGGAATGCTGATGGGACCCAGAATACTCTGGCTGCCTGGGGGCCACTAAGAACAATAGAGCTGAATAGCATGCTGTTGCTTCAGAGGGACCACAGTACAGCAGGCAGAGGCTAATAATGGCTTTATGGTCTGTTGCTCAGGGCGCAAAGAAAAGAACAGGTCAGGTGTTTTGGCTTTTCGGGGAGCTGTCTAAAGGACTGATTTCTGTCTCTTTTGTCTCAAAGCATGGACAGCACTCAGCATACTCTAGATGACTAGGGACCAGTGAAAAGAAAAATGAGCTGAGCAATGTGCTTCTGCTCTGGAGGGCCCATAGTACAGCAGAGAGAAGCCAAACTAGCTCAGTGGCCTCTTCCTCATGGGGAAAAGAGAAGAGTGGAATATGCATCCAAAGATCCAGCTTTTGAAGGGGATGCCTGAGGCACTGGTTTCTGTTTAGTAAAACTCAGGGTATTGATAAGACCCAATATCTTCTAGATGCCCGCAGGCCACTGAGAACAAGAACAAGCTGAGCAACATGCTCAGAGAAGATACATCCATAGAGAACATTTCAGAAATTCTCAAAATCTCTAGCTAAGCTGATTGGTGAATGTCTTTTCCTTTTACAAAGTCAATCTATAAAGATTAGGAGAGGTGACTGTCTTTTCAAATGCATAGATACCAACACAAAGTTATAAGGAACATGAAGGAAAAGAGGAAAATAATCCAATCAAAGACACAAAAAAATTTCCAAAAACCAACCATAAAGAAATGAAGTTATGTAAATTTCCCAACAAATAATTCAAAATAACCTTCATAAAGATGCTCAGTGAGCTGAGAAAAAAATGATACATGAACAAAAAGATAATTTCAATAAAGAAATAGAAAATATAAAAAAAGAACTTAGCAGAAATTTTGGAGAGGAAGAATACAGTGAGTGAACTAAAAAATTTAGTAGAGAGTTTCAACAGCACACTTGACCAAGAAGAAAAGAGAATAACTAAACTTAAGACAAGTCATTTGAAATTACCCAGTCAGAGGTCAAAAAGGAAAAACAGAAAAGAAGTGAAAACGACCTAAACTTCTTTAGAACACCATCAAGTGGACCAATATTTGCACTACGGAAATTGCAGAAGAAGAGAGAGGAAGAGAAGCATATGATTTATTTTTTTTTTAATTGATGAAAACTTTTGAAATCTGAGGAAGAAAATAAATATCGAAATTTAAGATGCCCAGTCTAACCAAATTAGGAAGATCCAAAGAAATCCACACCATGCCACATTGTAATCAAATTGTCAAAATTCAGACAAAGAAAGACTTTTGAAAGCAGCAAGAGAATAGCAACTTGTGATTTACAAGACAACTCCTATTAGACTATCAGCATATTTCTCTACAGAAATCTTACAGATGAGAAGATAGTGTGATGGTATTGATGGTATATTCAAAGTGCTAAAATGAAAAAACTGCCAACCAAGAGTACTACATTAGGTGAAACTGTTTCTCAAAAATAAAGGAAAAATACAACGTTTCTCAGATAAGCAAAAACTGAGACAGTTCACCACTGTATGACCTGCTTTACCAGAAATGCTAAAGAGTCCTTCAAGTTGAAATAAAAGAGGCAAAACAGCAACAGCAACTTCTATACGATTATATAAAAGTATAAAGCTTGTTGGTAAAGGTAAATATATAGACAAAAACAAAATACTATAGTAATGTAATTGTAGTGCAAAAATCACTTTTAACTGGTATAGAGTTAAGAGACAAAAGTCTGAAAATACAACTATATTAACACAATGTTAAAAGATGTAATTTGTGACATTAATAACATGAAGAGGGGGCAAAATGTAGTTTTTGTATGCAACTGAACTGAAGTTATCAGCTTAAGTGGATTGTTATAACTCTAAGATGTTTTATGTAAGCATCATGGTAACCATACAGAAAATGCCAATATAAGATACACGAAAGGAAATGAGAGAGGAATCAAAGCACGTCCCTACAAAAACAAAAAAAACAATGAAACACAAAGAAAGACAGCAAGAGAGGAAAAGAGGGGCAAAAGAACTATGAGATAGAAAATAAGTAATAAAACTGAGGTAGTAAATTCTTCCATATCAATAATTACTTTAAGTGTCCATGGATTAAACTCACCAATAAAAAAATCTAGAGTAGATACAGTGGTTAAAAAAAAGACAAGATCCAACTATATGCTGACTATAAGAGACTCACCTTAGATTTAATGACACACATAGGCTGAAAATAAAAGGATGGAGAAAGATATTTCAGGCAAATGGTAACCAAAAGAGCAAGAACAGCCATACTTGGACAAAATCGACTTTAATAAAATGTCTTTATTAAAATTGACTTTAATAAAATGTTACAAAGAGACAAAGAAGGATGTTATAATAATAACAAGTTAAGGACAAGTTCAACTTGTTACTGTAACAGGAAGATATAACAATTTATCTATCTATCTCTCCGCACTCAACATCAGAGCACTTAAACATGTGAAGCAAACATTGACAGAATTGAAGGGCAAAATATAGCAGACTTCAATATGCTACTTTAGACATAGATGTAAAAATCCTCAAGCAAACACTAGCACACTAAATTTATATATATATACACACACACACACACACATATATATACATATTCCACCCAACAGCACCAGAATACACATATTTCACAAGTTCACATGGGACATTCTCCATGACAGATCACATGCTAGGTCATGTTAGGTCACAAAACAAGTCTTAACAAATTTAAGAAAATTAAAATCATATGAAGGTATTTTTCCAACCACGATGGAATGAAACTATATATCAATAGCAGTAGAAAAACTGGAAAATTGACAAATATATGGAAATAGAAGTGAAATAGAAACAGAAAAAAATTAACAAAGAGTTGGTTTTTCAAAAAAGTGAGCAAAATTGACAAATCTTTAGGAGACTAAGAAATAAGATAGAAGAATCAAACTAAATCAGAAATAAAAGAGGAATAACTGGTACCATGGAAATACTAAGGATCACAAGAAATTATTCTTAATAAATAATTATATGCCAACAAATTAAATAGCCTAGAAAGAAAAGTGGTTAAATTCCTAGGCACACATAACCTACAAAGAATGACTCATGAAGAAAAAGAAAAATCTGAAGCAGACCTATAACAAGTAAGGACAGTGAATCAGTAATACAAAGATTGCCATCTAAGAAAAGTCAAGGAACTGATAACTACACAGCTCTATTCTACCAAATATGTAAAGAACTAATATCGCCAGGCACGGTGGCTCATGCCTGTAATCCTAGGACTTCAGGAGACCATGGCAGGTAGATCACCTAAGGTCATGAATTTGAGGCCAGCCTGGCCAACATAGTGAAACCCTATCTCTACTAAAAATGCAAAACTTAGCCAGGTGTGGTAGCATCACCCTGTAATCCCAGATACTCAGGAGGCCAAGGCAGGGGAATTGTTTGAACCTGGGAGGCAGAGGTTGCAGTGAGCCGAGATCAAGCTATTGCACTCCAGCCTGGGCGACAAAGGTGAAACTCCATCTCAAAAAAAACAAAAAAACAAACAAAAAAAACGAATATAAATCCTCTCAAGGTCTTTCAAATAACTGAAGAAGAAGGAAAAACTTTCTACCTCCTTTTATGAGGCCAGCATTACTTTGATACTAAAGTTAGACAAGGACACTAGAAGAAGTAAAAATTATAGGCCAATACTGTAATGAACATAGATGCAAAAACCCTTAACAAAGTACTAGCAAACTGAATTTAACAGCATTTTAAAGAGATTGTTCACTATGCTAAAATGAGATTTATCCCAGGAATGCAAGGACAGTTCTACATGTGCAAATCTATAAATGTGATACACCACACATTAAAGAATGAAGAACAAAAATCATATGATCATCTCAATAGATGTAGAAAAAGCATTTGACAAAATATTACATTATTTTATAATAAAAACTCTCAACAAATTAGGTGCAGAAGGAACATATCTCAATCCAATAAAAGCCATCTATGATAAACCCACAGCTAACAGAAACTTTCCCTCTAAGATCAGGAATAAGACAATAGTGCCCATACCTACCACTTCTATTCAACATGGTACTGGAAGTCCTAGCCAGAACAACTAGGCAAGAGAAAGAAATAAAATGTATCCACGTTGAAAAGTAAAATGTTAAGTTGTCCCTGTTTCTGGATAACATGATCTTATGTACAAAAAACTCTAAAGACTCCACAAAAAAAAAAAAAAAAAAAAACTTTTATGTCTAACAAGCAAATTCAGTAAGGTTGCAGGATGCAAAACCAACATACAAAAATCAGAAGGATTTCTATACACTAACAATGAACTATCCAAAAAAGAAACCAAGAAAACAATCCCATCTATAATAGCTAAAAATATAATATAATAAAAAATTAGGAATAAATTTAACCAAGAAGGCAAAAGTCTTGTATATTGAAAACTAAAACATTGATGTAAGAGATAGAAGACACAAATAAACAAAAAGATATCCTGTGTTCATAGGTTGGAAAAATTAATATTGTTAAAATGTCCACACTACTTAATAGGATCTACAGATTAAATGCAATCCCTACCAAAAAAACAATAACATTTTCACAGAAATTGAAATAAAACTTAAAATTTTATTGAAGCACAAAAGGCCCTGAATGGCCAAAGTAATCTTGAGCAAAAAGAACAAAGTTGGAGGCAACAAACTGCCTGACTTCAAAATATACTATGAAGCTACAGTAATCAAAACAGCATGATAGTGACATGAAAACAGGTTCATTGACCAAGAGAACAGAATAGAGATCACAGAAATAAATCCAAGGTTTATGGTCACTGATTTTTCACTAAGGTCCCAAGATACAATGAAGAAAGGACTGTTTCTTCAATAAACGGTTTTGGGACAACTGATTATCCACATGCAAAAAAATGAAATTAGATCCTTATCTCACACTAGATACAAAAAACAACTTAATATGGATTAAAACTTAAGGGTAACACTTGAAACTGTAAAATTTGCTAAAAGAAAAGCAGGAGATTGGTCTTGGCATGAAATTGGTCTTGGCAAGGATTTTTTTGGATATAAACCCAAAAGAACAGACAACAAAAGCAAAAATAGACAAATGAGATTATATCAAACCAAAAGCTTCTGAATAGCCAAGAGAGAAATCAACAGATTGAGACAACTTACAGAATGGGAGAAAATATTTGCAAACCGTACATCTGATAAGAAGTCAATATCCAAAACATATAAATAACTCAGACTCAGTAGTAAGAAAACAACCCAATTTAAAAATAGACAAAGGACCTAAATAGGTATTTCTCAAAACAAAAACAAACAAACAAACAAACAAAACCATACAAATGGCCAACAGGTATATTTTTAAATGCTCAAAATCACTAGTAATCAGAGAAATGCAAATTAAAACCATCATGATAAATCATCTCACAGCTGTTAGAATGGCTGTCACTAAACTAAAACAAAAAAAAGATAACAAGTCTTTGGCAAGGTTGGAAAGAAAAGGGAATACTTGCACACTGTCAGTTGCAATAAAAATTAGTATAGACATTATAAAGAACAGTATGGAAATTTCTCAAAAAATTAAAAATAAAACTACTATATGGTAGATCAATAAATTTCATTCCTGGGTATATCCAAAGGAAACGAAACCAGTATGTTGAAGAGATAACCTGCAATCCCATGGTCCTTGCAATATTATCCAGAATGGCCAAGATATGGAGTCAACCTAAGTGTTCATCAACAAATGAACACAGAAAATGTGATCTACGTACACAATAGGATACTTTTCAGCTTTAAAAAAGAAGAAAATTTTGCCATTTGCAACAATGTGGATGAACTTGAACGACATATTGTTTAGAGAAATAAACCAAGCACAGAAAGATAAATATCACATGATCTCATTTAGACATGGAATCTAGAAAAGTTGAACTCATAGAAGTAGAAAGCAGAATGGTAGGTAGCAGGGGTTGAGGGTGGCAGTAGATGTTTGTCAAAAGGCACAAAATTTTAGTTAGATAGAAAAAAAAAGTTCAAGAGATCTATATGGTGTACCACATGGTGATTATATTTAATAATAGCAAAGGAGAGGACTTTTTTTTTTTGAGGTGGAGTCTCGCTCTGTCGCCCAGGCTAGAGTGCAGTGGCACGATCTTGGCTCACTGTGACTTCCACCTCCCAGGTTCACGCCATTCTCCTGCCTCAACCTCCCAAGTAACTAGGACTACAGACGCCCTCCACCACGCCCGGCTAATTTTTTGTATTTTTAATAGAGACGGGGTTTCACTGTGTTAGCCAGGATGGTCTTGATCTGCTGATCTCGTGATCCGCTAGCCTCCGCCTTCCAAACGGCTAGGATTACAGGCGTGAACCACCGCGCCTGGCCAGGAGGGGACTTTTAAAAATTCATGGAAAAAATGTATATTATCAAAAACTATGCATAGATTTCAAAGTTTTCCTGCACCAAAATGAACTCATACTAACTTGTTATGGGATGTCTGAACAGGACCTAGTTTCAGGCATGAGGAAGGACATCAGTTTGAAAGGAGCCCCTATTGGAACAACATGAATTCTACTAAAATTGAAGCAAAATTAAACATCAAAGTTATGGTGAACCCTGGGTAGAAGAATGGTGAAATCATTGGTGCTTTATGAAAAGTTTACCGAGACATTGCCCCAAAGAAATCAGCAGTTTACAAATGGATAACTCATTCTAAGGAGAGAGCAGACAACATTGAAAATGAAGCCTGCAGTAGCAGACCATTCAAATCAATTTGCAAGGAGGAAATTAATCTTGTTCATGACATAATTGAAGAAGACCAATGATTAACAACAGAAAAAATAGCCAACATTATAGACATTTCAACTGGCCCAGTTTACACAATTCTTACTAAAACATTAAAGTTGAGCAAACTTTCCACTTGATGGCTGCGAAAACCATTGCACCCAGATCAACTGCAGAGAAGAGCAAAGCTTTCAATGGAAATTTTAAACAAGTAGAAGAAAGATCATGAAGCATTTATTTGAAGAATTGTATCGGGAGACAAAATATGGCTTTACCAGTATTATCCTGAAGACAAAGCACAATCACAGCAATGGCTACCAAAAGATGGAAGTGTTCCAGTCAAAGCACAAGGGGACTGGTCAAGAGCAAAGATCATAGCAACAGTTTTAGAGATGCTTAAGGTATTTTCCTTGTTGACTTCCTAAAAGGCCACAAAATGATAACATCTGCTTATTATGAGAGGGTTTCGAGAAAGTTAGCCACGCTTTAACCAAAGAATGCCCAGGAAATCTTCACCAGAGAGCCCTTCTCTACCATAACAATGTTCCTGCTCATTCCACTCATTAGTCATTCACCTTACAGTGTTGATTTGGCTTTTTTGGCTTTTTTCCCCCCCTAGTCTTAAAGAAATCTTTAAAATGCACTCATTTTTCATCAGTTAATGTAAAAAAGACTGCATTGATACGGTTAAATTCCCAGGAATCTCAGTTCTAATGGGATGGACTAAATGGCTGGTATCATTGCTACAAAAGTGTCTTAAACTTGATAGAACTTATATTGAGAAATAAAGTTTTTTTTTTAATTTTTATCTTTTGATTTCATTCTTCACAAACTCTTTGAAGTCCCCTCATATCATATTCTTAAAATTTGTAAAGAGATTAGATTTTAAGTGTTCTCACCACAAAAACAAGGATGTGAGGTAATGCATGTATCAATTAGCTCAATTTAACCATTCCACAATATATACCTATTTCAGAACATGTTTCATGTGATAATATGTGTAATTTTTATTTCTCAATTAAAAATATATAAATTTATTAAAATATGGTTTATATATATACAATGAAATATTTTTCAGCCATTTAAAAAAGGAAAATCTGTCAGATGCGACATGGATGAAACTTGAGGACATTATGCCAAGGCAAATAAGTCAGTCACAGAAGGACAAATATTGCAAGATACTCCACTTCTATGAGGTAAGTAAAGTAGTCAAACTCATAAGAGCAGAAAGTAGAATGATGTTTTTCAGGAACTTGGAGGAGAGGGAAATGGAGAAATGCTTTTTAACGGGCATAAAGCTTCAGTTATGCAATATGAAAAGTTCTAGAGATCTACTCTACAACAATGTGCTTATAGTTAACTATTACTATACTGTGTACTTAATAGTTTAGATAGTTAAAAAAGAGTACTATAGTTTCATAGCACACAAATCACTTTGCTTGATGATATAATTGCAACCCAATGATGAAATTCAAAGAGGCCAGGCATGGTGGATCATGTCTGTAATTCCAGCACTTTTGGAGACTGAGGTGGGCAAATCATGAGGTCAGGAGATTGAGACCATCCTGGCTAACATGGTGAAACCCCATCTCTACTAAAAATACAAAAAATTAGCCAGGCGTGGTGGTGGGGGCCTGTAGTCCCAGCTATTCCAGAGGCTGAGGCAGGAGGATGGCGTGAACCTGGGAGGTGGAGCTTGCACTCCAGTCTGGGCACCAGAATGAGACTCTGTCTCAAAAAAAAAAAAAAAAAAAAAGGAATTCAAAGAATAGTCATTGGGACAACATTTGCATCAACTTGTCAATTTTTTCTCAAATGAAATTACTCAGGTAAATTACAAATCTAGTTCATGGAATGTACAACACTCAACATATTTTGACCATCTTACAAGTGTCAAATAACAGTGCAGATTTTTTTGGAAACCTTCTAAAACTGACATTTCACTCCACTCCCAGCTCTTGGGACTCTAGAACAGTGTTAAAATTCGGAGTCTAAATTTGGCACATAGAAATTCTTAGAATTTCTAGGATTTCAATATAATCATTACTTATAAATCCCACTCTCTCCATCTTTGCATTATTTCTGTAATCTATATCTCTTACATCCAGTTGGAGATGTCTTTGCTAAAATGCTACCCTGTCTGGTATTTCATACACTATAAATACCTCCAGTAGCTTGTTTCTACACTTTTCTACTCTCAGCACCTAATTTCCCAACATTTAGCACAGGCTCTTTTTGTTTAAGGAACAAACTTAGCTCATGTAAAAATGTGAAAAGATGGTATAGGGTAAATCTCATAGAACACAAAAAATGAAGAAAACATAGCCTTTAAGAAAACCAGACCTGAAAACTGCAAAGTTTTTAGTATCAGGCTGCTCATCCCACCTCAGCTTCTCTCACTGCCCAAGAATATGGGTGTTGAGTCAGACTACCTGAGTCCAAAATCTTGTTCTACTGTTTACTAACTATATGACTTTAGATAAACTATTTAATAGTTTAAATAAGTTTTATTTTCCTCATCTGAAAAATGGGGATCAAAATAGAAGCTTTCTAATAAAGCTGTTGGGACATTAGAGATGTAAAGTGCTTAAAATGATGCTTATAGTATGTAGTAAGTGTTCCATATATGACTATCTCTTCTTATTTCTGTGTCTACACTGAATCATTCTCACTCATTGGGGCTGCCACCTTAAACTCTCTAAACTCTACAACCACCTGATCCTTCTCCCTGATTGGCTCATCATCCTATTTGAGTCGTGCAGCACAAAAAATTATATGATTAATATTGGTTAACTCTCCTCCAATGACTAAAATAATGTTGGCTGCAGTCAGGATTCTGAGACGGAAGATGTGACCATGGCAAATTCACACAGGGAATGGGACGTTTGTTGGACACAGTGTCCCAAATCTATAAATTACATACATTTGGTAAGTCATTGGTCAGAGTTATTTTTCTACTGCCATTTCAAGCAAGTTAGTGGCGCATATAGGAACAGGTCCAAAGTGTACTTATTTCTACTTGAGGATATTTTTTCCTAGGTCTCTGAATAGCTTTTTTATATTGAGCAAGTTATTTATTTCACCTCTCTGATCACTGGTTTTCTCAAATATATAGGGTAATTTAAGTAGATCTGTTGTTTCTCAAACTCTATCTCCATGTACCCATGGCAGATGGTGGCTCTCAAGTGCAAAACTCTCCCATGGACTGTAGCACAGATGAGATATGGGAATAGATTATGGGCAATTGTAGCTACTTTCTCTGTAACTTCACCTCTTTTTCTCCAACTCGGGAAAAAAAAAAAGTATGCACATCATTGGGTAAATCAGAGCCCTTGAAACAACAAAAATAGATGTCTCTAAGGACCTTTATGATTCTGAATTATAAATCAAGACAAGCTCAAGACAAATTCAAAGATCCTTTAGATAATCTACTTTCTTATTCTTATTTATTCTTTCTTATTCTTATTCTTTCTTATTCTCTTGAAATATTTCTTTCTTATTCTCTTGAAATATTTCAAGAAATATTTCATAATATGTCTTAAATATAGAAGAATAATTTATTTAAAATATCTTTCTAGTTTATTTTTGGATTAAAAAACTAGTTGCATATGGGCACTTGCTTTAGTCAATAACACTGGCCCTCCTTGAAAAAGAGTTTGGTATAAAAACAGACTTAAACCTGAAATTATCTTCTTTCCTCTAAATTATTAGTATAAATGTATTTCATTAAAAAAATCTTACAGTTTTTTATAGTTTTATATTATCTTATTCCAATATTTCTGTAGGGTCAATTACTCTCTCAGGCTATTCCCAATAGGCGCATCCCTACATTAATGCCAAAGAGAACAATTCTTTAAGCACAGGATTTCCTGTTCAGTTGCTGAAAAATTACAAGACCTTGGTTGGAATAACTTGGAGCCAAGTACTTAATAGTAAGTAATAATAGCATATATTGGATAGACTCCAAATAAAAATGTGGGTCTACCTAAAGAAATTATTTTTATTCATTTTCTATTTTGTTTTAAAGGTATTAACATGTTTCCCCAGTTCCACAAAGTAAAGGATATATCCTATTATTTAAGGTTATATATTATACCTAACTTAACGTAAGAAAATGTATTATTTGAGTAACTGTCTATGAACTATTGTGAGACTCTAACGATAGCACTGCTAACCCATTGTGATCTAGACTCCTTAAATTTTCTACTTAGTTCTCTCCTCTTTTCTAGATAATAATATAAAAATCATGCTAAATTTGACTACAGAAGATAACTGCAATATCTTAATCAGTGAATAATATAGTTTTCAGAGATCTAAAACCAGTACAGAAAATATTGGAGCAAGTACAGTAAGTGAATACCAAGACAAATCCCAAAGAGGTAGAACTGCAGTCATTCAAGTGGACGGATAGGTTGGAAATTCTCAGGAAAATGATTGGGTACCAACTCATTTCAAGTACAATATGAAGTTACTGTAGAAAGTAGTGGCACAGGTTTTCTAACTATGGTAATAAAAATTCTGTAATTGTGTGCTGCAATTGCAACCCGAACTGGCTTCTAGACTGAATGGCAATTTTCTCAGCAAGGAAAGCCATTTACTGCAAATAACATAATAAAGTGACCAAAATAATAAACACTTTCAGTTATCTCATATAATCAATAATCTGAAGGTGAGCAGTTTCAAGGTTTGTTGTTGAGCTAATGATGACAAAGTTCTGGCGCTTTCTACAGCTCTCTTGGCCTTTCCTTTAGACTTGCAAGATGGCTACCATAGTTCCAGATATAATTTGTCTAGAAGCGGGAATCTGGAAGGGGGAGGGAGAAACCAGTGGGATTGGAGTATGACAATTTTGTGTTTGGTCCTTCTTTTTATATGAGAGAGAGACATCTTTCCTAAATGTTCTGCAGCAGATTTCCCCTTACTTCTCCTTTGTCTGAACAGTCACATGGTGATTCCTAGGTGAAAAGAATTTTGAGAAATGGACACCTTGACTAAGGGAAATAGGATTGCCATGATTGGCTAAGACCATTTCTTTTTGTTTTGTTTTGTTTTGTTTTGTTGAGACAGAGTCTCGCTTTGTCGCCATGCTGGAGTGCAGTGGCGCGATCTCAGCTCACTGCAACCTCCGCCTCCCGGGTTCAAGCGATTCTCCTGCCTTAGCCTCCTGCCTCAGCCTCCTGAGTAGCTGGGATTACAGGCTCTTGCCACCACGCCCAGCTAACTTTTTGTATTTTTAGTAGAGACGGGGTTTCTCCATGTTTGCCAGGATGGTCTCGATCTCCTGACCTCATGATCTGCCCGCCTCAGCCTCCCAAAGTGCTGGGATTACAGGCGTGAGCCACCGCGACCAGCCGACTCAGACTGCTTCTAAGTTTGCCCAAACGCATCTTCGATTCCCTTAGCATTCAGAGGGGGGTGAGTCTCCAGAAAAGAAGAAAGAACAAACAAGCGGGGTGGAGGGGGGGGTGGGGGAGGAGAAGGAGGGGGAGGAAGAAAGAAGACAGAAGAGAAACTACTGATACACATAATAACATGGATGAATCTCAAAAGCATCATGCTAAGTGAAAGAAGCCAGGCTCAAAAGCTACACACTATGTGATTCAATCTATGACATTCTTTAAAAAGTCAGAACTAGAGGGACAGAAATAAGATCAGTGGTTTCCAGAGACTCTGGATTTGGGAAGTGGATTGATTACAGAAGCAGGAAGGAGATTGTTCCAATAATAGAAAAGTTCTGTATCTTGATTGTGATAATAGTTATACAACTGTAAAAATTTCCCAAAATTCATAGAACTATACATCCAAAAAGGGTTACTTTTACTACATGTATATTATATTTAAATTTAAAAAAATAGTTGAGTGATTTATCTGGCAAAGGCAACTACTAGTGTATATTACAACTTCCTACATTAATATTTCTCCTCAAGACCCTCAATATAGTCTGAAACTCCATCTGGGGAAATAGAATTAAATTGTATTTTAAAGACCCTACCCCTAAAGTAGCCTAAGCCTAGAAAATCATTTTGGTAGAGACTAGTTAATTAAAAAAAAAAAAAAAAAAAAAATTCCAGGTGTTCCAGTGTTCCAGAAAGTTCCTGAAATATTCTTAGCATTTGTTTTCACCAAAATCTGTTTCCCATGGTCAGTAGCAACGTGTGGAGCCAGATTTAGCCGGTAAATGTTCTTCTGGCTGTGTTCTCTGTATACATCATTCAGAATCTCATGTGTCTTTAGAAGGTGGCTAATTAATACAAATTGATTATATAAAACAGAGCATAGCAGTTATTTCAATTTAAAAATTTTTCAGAAAATGTTAATCTTACAAAATTTCTTTGTGTAGAAATTACTTACATAGAAAACCTTATTTTAATGTTAAGGCATTAGCCTCTTTATACTGCTTCAACTATATCATGAATATTCTAGTTCAAAAAAGTAAAATATAAATTAGTAAGCATTTTCTTACAATAGTTATGCTCTAGTGTTTAATTTTGTTAAAAGAAACATTTTAGCCTCTCATTTTGGGTTAGATGATGCCTCTGAATTAACATCTAAGGCCATATTAAAAGAAATTTTAGACATAATTCTTAAATGAGTATCAGCCATTGGCCTAATGCTTAAATGGAAGCAGTGTTGGCACAGTGAGAATGAACAGAACAATCACTAAAACTACTCAACAGGCCAAAAAGGCTTATAAATTATTTCCCCTATGACATTATTTCTTTTGATTTAGTTCACATGGTTGTTTTTTATAATACAAAAAACAGTTACTAATCAGTTACATCAATGACTAATGCACTAAGTATATACAATAGCAAGTTTAAATAAAATTAAAAATTCAATTATTTCTGATTTTAAACATCTAGATGTTTTTAATCATATAGACCAAACATTCAAATATTTAACTATTCTTCCCTCCACCTAGATGTTTTGTAATTTTAGAGAAATGCTAAAGGTGAAAAATAAAGGGACCAAAATGAACTAAGTAGAATTTTTACTTTGAATACGTTTTGAGAAACAGTTACTAGATATTGGAATAATATCTTTGCCTTTTGAAACAATGGAGAATCTCCAGTATCAATTCTAAAACTTGAATTGTGATTTGCTACTACCTTGCATCCATTCTCTAATCTTGAAAAGTCATTTAGAGATGAAGCATACCCTATCAGTTTAGCTTTATATTTAAAATGTGCAGCATCTCCCACCAACTTTCCCAAGCTTCCCTAGTTGAAGATTCAAACACAATACCTTTACAAACACAGCAGTTTTGCTGAGTAACCAAACTTAACCTCCCAAAACAAAGCATTCTATTAAAATAACTTGTTTGGCACATCATTAGGATTGTGCTATTATTAGTTCCAGGCAAACAGATGTCTTCCTGGATAAAATCCAAACCAGGCATCTTTTATTTTTTTGGCAAGCGAGTAACATACTAAATTATACTTTTTCCAGTTCAGTAACTTTTTAGCATTACAAAGAGATAAAATCTTGCAATTCTAGTAGACCTGAATTTTTAGTCCACCCTTTTACAGTAGAACGATTTGGTTCTTTGTAAAATCAAGATAGTTAATTTTGTTTTCTAAAAATATTGATATACTAGCCAATGACATTAAAAGTACAAAACCAAAATATTTATAATTATTTTGAGAGTATCAATATCCGTTCTTTCAAAAGTAAAAATATATGTTAATATTCTTTCTGAAATGCACATAATAATGTCAAAAATTAAAGCATCTCTCAATTGTACAGCCATATGTGAAGGACTTTAAAATATACTAACCATTTACACTGCAACTGATTCTTTAAATGTGGAACAGAAATTTCATTTTCCATTTTCCCACATTAAGACACATTTTTAGCTATGTCCTCTTGTAAAAGTAATTTTTAAATTTAATCTTTGAATGTTTGTATATCTGAAAGTTAAAAGAAGGAAATGGTACAGAGATAACTACTTGTCCTATTATACATCCTGACCTTCCTCCTTTTAGTAACAGAACTCTATTTTTCCTGGCTTCTTCTGCCATCAGGCATGGTTATATGATATGAAAAGAACTAATGTGAACAACTTCCAGATCATTTCCTTAAATGGAAGTTACCTTCCTCTTTTTCTTTCCTCTACTTCCTCCTTCCCCTTTCTTATGGGCTGGTGCCAATGAGATAGCTTCAGCATTAAGGAACAGAGAAACAACAAAATGGAAGAAACTTCAAATCCCAATTGATCTTAAGGAGAAGAGCTACTTACGTTCCCTGAACTGCTTACCTTCGTTTGGAATTCTTCTACAGAGACAATCTATTTGGGGGAGGTGGGCGGGGGTGGGATTTTTAATACAAGTGGTTCAGATAGGGATGCCTCCATCACCACCTCCTATGGTTTGAATGATGGTATCCCCTCCAAAATTCATGTTGAAACTTAATCCCCAATGCAACAGTATTAAGAGGTGTGTCCTCTGGGAGGTGATTAAGTCATGAAGGCTCTGGCTTCAAGAATGAGCTTAGCACCCTTATAAAAGGGTTTCAGGTTTAAGGTTAAAGGGGGCACTTTCTTGCCTTTCCCTCCCTTCTGCCACGTGAGGACAGCATTCCTCAACTCTAAAGGATGGAGCAACAAGCCACCACCTTGGAAGCAGAAAGGGTAGCCCTCACCATACACCAAACCTGCTGGAACCTCGATCTTGGACTTCCTGGCTTCCAGAAACAAGAGAAACAAATTTCTATTGTTTATCAGTTACCCAGTCTGTGGTATTTTGTTTTAGCAGCACCAACAGGTGAAGACACCAACCTTTTCCCCAGGGACACAAAGAGACCAGCTCTGGTCACTCAGAGGACTACATTGTACTGACCATCATAAATCCATCATGCTAGATATATAGCCCACACCAAGCCCACAGAAGCCCTCCCAGCTGTTTTGGTTAAAGTTATCAGGAAAAACTGTGTTTTCCCTCAGAGTTTCAGGTACCATACAAGCTTGGACTCTTGAGGCTCTTTTAGTAGGGAAAGTCTACCTAGAAATAAACGCAACACAAAAGAAAACAAGACCAAGAAGAAAAGAAAGAGGATTGTCTTAATGATATCATTTAACCCCCTGCATCCAGCTATGCTAAAGCTAGGTGTACCCTGGGCTTTCTGGATGCAGTTTTTGGGGACCAATAAATCCCTGCCTTTGGTTAAAACTAATTAAAATAGGATTTCTATACATTACAACTAAACAATTCTTGACTACAACAGCTGTCAATTATAGCCATTTTAATTGGCAGAAAATATCATTAAGACTGTTTTCTAAAAACCGTTTTTAACTTCGAAATCATTCCCATGTTTCCAGGAATGTCAGTTTAAGATTGTTGCTTGTTTAATTTTACATGATCATTCTGGCCTATTAAAAACTAAGTCTCTGACAATATCACCTCATGACACCAAGTTTAAGTGACACTTTTAGCCTTTTTTTGTCTGCTGTCACCCACTTTTTTTCTTTATGTATATTGCCATAGCAAATAATTTAATGCTAGTATATATAATTTATTTTCATTAATAAATTACAATTTGAGTTATGATTTATTTTCTTTGGGGGGATTACATGTAACACTTCTATCTCTTATTTCAGCTAATGAAAGACATGTGAGATTTATTTGAAAGAGAACTTTCAAACTGAATTATATGAACATAAATATGTATTTCGGCCTATTTTTGTTCCTCTCTATATAGCGTGAACGCATAATGTATAAATGCAAATAGGCTCTGTTAAAAGGCCACTCTAGTTCCACTAAGTGAAGACTCAGGAGTCTTAGCTGTTGCTAATCATTGCTAATTCATTTAACAGAAAATATCTGAGTGCCCTGTGCCAGGCAGAGTTCTAAGCTTTGAAAATACTTTATTGAAGAAAGCAGTCAAGGTCTTACTCCTCAAGAGATGAGTTTTCTCAGATACATTGAATCTCCTCCCACCATCTGATGAGAGTGTTCTCTTCAGGATTCATCCCATCACAGTCATTGTCCTGAGTGCCTTTCTAAAATCACGAATCTTGAGAGAAAACTAGACTCACAGATAGTTGGCCTCGTTGGACATCACCTGAGACTTCAGTTCACCTCTACTGGGAACTCTCAAACCTAGAATCATTGATTCCATTATATCCCTGTCTACCCAGCCCAGCACAGAATTCAAGCCCCTTACTGACCTTACCTCTCATATGTTCTCATTCTCATTCTATTCAATCCTCCTTCAGTTCTGAGTACCAATGCTCTTCTCTTTCCCAACACTTTTCTTTGTACACTGTGAGATTATTTTTCTTTTGTGTTTCATTTCTAATTAGTTTATGTGCAATGACTAAATATTACTTATGATGAAGGACAGTGTTCAGCATAAATTTAATTCCTAATTTGGTTGTTTTTATAAATATAAGAAAATTTTTCGTGTAACAACGCGGGATAGGAGAGATGGAAATGGAAGTTTTGATATTAGCAATGTAAATCAACGACTGAAATCTTTTCATGTTATATGTATATAAAAGTCACACAGGGATGTATTATCAAAAATTATATTTTAATGATATATCAGTTCCTTCAGTTGTTTCGAAAGCAAAGAATTAGAAACTCCCTGACGTTCAAAAAATTTTGTTTCTGAATCGAGGAAATTCACTTTCTCATCATCAATACAAATTTTTCTTTTGTTTGAGGTCTCCATGATTTTATACCTTGGGATGATCAACATCAGATTAGATAATATGTGATTTTGTTTGACAGGCAAGAGAAGTGTAGTTGCAAAAGGAAACTAGCAAAAGAAAACAAGTGTGATATTTTAACTAAAACTCTAAGGCCAATTAATATTAGCAAAGAGTGTATGAAGGAGTGGAGGATCCAGACATTAATCTCTAAATTATTTCAAGCTGATGTACTTGGTTAAGTCTTTGTGGACCTCAAAAAGTTTACATATCTCAGTTTGAAGACTGCTGATTAAGTATTCCATAAAATCTCAACCTCGAGGCAGCTGGCGTTAGCAAACTTTGAATTGCCAAGCTCTTTATTCTCTTTCTTTGAATAGTCATATTCCATCGAAATAGAGTCTACAGTCTGTATTCACTATCTTCACTCTTTCATGTCCTATGTCATCCTCAATCATACTGTAAATAGTAATCTCTTCTCATAACTCCACAGAACCAGCTCATGTCAGAATCACCAACAATTTCCTAATTCATAAATACGTGGCTTTTATTGCTTATATAGCTGGACTACTTTGCAGCATTTGACCCTGGTAACCATTCTATTTTTTTTGAAATTCACTACTTTGTTGTTGTTGTTGTTTGAGTTTTGGTTTCTTTTTGTGTGTGTGTGTTTTGTTTGTTTGTTTGTTTGTTTTTTGAGACGGAGTCTCGCTCTGTCGCCAGGCTGGAGTGCAGTGGCGTAATCTCGGTTCACTGCAACCTCCGCATCCTGGGTTCGAGTGATTCTCCTGCCTCAGCCTCCCGAGTAGCTGGGACTACAGGCGTGTGCCAACATGCTCAGCTAATTTTTTTATTTTTAGTAGAGACGGGGTTTCACCATGTTGGCCAGGATGGTCTCGATCTCTTGACCTCATGATCTGCCTGCCTCAGCCTCCCAAAGTGCTGGGATTATAGGAATGAGCCACTGCACACAGCCAAAATTCACTACTCTTTATGCTTAACAATTTATTCTTTCCTTTCCAACTTGTTTTTCAGGATTCCCTTTCATTGCACAATACTCCTAAAATGTTATTCTGCAAGGTTTCTGCCCTTGGCCTTTTTCTCTCCTCATTGAACAAACCCTGCCTGGGTAAACTTATCTACTCTCTGACCCATTCTACATCATGATAATTATTGTATCTCCAGCTCAAATATTTTTACAAAATGTATGTGCTTTATAGCCAATGCCTATCAGACAGCTTCAGTTTGCTGTCCACTCCAGTGCGGCAAAATGGCAGAATCTGAACTCATTATCTATTCTGCTGAACTTACAACTCTTCCTGGAGTCCCACATAGTTGTGAATGCCACCACCAAGACTTCTAAATTAGAAACCCCAAGGGACTTTCTCATTTCCTAATTATCTGCATCCATAAGTGACCAAGTCTTAATAATTAAATCTCTTACACATGTATATTATCTAATTGTGTCTTTAAATAATTCATTTGTCTAACAAATATTTATTGCATACCTATGTTTCAGCCACTTTTCTAATTATAATAAACAGAGGATAGACATGCTCCTTGTATTTGTAGATGTTTATATGTGTGTGTGTATATATAAATCCACGTATATACATAAAGGTATATGTATAGCTGATGTTGAGATGAGTCAAGGTCAAGTCAACACAAAGCCAAAGCCAATGATGCTACAGTGATTAGTCAGAGGGGGAATAAGTAAGTTAAAAATATCTAACAATAATTACCCAACACATCCTCTTAACAAGAACACTTATCAGTCGCCATGGCACTAAACTAGTCAATTATTGCTCATATCCTTTAAAGCATATTTATAAACTAGATAACAGATGGTGGAAATGTTATACTTTTGATCTTCCCAGTCAGTCAAATGTCTCTCTTAACATACTAAAAAAAAAAAAAAACCTGACTGAAAACCCAAAGTTCAGATGCAGGAAACACATTCGTTGCTGTCATTTCTGTCAGCAATTGTTTTCTTTTTCTATTCCCTTGATGTAGATTAGCACCAAAGGTTAACTAATTTAAGCAGCTCATACTAATCTGAATAGGTACGGGAAAAAGGAACATTTGAGTAGAGAATAATGATTGCAATGCAGAAGATGATTACATTATTAAATCTAAGTTCCACATCATCATTTTTGGAACGATAAATAAAAACATGTTTATGAACAAGCAATGATTTAATGATTGCTAACCCAACAGCATTCAGGTTCACAGTACTATGCTGACACCTAGTGGAATGCAAATAGGATCCCAATGCTTCCAAGAAATCTATTTTTAAGCTTTTCACCCTTAAGCTGTAGAATAAATAACACACAAATACACACAGACTCAGATGATACACATATCATAAATATGCCAAAAGGCAAGATGGCCTAGGTTCCAATTTAGTGAAAAATTACCTGAAATGATTGAAAGCAGATGCTGTTGGTTTTCAAATAATATCTCACTAAATTCTATAAAAATTTGGTTTTTAAAAGTAATCAGTAGTTTTTTCTTCATTTTTATTTCAATCAAAGTTGGTTTTTTAAATGTAGCTAAAATAATCAGTGTTTGTTGAGACAAAAATGGTCACCTCTTCTCTACATCCCATTTCCTCTTCCCCAAACTTATCATTATGCAGATAAGAAACATTTTCAAACGTGTAAGATTTTATTTTATTATGCTTTTGCTTTTTTAAAACCTTTATTTTAGTTTCAAGGGTACATATACATGTTTATTATATAGGTAAACTGCATGTCATGAGGGTTTGGTGTACAGATAATTTTGTTACCTAGGTAATAAGTATAGTACTTGGCTAGGTATAGAACTCTAAGTTAGAAATTACTTCCTCACTCCCTCCCTCTTCTTCCCGCCTCTCTCTCTCTCTCCCTCCCACTTCTTTCATCTCTCTCATTCTCTCCCTCTCTCCCTATCTTCCTTTCTCTCTCTCTCTCTCTCTCTCTCTCACACACACACACACCCCACAGTGTAGGATCTTCTTTCATTCCCCAGAATTATGAAATTTCATATCCATTGGTTTTGGTACTGAGGACACAGAGCCACCACCTGTAGGTGTGAACTGCATGACTTCACTTATGCATACAGACTGCTTCCTTGGAGCTGTTCCATGCCCAGCCTATACATCTGCACTCAGCAAATGTGTTATACTTGAGGAGCCCTCGAATCAATTCCAGGAAATGTTGTAAAATTATTTTTAACATTTTCTTCCTATTTCTTTTATCTGGTCTCTTTCTGAAATTTCTGTTAATTGGGTAGTGAAATTGTTGTGCTCTCTTCCAATATTTCCTCACTTGAATTCTTATTCTGTTTTTTGTTGTTGATGGTGATGGTGATGGTCAATTAGTTTTTGTTGTCTTTTTGCTGTTGTTGTTGTTTGATTATTTGGGGGTGAATTTTCTCAGCTCTAACAATCATCTTGAGTTTTCTTTGTAATAACTTAAATTACTAATATCTCTTTTTTATTATCTTAATATATCTTTATTATAGCATTCTGTTCATTTGTTTCTATAGACATTTCTCTAAAAAGATTATTCAAATTTTATGATTTTCTCTCTGCAGAATCTCTGTTTCTTCCTATATTTTTTTACTTTTAGCTGTTTGATCTGCATCTTTCATGTTAAAGGTCACCCTTAGATTTCTAAGCCTTGATTGTCAGCTCATATTTTAGAGTGGGTGATGAAAAACCCCAGTTTGAAACACTGAGTGGGTAGGTGGGGCTTTCTGACTGTAAACATCATTGCAGGTAATCTGGCCGGACCAAGGAATCAGGGATTTTAATTAAAATCCTTGGAAGGCAAATTTCTGATAACCAGTAATGTAGTTATAGGGTAGAATAAGGAGGGGCTGGGATTCAGCCTCCAGTATGCATGTTAACTTAATACCACTTTTTTGGTAAGATATCACTAACTATGCTTTATATCCCTCAATGCCCTTTTGTTTGACCTCCTCCAGAGAACAAATCTCTGCTGATTTACTTGGATGGAGGCAACTACCTAAAATTTTCAGACTGAGAAAGGAGAACTGGGAATGTAACTCCTTCCTAAGCAGCTTTCAATCAGTTTTCCTCTTTATAAAATACATCCCACTGGACCCTCCAACTGCCAGAGGTAGCTAATCACATAAATCCTTGGCTCTTTTAAAATTCTTCAAAGTAAACTGAACTGGTTCTTACCTTTTGCAACATAAGTTTAGTATAGAGCTTTCACAAGTTTGCTATAATGCCTACAACTTATCCATCATTTCATTTTCCAAAATTCTGTTGCTGTTGTCTCCACTCTGATTATTTTTGACTTGTGGGTTCACGTCTTTCACAATATTCCTTTACTATAGCTTCAGTAGGGTTTTGGAAAATAGATTATTTAGATTCATGTGTTTAATTTACCAAGAAACAACCTTATGTGTTTATTTAGCTAATAGATCTTTTTGCCACTTGGGTCACTGAGAAGAAACCCAAAATACACTAAAGATACTGGTTTATAAGCGTTCCAATGCAATAGAACCAAAGACGATATTTAGAGAGACTGACTAGCTGTGCACTTCCACACCTAAATTACTTTAGAGACATCATAAATTCATGGCTAATTCTTCAAAATTTGTGCCTCCAAATCCAGGTTATTTTAAAGGAATGAAACCTCATTAATAGCATGATGTTATATTAGTTTGATGCAGTGTATGTCAATTTACCAGTTAAACCTTCAATTGTCAAAATCTTTAATTATAACTAATTGAATATAAGATTTTTCTATCAACTAAAGCTTCCTTCCTGGAAAAGAAAAGAGTAGTGCATGAAGCTGAGTCCACACTTATATATCCAACTTTTTAATATGCATATCCATTAAAAAATCTCACAGTTGGCCGGGCACAGTGGCTCATGCCTATAATCCCAGCACTCTGGGAGGCCAAGGCAGACTGATCATGAGGTCAGGAGATTGAGACCATCCTGGTCAACATGTTGAAACCCCGTCTCTACTAAAATACAAAAAATATTAGCAGTCATGGTGGTGCAAGCCTGTAGTCCCAGCTACGCCAGAAGCTGAGGCAGGGGAATCGCTTGAGCCTGGGAGGCAGAGGTTGCAGTGAGCTGAGATCACACCACTGCACTCCAGCCTGGAGACAGAGCAAGACTCTATCTCAAAAAAGAAACAAAAACAAAAACAAAAACAAAAAAACCCATAGGCACCACAATCTTAACATGTCTAACCTGGACTTCAATATGTTTCTTCCAATCCCCTGTTCTGTCTTCTGTGTTACCTATTGGCAAGGGTTTGGGAGTCATCTCTGACTCTTCCTTATCCCTATCATCCGTATCTTATGGATTTCTAAGGCATTTTGATTCTATACCTTAAACCCATTCTTTCTTTTACATCTCTGCAACCATTAAGTTAATGCAGAGACTCATTTTTGTTACTCATTTGATCACGAAAAACAGAGACTCACTTAAACTAGTTCAAACAAGCAGGTTAATTGTAGTAAATAACTGAGAAATCACACAATAATCTGGGAGGAGGGACTATAATAGAAATAAACTTCAGTGAGATTAGGACTAGAGAATGTTATACATTCATGGCAGCTCTGGTGACTTTGGCAGCAGGAGTCCAAAAAGCTTTACTTTATTGCTTTTTCATTAGTGTGACCATGCAGCACTTCACATGCTGCTTGTTACTATATTCCCATGACAACACTCCCCACCAGAAAAGAAAACAACCCTTCTCAAATCTTAGTTCCATTTCTAACAAAGGAAGCCTAGATCATCTTCATGAGCTAGGCCACTGAAGTCAGACTAGTCTGTGAACTCTCATTAAATATAGGGTCCACTCTTGTCCAAGTAGCTGTAAATAGAGGTAAAATGATGCATACTACCTCCTATGCACCAGAGATTCTAGAATGAAAGAGTTACTGAGAGATAAGCATAGGTGTGCATTTGAGTCCTCTTTCTTTTTAATTTGTCTTACTTATGCCAACATTGCATAGGCCAATGTAGAACCACATCATTGGAGCTTGGGAAATAACTTTTGGAAATCAAAAGATGGGATAATATTCACATGGATATTTGCTCTGGGGCATCATGTCTCTTTAAGATTTCTCCCAAGGAGACTTCTCAGAGAATTAAAAACAAAACTACCATTTGACCCAGCTATCCCATTACTGGGTATATATGCAAAGAAAAATAAATTATTCTACAAAAAAGAGACACGCACTTATATGTTCATTGCAGAACTATTCACAATAGGAAATACATGGAATCAACCTAGGTGCCCAGCAGTGATGGATTGGACAAAGAAAATGTAGTATATATACACAGTGGAATACCATGCAGACATGAAAAAGAATCAAATTATATCCTTTGCAGCAACATGGATGCACCTTGAGGCCATCACCCTAAGCAAATTAGCACAGGAACAGAAAACCAAACACCACATGTTCTCACTTATTAGTGGAAGCTGAACATTGGGTACTTATAGATATTTAAAGATGAGAACAAGAGAAACTGGAAAATACTAGAGGGAGGAGACAGAGTAAGTGGGGAGGGCTGAAAACCTACCTATTAAGTACTACGCTCTCTGCCTGGATGACAGAATTATTTCTACTCCAAACTTTACTGTCATGTAATATACCCATATAATAAACCTGCATATGTCCCACCAGCATCTAAATTAGAAGTTGCACTTAGTTTTTCAAAAAAACCCACATTTATCCCATGTCAAAGTACAATGTATTCTTGCTGAGTCTGAACACACACACACACACACACATACACACACACATACCACTCATATACACACTTCCATTCCTTTTGCTTAAAGACTGTCATATTTTTCTATTTATAATCATATTCTTTTGACTGTTCTCTGAGAATTGCAGGTGTTGTCATTTGTTACAAAGGCAATATTTAATAATATATTCTAACTATAGATCAGCTACTCACTCCTGTTTTGCAGTTGAGAATAATGCCAATATAACATCAGAAAAACCACTATCTGGATGGTAAAGAGAAGAAATAGACTGGATATATTTTCCAAGATAATATATTATCTTGGAAAGACTAAAAAATTAAGACAAAAAAATACACAATTTTATTTAATATTAATTTGTTTTTTATTTGCATAGACCCTAATATCAAATATTTACACTGGTGATATTAAGGCCCATGAGTTCCACAAGAAAGATTCTCCAATGAATAAGATACTTACACTTACACATTGAATTTTGGAAGTTGTATATATGTTTAGAAAACTCTCAAAATGCGTTCACATTGATTTTCTTTTAGTATGGTAACCAAGACAATATTGCCATATATTATATTTATAGAAAAGATTCATGAATACTACCGAAACTTGTATAAATCTCAAATTAGACACAGTTTCTATGGCAAGTAAACAATGAGCAGTAACTAGTTTAAGCTTTAAAACAACATTTAAAACTTTGTCATATAATTTAAAACAAAATAATCATAGACTCTTAAAGCTCAAATGTCTTTTAGATAGGATATTATAGGACACTTTCCCATCTGGGCAAGAAAACCTTCCACAGTATCCCTGAATATGGGCATTCAGAATGCCATGAAATGTTTTCTGTGGTAGGAATCTCCAAGCAGCGTAAGAGAGCCAGTTCATTTTTGGAAAGCTGAAATTGTTCGAAAGTTCCTTTTCATAATGTGCCAAAGTCTGTGTCTTCAAAACATCAAGCCCTCTTGAATGACATAGATCAAAATTTTATTCTTTCATATGTGTGCCTTTTTAAAAAGCATGCTCTTTTAAGTGTTCTAAGAACCCCTCATGAAATGTAGTGCCCAAGCCAGGTGCTGTGGCTCATGTCTGTAATTCCAGCACTTTGGGAGGTCAAGGTTGGGAGGTCATTTGAGCTCAGGAGTTCCAGACTAGCCTGGGTAACATGGCAAAATCCCATCTCCACCTAAGAAATACAAAATATTAGCCAGATGTGGTGATATGGGCCTGTGGTCCCAGCTACTCAGGAGGCTATGGTGGGAGGATCTCTTGAGTCCAAGAGTCAGAGGTTGCAGTGAGCCAAGATGGTGCCACTGCACTCTAGCCTGGGTGACAGAGTGAGACCCCTGTCTCAATTTAAAACAAAAAACAAAAAACAAAAAAAGTGGTTCCCAGGATCCAGTTGGCAGCTAAAACCAAACCATCTGACCCTACTTGACTTCCTTATGACATAAAGATGAACTATATGCAAAGTATAGAAGAAAACCCAGAACACTGATCTGCATTATTTATTATTTGAAGAGAATTGTGCAAGAGGAACCAGGAAGATACACCATTCCAAGCTTGTCCAACCCATGGCCTACAGGCCACATGCAGCCCAGGTGGGCTTTGAGTGAGACCCAACACAAATTCATAAACTTTCTTAAAACATCAGGTTTTATTGCAATATTTTTAGCTCATCAGCTATCATTAGTGTTAGTGTATTTCATGTGTGGCCCAAGACAACGCTTCTCCTTCAAATGTGGCCCAGGAAAGCCAAAGGATTGGACACCCCTGATGGAGACTGTGCTAGTAATCAAGGAGCTTGTCTACAAAAAACAATGACTTGAACACTGACTATGTGAAATGTAGTAGCAACAGGGACAGCAAGGTGACTTCAAGAACCTAAAGATCAAGAAAGCCACACAAAATAAAATACTAGTGTCATTAGTAAGGAGTTTTGCCCTTTAACATCAGACCTCTTTTTGATGCTGTGGGCAACAGATTTAGAAAGGAGCTTGGACCACAGTCGGTAAAGCCACTGAAAAAATTGTTTCACAAAACACAAGAAGAAACCTCACAGAGACAAGTTCCCCAAGTGGTACTGACCACAGCCCTAGCTTCTTCCTATTCCCAGATCACTGAACTATGAACAATTCCACATGTCTAAAATGCTACAAGAGGATTCTAATAATCCCAAGTAGAAACTGAGGCAAAACAAGAAGACTCCATCTGTCCTCTTTTAGGGGCAAATACCAAACTCAGAAGGAATTAACCCTATTAAAAATGAATAAAAAGAAAAATGCAACTAGGAAAAATTCTGTAACAATAACAAAAAGGCATACCACTCAAGAGGTAGAGAAAGCATATGCTTTTAAAAAAGATGTTATTAATAATTAATAACATCTCTGTTTTATATGATTAGTAAAATTAGCTAAAACAAAGCCTCTATAAAAAGGTTAAAAATGTTATGTAATAACTATCTGCAGTTAAACAAGCAGCTGAGATTTTTTTAAACTGCATGAGCGGCAGGCAAAGATAGCAAAAGAACAATAATTTTTAAAGTGTTCTAAAATAAATATGCAAATGACATAATTTTCAATGCATCAGGATAAAGAAGAAAAACATGAAAAGCTCTCCCAGAGTGCAGAAGATTGAGAAAAAAAAAATGAGGAAGAATAAAATAATAGACAAGACTAACTAAAAACAAGCAAATAAAATAGGAACAAAGTACAGATAATTTGGGTTCCTTAAAAAGAATCTGCAGCAATAGAACAGAAGCAATAATCAATAACATCATAGACTAAAACATTCGGTTGATGACATATCAGAAAAAATCAGTGAAAGACAGCTTATGAAATTATCTTGTTTGAAGTCTTAAAAATGAAGAATTTAAAATCTTCCAGGAAGAAACACGCTACCAATACATAAAGGTTAAAAAATTTGGCCGGTGTCAGATTTATACCCTATATATTATGGTTCACTGGCAAAAATATAGCAATATCTTTACAGTTGTAGGAGAAAGATTTTAATCCAAGTATTGCATAACCAGCCAAATTCTCATTTATATGTGAAAGCAATTTTAAGACATTTTAGGTTATTCAAGACAAAAAGTATACTACTCATGCTTTCTCTGCAAAAAATAATTCAAGAAGTCATTCAAATCAACCAAGAAATGAATCTGCTAAATAAAGAGAATGGAGAAGCTCTGATATAAAAAGGAGAGCTGGTGATGATAAGAACCATTTAAACATAAAATTATACATTCCTGGTTTTTCTCACATATATCCCTGTGCTTTATTCATTATTCATGAATGAAGGATAAGCTTTCCGAATCTTACACGTCTGAAAATGACTTGATTTTGTCCTTACATTTGTTTGATAACATAGTTAGACATAAAATTCTAGTGTCAGTATCATTTTCCCTCAGAACTTTTCCAAGTCATTTAGGATCCCTGATGCAAATAAAAACTCTAATTCTTATCTTGTTCTTGCCCATTTGTATCTTTTTTTCATTTTGTAAATGGCTAGGTTTTTCTCTTTATTTTCAACATTTCAAAATTTCTCAGCCACATATCTAGGTATGAATCATTATTCATTTGTACTGCTCAGCATTTGATAAACCTTTTATATTTGAAGATATAGTTCTCTCAATTATCCTAGGAATTTTTTTCTGCTGTCATCTTTCATAATTTCCTTCCCTTCACTCTGCCTTTTGAAAATCATAATGGTCTAAATTTGTATATTTTAGCTTAGCCCTCTTTCTTTCTTTTAATATTTTTCATCTTTTTTTATTTTTGCTCTACATCTGGATAATTGGCTTTATCTTTCAAAATCTCTGTTGAGTTTCTTTATTGAAAAATCATTTCTAGAACAACAACAACAGAAAAAACCTTCTTATTCTGACTGTCTTTTTAATATCTTGGTCTTTTGGTTTGTCAAATTGTTTTAATTCTCCTGCCCCCTTACCCATTTTGGTAACTCTCCAATTTTTTTCTACCACCTTTCCATATTCCACAGATTTTTATTTAGTTTTATTTATTTATTTATTTTGAGATGGAGTCTCGCTCTGTCGCCCTGGCTGGAGTTCAGTGGCACGATCTCGGTTCACTGCAAGCTCCGCCTCCCGGGTTCACACCATTCTCCTGCCTCAGCCTCCCGAGTAACTGGGACTACAGGCACCCGCCACCATGCCCGGCTAATTTTTTTTGTATTTTTAGTAGAGACGGGATTTCACCGTGTTAGCCAGGATGGTCTTGATCTCCTGACCTCATGATCTGCCTGCCTCAGCCTCCCAAAGTGCTGGGATTACAGGCGTGAGCCACAGCGCCCGACTCAGATTTTTTTTTTTTTTAGCTTTTAGATTGTAAATACCTGACTGTATTCTGCCAGGACTTAAAAGGCAATAATAGAGTTCTTGAGACCACACAGCCCAACTAGCAATCACAGTTATGAAGTCCTTTGTTTTCACTGCAACAATGAAAATAAAGGTACAATGTTTAGTCCCCAGCTTTTTTAATGACTCAGAGGAATTTCCACTGGAAAAATCTCATGGTATAAGTGTACAAGTTTCCTGAATACTTCACTTTAGGGTGGAATTAAAGCTTGATACTGGCCACTTCTAGTCAGCCTACAGCCTAACATATATCCTATAGTAAATTCCTTTGTAAGTAAAACTAGCTAAAGTGATTCTATTGTCCAACCCAGTGCTGGCAGATGAGATGTAAACTGTTCCATGTTTTTGCCATCAATTACTCCCCATTTCATCAGTTAGCATTCTTCTATCCATATTTGTTCTTCTAGTAGGTTGTTGAAATTACTGATTTGCCAATGACCCCATATTCTTTTTCTATTGCTGCAAAAGAAACTATCACAAATTTAGTGACTTAAAACAATATCCATTTACCAGTTTACAGATATATAGGTCAGAAGTACAGGCAGTCTCAGCTAGGCGCTCTGCTCACTGTCTCACGAGGTTGAAATCAATGTGTTATCCAGACTGTGCTCTTCTCTGGAAGCTTTATAGAAGAATCTGCTTTCAAGCCCATTCAAGTTGCTGCCAAAAATCCAGTCCTTTGCTGCTCGAGGTCTAAGGACCCCAGTTCCTTACTGGTGGTCAGCCAGAGGCCACTTTCTTCTTCCAGAGGCCACATAATTCCCTGTCACATGGCCCCCTCCATCTTCAAAGCTAGCCCAAAAAAATGTGCTTCCATTCTGACTTCTCCTTCTGTCACCAGCCAGAGAAAACTGCCTTTAAAGAGTTCATGAGATCAGATTTGACCAACCAAATGTATCTCCCTTTTAATTAACTCAAAGTCAACTGATTACTAACCACAATTACATCTGCAAAATCTCTTTTGCCACATAACACTACATATTCACAGAGGAAGAAATTATATAAGGGTAAGGGTTGTATAACTTTCAGAATCACTGGGGTGATTCTGAAAATTCTGCCTACCTCAGCCCTCTTCAGTTCTCTTCATTATCAGAGGTTGAAACCTGATTTTTTTTTTTTTAGGCTAGTCAATGGGGGAGAAACTAACATTATCTACTTAGTCTGGCATCTTAAAGTCCCAATCACACTCATAGTGGGTTATATATTTATTCATATTACACTTACATGTACAAAAAGTTTAAAAATATTTTCTCTATAAATGGTCCAGTCACTTTTGATAGACTTCACTCTCTTTGTTCACAAGAAAAAAACTTAGCAAAATATAATTTAGCCTGATTTAATTACCAAATACTCTTTTAGAGAAATGGTATTCACTGTCAAAGAAAAACTGCACTGGATGGAGTTAAACAAGTAAGGAAGACTTTATTAAAGTCTACTGCAATATGGGAGTTAGATTAAACGTGACTACTGAAACAAAAGGTGGCAGTTTTCGTTTTTATTATTATTATTACACTTTAAGTTCTGGGGTACATATGCAGAACATGCAGTTTTGTTACCTAGGTGTACACGTGCCATGGTGGTTTGCTGCACCCAGAGGTAAACTAGTGGAAAAGTACTGGAGGACTTTAGGGTGAAGGTTGGCCAATGTGATTAGGCCACCTGTATTTGCTAATTGGCACTTATCTAAATTAGGCTTCTATGCTGCTGCAAAGACTAGGATACAACAACACTATTTTTATTGATGATTCCATTTCAAAGAATGCCTGCCAGGTCCTTGAGAAAGACATGACTGGTTGTCGTATCTGCAAGAGGCTGCAAGAATATTTACATCTTAAAGGGGTAGAGAAATAATTTATAATTCCAAGGTTTCTGAAGTAAATACTCTAAGAAAAGGGAAGTCAAGAATCTACACTCAGGAAAAAATCTGTCTAAAGTTTAGTCAAGCTAAGTGGAATGCTAGGACCATCATTAACACTATTAAGGATAAAATGTCTAGATTTTTAGATTTCCACTCATTCCCTATTTCATCTCAAAAAGATATATGAGTGTATGAGGAAATAAAAGCTCTGTAAATGCATGTTTGATAACAAAAGATGACGACCTTAAATTCACGTAGTGTCCCCTAGACTCTTGCTGGTCACTTCTGCAGTATGGGCAGTCGGAATTGTTCCATTAGTGAACACTGAGTTGCGAGTTTTTACTTTTTTTAAGGTGGTTGTGCTGGTGCCTCCCTCTGGAATCCTTAGTTCTATTTGCTTCCAGTCTTGAAGTCAATTAATTCTGTATCTTCTTTGTCAGATACCGGTATTCTGCCTTTCTTTTGTGCCTAATCTCTAGAAATAAACACAAACTCTTGTATCCATTTCATGTTTGTACTCCTTGAGAACCAGATCATTTACCTGTCTTCCACAGCACCTCTGAATATTGCTTGCCACGTGTTAGACATGGCAAAAAGCTGAAGTTTCCCAGCAGCCTGAAATTCTCTAACACCATTACAGAAGTATGCTATACACACACACTTGCCCCAGGTATTCAGTCATCTTAAACTCATCTCAATGTTTCAATCCATTACTCCATATATTCTACCCTCAACCCAACACACACATGCCCATTTGGAGACGGGCAAGCTGACTTCTACTGCTTTCTGTCACTCTTCTTCCTACCTCATAGAGCATTCTTTTCCATATAATTCCAAGGTCTAATACTCTAAGTTCAGCTTTTTCTGTCTTAACAGGAGCCATTATAACTTTTTAATACCTGCCTTTCATGCCAATTGTATTGCTAAAGAGGCTAAAAATTAATCCAAGAAACTCAGGTTTATCAATCCATGAAACTCAAGCATCATTTTTTTTTTTATTTTTTATCTTTTTTTATTTATTTATTTTTTGAGACAGGGTCTTACTCTGTCACCCAGGCTGGAGTGCAGCGGCACAATCTCTGCTCACTGCAACCTCCACCTCTCAGGCTCAAGGGATCTGCATACCTCAGCCTCCCAAGTAGCTGGGACTACAGCCATACATCACTAAGCCCAGCTAATTTTTGTATTTTTTGTAGAGACAGGGTTTTGCCATATTGCCCAGACTGGTCTCAAACTCCTGAGCTCAAGCAATTCCCCAGCCTTGACCTCCCAAAGTGCTGAGATTACAGGTGTGAGTCACCACGCCTGGCCCACTGCTTTGTATTTTGCAGTAACCACCTCCTTCTCATCTGGGGCAATATGCCACAAAATACACCTTAAGGAGGATATTTAATTCTCCATTTTAATATTTTCAAAATATTACACCTATCGTACACTCTTAAGAAATGAAGCAAACATATGGGATAGTCACCTGACTATAAAAATGTTTTTAAAGTCATAACTGACAGATGTCAAAACAAATGTCTTACAAATAGACTGAAGTTCTGTCTAGCAATCTGTGCTTTCACTTTTTAACTTTTATGAAGGCATAAACATTGTTATTTTTACCATCTCCCAAAATGGAATTTATGAACCTATATTCCATTGATATAATGACTATTGTGTCTTAAACATATGACCCTTCGAAAATGTTTATCACTTATACATGGAAAAAGTAAACAAGTATCACCATCTAGCTATAACTAAAACACAACAGCTTTAACAATTTTTGCTGTGTGTTTTTAAAAATTCTATAATAACTTTATTTTATAAGTACACACACATATATAAGAAGAGAGAAAAAAATTGATGGTTGAATAAAATGTCTTCACTCTGAAGCCCAACTCATCATATTATATAGCAAAATATGGATTGTCATTAATTTATTGAGTTTTTAAAATTATACATATCAATATGTAAAATAATTTAATCCAATTTATAATTTCTTTTGTTCTTGATATGTGAGGTTTTTTTCTAATGTTATAATGTATTGCTTTAACATCTAGTACCATTAAATTGATTCTAAAGTTGGGAGTATGGTAGTATGAATATGAGTCGTTAATTAGTTAGAATAGGAGATTAAAAATAAAATTTAGTAAATTAAAACCTTAGACCTCAGACCTAAGATTTTAAGGGTTGGATGATGTTTAGCCAGTTGTCTCACATGTGAAAGCTGCCATTACCATCATCTTCTTTCATCTTTTGCCTTCGCCATTTTCTGAGAACGTTCCTGCTGTTTACGTTATCTAGTTATGATTTCTGCCCATGATAAAATAGGACAAATATCCTCTATCTTTGGCCACCAAGGCAAAAGTTACTGGCCCTCCAAGTAGTGCTATCTCCCGCTTTTAATTTCCTATAGAGATTCTAGTAATATGGCTTCTTTTTTCAGTAATTATGACTCAAAATGTTGACCCATACTTTATTACAGTTTTCCCCCTAAAACGTGGTAAACAAAGCTCAGAGACAATTTAAATTATTAGAGGTACAAATACTGCATACCTTGAAACTCTTATTCCTTAGTACACAGATTTGTAAGTTTCATGTACCCATAGTCAACGGATTCTGTGCCACCATTCAGGATGTACCACCATCCACCATTCTGGCTGTACCATCCCCAACACCCACCCCTACCAAAATATGCAATAAAAAAATGTTCCCTTACTTGGAAGACCATTTCCCCTCCAACACACACACACACACACACACACACACACACACACACACACACAAAGAGAAAGAGAGAGAGAGAAGGGAGAGACAGAGAGAAGGGGGGTGAAAGAGACAGAGAGAGAGAGACAGAAATGGCTTAAGGATCTAGCTTCCTCCCAAGTAGTTGGAACTACAGCCGGCCCACTACGGATGATGCACTTCCTAGGGTTTAGAACTCCTGTCTTCTACATCTGCCCCCAGAGACTCGGTCAATCTATGCACATAGTGAGCAATCAGAAAACGTTTGTGGAATATTGTTGAACGTCAAAAATCACTCTGGGCTCCGTAACCTTGGCTTTTTGTTAAAGATGATGAATCGTCACAGGATAATTTTCGCATCCAGAGTCCAGACTGCAATTGGGTTAGAAACTGTCCTAATACGTAGATTTCACCATCTCTGCCCCGAGGAAGCAGAAGGAACCCAAGAAAACGGACAACTATGCCTTCGGCCGCCAGCTTCCAAGTCGGCCAGATGATTATTAAAAACACAATAATCCTCAGTCAAGGGCGTCGCTTCAAAATGCAGTGCAGGCTGGGGCGAGTTGCGAAATCCACGCCATCCCGCACCTTTGTCGCCCGCTCTTCTTCCGCGCAAGGCACGCCGGGACAGCGCGGAGCCCAACCACCGTCACCAAGGCAACTAGCCTGCACGCTGTTGTCTTGGAGACCGGCTGGCACCTTAGTGAGCCCAGCAGAGGGGCCGCCTCCGCCCGCACCTAGCCAGGATGCTTCGTCGAGGCTATAAGGCCTCTGAAAGGCGAAGGCACTTGAGTGAGAGGCTCAGCTGGCACCAAGACCAGGCACTGAGTAGCAGCATATACCTCCTACGAGAGATGGGCCCCACTGGCTTCCTGCTGAGGGAGGAGGAGCCAGAATACATGGATTTCCGAGTAACTACCGCCTCTACCGCCCCTACTTCGCCACCGTCCCCGCCCACCGTGTTCCCCTCCTGGCATACCCAATGTGCATAGCCACCATCACAATCCCTGCGGTTACTTGCTGCCTCACCCCGGAAAGCGTCTCCCCGCGAGTGTTCCAGAGCCTAAAAGACGTGCAAATTACAGAAGGAAATAGTATTTATTGGAAGTTTCTTTTTTGGAGGTTAAGACTTCAAACTGCAACTCTTGTAAAAGATGATGGATCTTGATCTTTAGGCTTGAAAATGTCAGAGGCTTTATATGAATATCTGGTTTGCATTACATGTGTTCTTGGATCCGTTGTTAGTGGTCTTTAGTCATGTAAATCAAACGAAATGAAAATTCTACGATCTGCTAGCATACTGTAAATATTTTCTAAATAAATAAATAGGTTTCCCTTTACTCTTTGCTCACTCTGAAATCATATGAAGGCTCTATTAAAGGATGGTTTAAATGGCAATACCTTGGAAAGGTATTAATGAATAAAAATTCAAGTTTGCTGAAAGACCACAGATGTTTCATATTTGCATATTCCACCCTTAACCACTCAAAAATCAGCCACTGCACTACCTCCTAGGAGTTGACTTATAAAATTTTACATTAAGGCCATGCAGTTTAAGAGTTGAATGCAATTTACTAGTCTGTGCTTATTTAAAGCATATTTTTTACTTTGTTCCTTCAATACTTACTATATTTGATTGTTTTAGCCAAACTAGTCTTGGTGAATAAATTTTGTCCTCTTGAATAAATAAATTCACCGACTCAAATGCATCAAACAAAAATCCAAAATGAGCTGCCTTACAAAACTGCTTAGCTCCACCCCAAAGGAGAACATTTTTACAGTAAGGAATTTATGGGTTGATTTTTGCTTTTTTTCTCTTTTGACTTTGGAAATTAGATTTATTTTCACCTGCTTAACGGCAGGTCACTTTAAAACCATCTTAATTTGTTAATTTGCTAATAAAGACAAATAATGAAATGAAAAATCAGCCTAGAGACTGGTATCAAGAGTTAAGATTCTCCGATAGAATCTATTCAACCTTTTTGAATCACCTAAACTAAATTACCTCTTCAAATCTCTTTTATTAACTCAGTTTTGCTCTCTCAAATTTTACTGATCTTTTAAAGTACGAATTTTTCTTTTAAAGGTTTTTCTAGGAGATCCTCATGTTTGTAACTGTTCCACATTTCTGAAAGGAGGGGAACTTTGTAAGCATATCTGCTGGTAAGTGATTTTCCATGAAGATCTTCCACAAAGGAGCATATTGGTGTGTTACATATTTTGCCTTTTTCATGGTCTGAATAACAGCAAAATTAAAGAAATTTGGTGCTTGGGGAATATAAAGTTAAAATGGTCATAGCTTACCAATAAAATTTTCAGTATTTCATTTTATTCTGAAAACTGAATAACGTTTAAATTGGGAAACATTTTATAATGTCAATGCTTTTAAATAGAAAAAAATCAATTTTAGATTCTCATGTACGAATGTGAAATCTAACTATAAAACAGGGGGGGAAATCCTGATCTTATCACTGATGATAATTATGTGGTTCATTTGAGATATTGCTGTGCTTCAACAAATTGTGTTTCCAGGATCACATTTTCTTGAATATCAAATGTTCCATTTTCTACATGTATACATAGGTTGAAAGTATTCACCTTTTCCATATTGGCCTATGGCAGTCAAGTTTCAAAATATTTTCCTTTTCAATTAACATTTGACTATAAATCACTTTTAAATTTTTCATTTATTTTTATATATTTAGGGGGTACAAGTTCAGGTTTCTTACATGCATATATTGCATAGTGGTGAAGTCTGGACTTTTAGTGTACTAATCACCCCAATACTGAACATTGTACCCAATAAGTGATTTTTCAGCCTCTACGCCCTTCCCAACCTCCCAGTTTTTATAGTCTCTGATGTCTTATTTCACTCTATATGTCCATGTGACCCATTGTTTAGCTTTCACTTACAACTGAGAACATACAGTAATTGACTTTCTATTTCTGAATTATTTAACTTAGGATAATGGCCTCCAGTCCCATCCATGTGGCTACAAAAGACATGATTTCATTAATTTTTATGGATGAGTTGTATTACATTATATATATACACACACACACTATATATATATATACACACACACACATATTATTAATGTGGTATATTTATATACCACGTTTTATGTATCTAGCCCACCATTATGGATACTTAGGTTGATTCCACATCTTTGCTGTTGTGAATAGTGCTGTGATAAACATATGAGTTCAGGCATCTTTTTGATATAATTTTATTTCTTGCCCTGTAGACATATACCCAGGAATAGGATTGCTGAGTCATGGTAGTTCTATTTTTAGCTTTTTGAGGACTCTCCCTACTGTTTTTCATAAAGGTTAAACTAATTTACATTCCTAGCAACAGTATATAAGCATTCCCCTTTCTCCAGGTCCTTATCGACATTTGTTGTTTTTGGACTTTTTAATAATAGTCATTATGACATGTATAAGATGCTATCTCATTGTGGTTATAATTTCCATTTCTCTGATGATTAGTAACGTTGAGCATTTTTTTATATGTTTGTTGGCCACTTGTATATCTTCTTTTGAAAAATGTCTATTCATGTCCTTTGCCCACTTTTTAATGAGGTTATTAGGTTTTATCTTGTTGAGTTATTTCAGTTCTTATAAATTCAGGATGTTAGCCCTTTGTCAAATACATAGTTTGTAAATGTTTCTTACCATTCTTTAGGTTGTCTGTTTACTCTGTTGATTGTTTCATTTGCTGTGCAGAAGCTTTATAGTTTAAGTCCATCCAACTATTTTTCTTTTTGTTGTGTTTGCCTATGAAGACTTGATCATAAATTCTTTGCCCAGGCCAATGTCTGGAAGAGTTTCCTAGTTTTTCTTCAATTTTCCAAGTTTTTTGTAGTTCAAGGTCTCACATTTAGGTCTTTAATCCATCTTGAGTTAATTTTTGTATATGGTGAAAGCTATGAGTCCACTTTCCTTCTTCTGCATATGGCTAGCCAATTTTCCCAGCACCATTTATTGAATAGGATGTCATTTCCCTAGTGTCTAATTTCGTTGACTTTAACTATAAATCTTTGAAGATAGAAGTAGAACTCCACTGAAGATTATGTCTATTAAATCTGAAATTTTTCCTCTAGTGTCATAATCTATTTGTAGGGTAATTAACCTCTAGAAAAGAAAAAAAAATGCTTTAATTTAAATACAAATCAACTCCTTTTGTTTTGCCTACCTATACTCATACTAATAAATTATTAATATTATTTTAATTTATTTGATAGTTAACATGAAAAAATAAGAAATTAAGAAAAGATTATGACTTTCACATTTCTAGTGCTTGTCTTTACAAGTAAAAAACATTATATAATTATTTCTAATGTTTTTACTTATTTTTTTGCTCTTTTATTTTATTCAGTTTTTATTAAGCATCTAGTAACACAAGTTATTTACTCTAGTTGACATAAAGATAAAATATGGTCCTTTCACAAGTTACAATTTGGTATTATGATTATATTTAAAATAGGGTTTTTTTCTATTTTCATTTTATGTCAGGGGAAAGGTATTCTCTTTTATTATATAATTCATGTTGTGCAATATTGTAACCATTAAGTAAATGGAAATATAATCAGTGTTCCATATACTAAAGTATATTTAGTATCATTGAATAATAATTTAATAGGTATTTCCCACTTTTTAAAAAAAGTTGCATTCCATTTTAATTGGTAAAATTTTTAAGTATTTTTTTCTATCATGTGTTAAAGAAGTGTATGTAGGAAAACAGCCATTTGGTACACTATCCAGAAAATTATTCCATTTCCAGAGAAATTTAAAGGCAGTATCATAAATACCTAAATCCCCTCTTTATCCTTTCCCTGTGAATAACTGTATGTCATAAGAAATATGTGGACTCTGTCTGACAAATCTCTTGACACTAGCTGTCATTTTCATTAATCATACTTTTTCACATATGCTTATTTTAAAACATAAGCTTAGCAACTATTATAAGAGAAAATTGATGAGTCTTAAGTTTATTCATAACACTTCCCATAATATAAATCTTATAATTCAATTTCTATTCTAAATATTTTTAAATGTCTTTTGAGTTTATGTCAAAAATAAATGTCTCGATTTTTTTTCTACTTGTGAATGTTAGGGTCTTGTTGAAAAAATTCAAGCTTCCAAGGAACCATGAATGTAAGTTTTGGGGTTTGGGTTTTTTGTTTTTATTTTACTAATTTAAAGTTTAAAAATATAAGAATTTTTTTATTTAACATTTTCTAAATTTAGATGGTTATTTTTCTAGGAAATCTGGTAACTATCAGTAGCTCAGCTTCTTAAACTTAAGACACTTGGAACATTTTTCATCTTAAAAAAATGTAACTTTATATGTCATTTTCAAACTCATAGGCACTTAATAACAACAGATATGAAACAATGGCCAGTTATTCAGTAGAAAAACATTTATGTATTCTAAGAAAAGGTTACAGTGGTTTCTGTGTCTAAAACTATTTTAATTGTGAGAAAAACAGTGAATGTGGTTTTTTCAGATCCCAGAAATAGACTGTTGGTATGGCACATTGTTTTACTCAAAAATGTTTGCTGAATGAAATTTTTTTGCAAAACAAAAGCAGAGTAAAATGTAGTTTTTAAGTGAGTTCTTAAATTGAGTTTAGAGTCAGTTATATATTTGTATAAGTTTCAATTCCAGAGTTCCCAAAAATAAGAGAGAAAGAAAAATAATTGCAATACAGGTCACTTAAATTTGTACATTTTATAATAAAGATACTGTCATTGTGAAAGGGTTAACTGCAGTTAAGGAATTGTTTGACCTATACTAGACCCATCTAAGAACTGCATTTTTAAAAGTATTAATAAATGTTTCTGATATTAATGAATAATTAAAGTGATAATTAGTTTTTTTTTTTCTATTCAAAAAGAATGTTTTATTTAGGCAAGTTTATTTCCCCCTAGCTATTATAAAATTACAATCACAGTAGACATATTTTTAAAATTCTCCCAGATAATAAATTACCATTAGTGTTTCACAGGGATTTTTCTCTTTTTTCACTCTACATATTTTTTTAGAAATGTCCCCCATTTTCCATGCCTCCAACTGTTAACTCTATACGGTGATTCCCAATCTTACCAGCAGACCAATATTTCCAGTTGCCTTCTGGGGCAGCTCAATTTGGAGGTCCCATGGGCATCTTAAATACTGACTTCTCCATCTGTGCTCCGCTCTTAGATTCCCTACCTCACATAGTGGCTTTCCTTTTTATTTTCTCTTCAAAGCTATAAACCTTGATATTCTGATTTTTTTCTCTCTCATTCTCTTCTGCCATATATCTACCCATACCACAAATCCTGCTTGTTTTACATCCTACATATTTCTCAAGTGTTTCTATTTCTCCATACTCATTCTTACCTTTGTTCCACTTTCCTCAGCCCTTAGTACAGTTCTAAGTAGCCTCCTTGTTTCCAATGCCTGCATTTTGCACTTTGTCTTTCACCCTCCAGATAGACAGATTCTTTCTAAAATGTCAGCCTCTTCTTAATCCTCTCTCTCAGTCCCTTCATGCATGACGACTAGGTTGTATGATTTTATATATATTGTTTTCTTTTTGACTTCTCCATTGTATTCACTGAAGTTAAATGTTGACTCTTTCTCCAAAGTCTTATTCTCTACACTATTCTTCCATATCAGTTTCACAAGCTTCGATACTGAGGCTGTCCAATAGAGATATAACATACATATGTAATTTTCTAGTAGCCATATTATAAGAAGTAAAAAGAAACAGGGAAGTAATTTTAATATGTATTTTAACTTAACCCAGTACATCAAAATATTATTGTGTCAGCATGTAATCAATATAAAAGTTATCAGCTATTTTACTTTTCTTATACTAAGTCTTCGAAATCTAGCGTGTTTGTTATACTTACAGTAGATCTCAACTCTGACACTATATTTTCAATGGAAATATTCGATCTGTATATAGACTTCGTCAAACTTTTCAGTTGAAAAATAGATTCACATATCCAAATTGTTACATACTTATACATTTTTCTGTAACTATAGATTATCAGCTTTAAGTTAAAAACTAAATTTTTAATTTAACAAAATTTAAAATTTGTTTTGTCAGTCACACTCGTCAAATTTCAAGTACACAAGAGCTACCTATGGCTAATGGCTACAATATTCAACAGTGTAGTTCTACCCAATTAAATTCAACAAATATTTATTGTACCACATATTAGCCAGGAGCTCTGCTGGGTGCTTTTTATAAATTGAAAAATATGTATTGCTAGTATATGAATGTCTTTCATCTGCAAGCCCAGCAATTTTGTATTGATCAATTTAATATTTTACATTGTATTATTATTCTTTGCACTTAGTGAAGACAGCAACCATTCAGTCTACAGCAGGGAATTTTTTAATGTTTAAAATTAATCCTATATAATTTGAGAATTTATACTTCCTTCTAAAATAAATATTTTTTATATCTTTTGTATTTAAAAGAAATTTTAATTAGTAAACATTGAGAAAATCCCATGTGTACAAAATAATACTAGAGAGTGTAATAATATTCAAAGAAAGTAAGTCTTAGTGATCTTAGAATGCGGCGCGGTGGGTCAAGCCTGTAATCCCAGCACTTTGGGAGGCCGAGGCGGGCGGATAACGAGGTCAGGAGATCAAGACCATCCTGGCTAACACCGTGAAACCCCGTCTCTACTAAAAAAATACAAAAAACTAGCCGGGCGTGGTGGCGGGCGCCTGTAGTCCCAGCTACTTGGGAGGCTGAGGCAGGAGAATGACGTGAACCCGGGAGGCGGAGCTTGCAGTGAGCCGAGATCCAGCCACTGCACTCCAGCCTGGAGCACAGAGCAAGACTCCGTCTCAAAAAAAAATTAATTAATTAATTAATTAAGGCTAGAATAAACATATATGAAAAATAAAGAAAACTATAAATAACTACTCCTTAGGATTATGTGTAGTATTTAAGTAAGTGTGGAGGGAATGTTACTTGTAATGGAAGAGGAATGTTTTGAACATCATTCAGAGATTCTTTTCTAAAAGGAATCTGGAAGCAATTATCTACATTCCAGTGTTGCATATAAGAAACCTGAGACTCTCTTTTCTTTTCAAAGACTGACAAAAAATGATTATATGGGAATTTTATTATGAAAAATGTTAATTTTTGAACACTGAACATTCTTTTTTTCACAAATATTTTCCCAACAAAAGCTAGATTTACCACCTGATAGTTCCTTTTAAATACAATAACTAGTGAATACTATCTGTTCTTTTTGGAACTAAATATTTATGAATAAAATTAAAACCTCATTAAAGGAAATTTTTCTAAATTCTCACCAGAAAGATGTAAACTTTTTATTTTCTATTTTCCGTTTATGATTTTATATATATCATAAAACAGCCTAATATTCTGTCAGAATTATGTGTTCTGCTTTTATCAGACATTGTTACTTTATATTTTCTTTTCTTTTTCTTTTTTTTTTTTTTGAGATGGAGTCTCGCTCTGTCGCCCAGGCTGGAGTGCAGTGGCAAGATCTCGGCTCACTTCAAGCTCCGCCTCCCGGGTTTACGCCATTCTCCTGCCTCAGCCTTCTGAGTAGCTGGTACTACAGGCGCCCGCCACCACACCTGGCTAATTTTTTTGTATTTTTTTTTCTTAGTAGAAACGGGGTTTCACCGTGTTAGCCAGGATGGTCTCGATCTCCTGACCCCGTGATCCGCCCTCCTCGGCCTCCCAAAGTGCTAGGGTTACAGGCGTGAGCCACTGCGCCCGGCTACTTTATATTTTCAATGCTATATAATCTCTGCTATATAATGACTTTCATTAAAAGTCATCAAAGGCTAGCTAATATTTCACTAAATATGGTATATTATAAGCAATTTAACATTCTTCCACTATTAGGCATTTATTTCTAACTACTTGTTATATACTTTGTATATAAAGCTTTTTGTTCTTTTCAACTATTTCCTTAGCCTAAAGTCTTATTGTGTTTTGGAGTAGAAGTGTTATATTTTTATGTCTTCCCCTCATATGTACTGCCAAATATGTTGTCAGAATACTTTTGCTGATTTACGTGATTTCAGCAATATGTCAATTTCTTTATTTGTTTTTTGGATTCCTGTATTGGCACATTTTACCTGTAGTACTTAAGCATACAAAGAAAGATATTAACAGCATATTTAAGAAATATGAAAATAAAGACACATAGAAATATTTTTCCATGTTAGTAATATTTCTATAATTTTGGAAAGAAAGCCAGCCACACAAAGGAGGAAAAATACGAGATACAAGGTTCATAGTAATCTATCCATGCCTGATAAATTAAATAAGAAAAGAGTTTCTATTCTCTGGTATATTTATTTAACATTCCTTTATGGAAGATCTAAAATGTCTTCAAATACCTTTTTTATTATACTTTAAGTTCTAGGGTAAGAAATAACATAAAGCAAACAAATCATAACATTTATTATAGTGTTTATTCAGTCAGTTTTATTTAGTGTCTGTGCTTTATTCTTATTTCAACTCATTTGCCTTTGATGCAAATAAAATTGAACATCTTCCACTGCCTTGTTTACTATTTGTGTTTTATGTGAATTGTATTTTGGCTATTTATTAGGATAAAACTGCAAACATAATTATTATAAGCATTACTTTTTTCAAATGTTTTTCTAATCTATAAATTTTTCTCTATGACTTTATTCAATTTTGTTATACATATGAATTTTTGTGTTATTAAATCGGATCATCTGTTCTTTTCATGTTTATTCTTTCGATCCTTTAAAAATTGTCTTTCTTCCATAGTATCAACAGTTCTTTGGGGTTTTTTTTCTGCTCTTTTTATTATTTTTGTTCTTCATTATATAATAGCATCAGTGTGTAGTTGTTTTGGTATAAGTTGGAGGTTGGTATTTGGTTTGAGTTAATTTTCTTCATATTGCCACCCAGTTATCTCAGTAACAGTTATTAGATAATACTTCTTTTGCTCTTTGTTTAACAATGTTTATTATTTAGAGCATCCCATATATTATTACCTTTATTACTTATACAACACATTGTGATGTCAGTTCAGATTAGGTGCCTTGCTCTTCTCTTTCAAAATATTCATGTATAATCTTATGCATTAATTTTTCCAAATTCACTTTAGAAGAGTTTGTTTCTTCCTTTTATTTTCCAGTTCACATTTTACCACACAGAACAATTTGTTGCCAGCTTCTTTTATGAAATTTTATTCTTCAGTATTTCTGCTGACCCAATGCATCTTTATTCCCCAAAGCACAATATTTTGTTATTTATTTTTCTCTCCTTTTTTAGAGAGCAGATGTTGCTGTGTCTCTATGACAAATAGCCCTTCTTCCCCAAAGTAATGGTTAACTAATGTATGATGCCCTCCCACATTCCACTTGCCATTCCACCTCAGACAGGGGGCGGCGATTTCTGTATTGAAATGTAACTGTGATGTTTTCAGTGTTTTTAGTGTTTAGTTGGGGGGGTCTTTCCAGAAAAGCAGAGCATTTTATTATCTTGGAAATAATTTTTAATTCATATATAGTAAAAAGATATATAAAATGAATAGAAGGCAGGGGACCGATAACAACTAGCATTTAAATTATGACATGTTCAGGAGTAGGAGAGGGAAGGGGGAAGCAGCAAAGAGATGGGCCAAGGAATAAAGAATCTAGGATTCCCTGATCAAAACTATAGGCACTTAGAACATCATTCTCTTAAGGACTGCAGAATGGAGAAAATTCAGAATTCAAAAAATGCACCTGCTAATGGTGCAGGCAATATAGGAACTAATAGATTGTCCTGAGAACCGCTGACCAAATCTGTTGAGGACGAGGCTAATGAGACACTCTTTTGTAGGTACACAAAACAGAAACAGAAAATAGGCGCAATTAGTTAAGTCTTGCTCTTCCATTAATTTTTAATTCACTTATTCATCTAACAAATAATTACAGTAGCTACTCAGATATCAGTTTCCTCCTTATGTATTCATGTCCCATTTATTTTAATATTCCTATATGTTCATAAAATATTTGTTATGGACAAGTGAACAACTCAAAGTATAAGACATGATTGTAACACCAATCCAAAGATGAACACTATCATATTCAAGTGCACTGTTTGCATTGACTCTTTTTTAGTAACAAGAAAAAATAAATTTATATTTTTTCATATGACTCTCTTCTGACATTTTGGCTCTGAGAAAAATGTAAAGAAGTGGTCAATGTCAGTGTGATAATTCAGTCAAAACTCTCTGATATTTGAAAGAAAATTCTAACTTTCAGCATAAGTTGTTACCTCTCTGTAGCTCCAATTTTGTGACTGAATTTTAATACTTTGGGATTTTTCACTAGCTGCTTTACAATTGGGTCTTGGAGAAAGAGAGATAAGTGACTTGCTTCGGGGGATACATCGAGTTCAAACTCCCCAACCAGGAACAAATGACCACAATGAACATGTTGAAGAAGATGGGTACATTAAACAGAAAGAAATTGATTCCGACGATATCTGCTCTATTTGTCAAGAGCTACTTTTAGAGAAAAAGCTTCCTGTCACCTTTTGCAGGTGATGTATTTTTTTCTTTGGATTCTTAAAACTAATTAAAAATTCTAAAACATATTTGTGATTTATTACCTTAGGAGACATGATAGGGAAAAAATAGACAACTTCACCTGCCGCTAATTTATACTTAATTAAATTCCTTTGTTTCCTAACACACACACACACACACACACATATTATATATTTATATATATATTATAATATATATTATATATGTTAGGAAACAACATATATATGTGTGTGTATATATATTGTGAGCTAAATATACGCTCTTACTCTAAATCTTTCTGAACTACACTATAAGGGTAAAAATTGAAGCATAATTCCACAATTATTCCTCCTCTCACCTTAAGTAACAGAAGTAATTTCTGTGTTTTTATTTTATACATATGAATAAATGTTATGGCTTATTATAGTTATAAAGACTTCCCTGGAAGTAAAGATTATTTTACTTTGAAATTACAAAAATTATTTTCAGTTTTTCAAAATTCTATCTTTAAACCTAAATAATTCAATTTTCACATATGCAGAAATGTTTACTGAGAGTCTAATGTTCATGCTTTTCTTCACAGCACTATAAGGTTGAACTTGAAAAATTTGGACAGCCATTTGCCATTGCTTTTTCTCCTGATCATTCTTTTTTCTTCTGATAATTTAACAAAACTTTTGTACACACTGTAGTTGTTCATATGTCTGCTTCTATTGCATATTGTAAAATTAACTAGTTTCCAAAATATTTCTCTCAGCAGCTATTTCTTTGGTACTACCATGTATTATGTGACTTCTGGAAAAGTATGGTGGCACCCCTGCTCTCAGTGAAGCATTTTATTAAAATAATTATTATTATTTTCCCTTGTGTTAAGCCTATATTCATTCTCACTTTACAAATGAAAATATTTTAATGTTGCAAAATCTCTCACCATTTCATTGCAAAGAAGGAAAATTTAAGTTTGGAATTTTGATGTATTAAAGATGATAGATTACTAGAGTGAGTGAGTGTGTGTGTGTGTATGTAATCAAGCTATAGCTGAAAATCAGTTCAGAATCTATTTTTATGTGGAATAAAGATGGTAGCACAGGAAATTTTACTTATATAAATATATATGTTATATATATATATACAATGGATATATAAAACTGCTCTATACAAATGATAAACTTGAATTTTTATCTCTCATAGGTTTGGCTGTGGCAATAGTATTCATATAAAATGCATGAAAATCTTAGCTAATTATCAGAGTACATCAGACACTTCCATGTTGAAATGTCCTCTGTGCAGGAAAGAGTTTGCACCATTAAAACTTATTTTGGAGGAGTTCAAAAACTCCAGCAAACTTGTAACTGCAGCAGAGAAAGAGAGACTGGACAAACACCTTGGAATTCCCTGTAATAACTGCAAACAATTTCCAATTGAGGGGAAGTGTTATAAGTAAGTGTTCTCTGTAAACTATAAGCATGTGTTCTTTTTATTTTTTTACATCAGGAAACTTTGAGCATTGGAGCACCCATTCTATAGCTTCCCTCTTCCTGCATATACTGTTTGACTTGTGTGACAACTGCTTATTTAGGACTTACAGACTGACCTCTATCTCGGTCCAGTATCTCAGGAACTCCAATCATTTTATTTTCTTCTCCTGTGCAAGGGTATTGTTTTGAGCTCTGGTCTAGATTGGGTCTGAAGTAGCACCCCATCCTAGAAGCTCTGGACACAGGATAGGTGGTTTTAGCTTAGATGAGTTTCCAAGCTCAGAGCCTTGCTGGATCTCTCACCCTCTGTAACTTTATTTGAACTACCTTTGAGGTCAGTTCCAAAAATTCCAAAGATTGGGCCAGAGGGACATTGACTAGATTGACTGAATATTTAATCCAGTCTTCCCTACTCCAAATTGCAATGAGTACAGATTTTGCTTTCTTTCATATCTTACACTTCAACAACAACTACAAAAACATAGTAATTATTAGAGCAAACAATTTTCACTGTGAGTAACCCCCAAACTTTCCCACAATTCTCACGATAAAACATAAATTAATTGCTATGCCTAGGAAACTGTATTTTCTTAATTGAAATTTTAAGTTAACAGTACATCAATAAGAAAACATTATTTCAATCTTGTTACATTTTTTTGAAATGCATCAGTTTATTTTTCAGCCTTCTTGAATTACATTATGATGAGCCCAATTTAAATTATATATATATTAAAATTCATAAAGCCATAAAACATTATCATATCCAACAGCAAATTATACCTATCTCCTTTGAATTTAGTTTTGTTTTCTGTATGTGTTACACAGAAGAAAGTTAATTATTCACAAAAGTGTCTGCTGGAAAATGGCTGGCCTCAGAAGGCTCCTAGGGAGGACTCTAACTTGGGGAGGAAGTACAGAATGTTTACAAACTTTTCGCAAGAGGTATTTAGCTAGGTTCAGGAATGTTGTTTAAAGAGGATTCCAGGAAAAGGAAGGACTTGATCTTCGGTATTAGCAGCCGTCATATGGGCAATTTAAATTTTCTCAAGAAGGGTGGATAGCACCAGTGAGGGAGGGGCTAAGGTCACATGTTAAAGAGGGGGCTGGGATATGTGGGGGAACAAGGACATGTGAGGGTCACAGTATAAAATTCTTAGTGCTTACGATGTTCCCCAAATGGTTTACATACAATTTTAGTATAAATCTTGCTTTTAGGTATGTTGATGACAGTACACTCCTGTCACTCAGAGCTTTCTGACTGCTTTTTCTGCCCTTGGGCATTATTATTCCTACTAAGTAAACACATGACCCACTATCCTGCCATCTGCCCACTAGTGACCCTACACTCTCCTTTGAGAATCTTTTCTTGTCTCATAACTTCTCCTCTAGGGATCTTGCTAACAATTACTCGTCTCTGTCTCCATTCTCTTTTACAAATTAAAGAATGCATTTTCAATGTTTGTGACTCCATCCATCTTCCATTCCCTCAAGTACTGACATTTCAGTCATCAGTCTGAAAAACTATTTCCATTTCTTTTAGGAACACATTGAGTAGGAGACAAGATTAACTAGAAAGTTTCTTCATTCCTTCTTCATTAGAATTTCAGAATTTAACTACTTCATCTTTTAAGAGGTTAATTCCAAAATTACTAGATATATGTTAAAATACAGAGATGCTTAACTTTTTTTAAGCCCAGCATACTTTGATGTATTGAATAAATGGCACCATTTATTCAACCTATTGCTGTTAATTATTAAAATCTTCCCTGTATGTACAAAGAGTAATAATGAATAAATTAGCATTTGCTTCTTTTAAGATGTCTGAGGTACATATTTTCTTAAATTTTTCATGGCAATAATCTTCTAAATATTTGATAACTTGAATAATAAGTTTACATGATTACTGCTCAGAATATTTTCAGTTTAGTAAATTATGTTGCAAGTAATTTAAAATCCTCTGCTTGTGACAAAATTTTTATAAACAATATAACTTTTAGATTGGGCTTTTATGGAAAGTGGTTTTTTTTTGACTTCTCAATAGTTTTTACTGAGATCTTTTATTTTTACCTTTTTCCATTCTGTGGGAAAAAAAGAATATAATTTTTATTTTCAAGAAGTATGCTGCCAACTCTAACTCTGGCACTCACGAAACAACTGGAAAGCAGCACTGGATAATCAAATGACAGAATATCTAATAGAGTGTAGATCCTATAAGAATGTAGAGAAAGAGGTAAATGAAAGCTAAGATAGTCTGAGAAGGCATCATGGAAGGGGCATGTGGTGGACAAAATAATAAACTTCCTAAAACGTCCACATCCTTATGCCCAGAACTTATATGTCATAGAGGAATTAAGGTTGCAGAGGAAATTAAGGTTTCTAATCACTGACCTTGAAATAAAGAGGTCTCCTGGATTCTTTGAATAAGCCTTGTGTAATCATATAGGTTCTTAAAAGTAGAAGAAGGAGGCAAGAAAGTCAGAGGGAAATGTGATTGTGGAAGAAAGGCGGAGAGATGCTACTTTGTTTGTTTTGAAATGGTCACAAGCTAATAAATGTAGGCAGCCTCTAGAACAGCAGTCCTCAAACATTTTGGCACCAGCGACCAGTTTTGTGGAAGACAGTTTTTCCACAGGGGTTATTGGGGGATGGTTTCAGGATGAGACTGTTCCACCTCAGACCATCAGGTACTAGATTTTCATAAGGAGCACACAACCTAGATCTCTCATGTGCGCAGTTCACAATAGGGTTCACACTCCTATGAGAATCTGATGCCACCGCTGATCTGACAGAAGGTGGAGATTTGCTCTCCCACAATTCACCTCCTGCTGTATGTCCCGGTTCCAAACAGGCCACAGACCAGGTCAGCGCCTGGGGTTGGGGACCCCTGCTCTAGAAGATAGAAAGAGCAAGGAAATAGATTCTCCCCTAAAGCCCCCTAAAAAGAGCAAGGAAATAGATTCTCCCCTAAAGCCCCCTAAAAGTAACACAGCCCTGCCAACCCATTGGTTTTAGCACGCTGAAACTCATCTCAGACTTCTATGGAAGAGTAAGATAATACATTTGTGCAGTTTAAGCTAAGTTTGTAGCAAATTTTTACAGCAGTAACAGGAAACTAATACACAGTGTGACTTGAGATGATCCTTGTCATGTTTGAATTGTTCCCGGGAAGTTTTGGTCTGAATTTTTCACCCAAAACCATCACAATAATAGGATGTTTTTTCTTGCGTGTTTTGATGTTTTGTATTTTTAGGTGTACCGAGTGCATAGAATATCACTTATGCCAGGAATGTTTTGATAGCTGCTGCCATCTTTCCCACACGTTTACATTTCGTGAGGTACAGTATCCATCTTGAATCTAATATGGTGTTTCTATTTGTCCTGTTGTAGAGCTAAGTCAGTCTAAGAATAAGAAGAATAACATAACACTGTGGAACAGAGCTGATTGGTTTTTAATACAAACCTAAAGCTATATTTTTAGGAGAACTCTTTTTCATAAGGATGCACAAAGCAACCAGTTCTTACACTGGTAATTTATAAAATCTAACATGATAAGAAACATCTGATGACATTATGAATAAATTTTCAGAACAGAAAATATAGCCATCAAACTTGAATATTAGTTTTTAAAGAGCTGTCAACATTACAAATTGTCTTATAATGAAAAGTCAAAACATTTATGATTTTCTCTTAAATTTCCTTACATAAACAATAATGAAACATGGAATTTTACTGGGATAATTTAAATCGTACACTTTAAAAGTATCTCCTGATGTTGAATAATACTACTACTTTCTACTTACCAGACAGGATAAAATAAAACATACACAATTATTGTTATTTTTTACCTTAAAAAGTAATGCCATTATAGTAGCTGTGCAATAGTGTATGAGACTCACTCACAATTTGTAAATACTTTAACGTGTTGAAAAACAATATATATGCTTAAAAATATTGTGTATTGGCCGGGCGTGGTGGCTCACACCTGTAATCCCAGCACTTTGGGAGGCCGAGGTGGGCGGATCTTAGCCAGGCGTGGTGGTGGGCGCCTGTAGTCCCAGCTACTCAGGAGGCTGAGACAGGAGAATGGCATGAACCCAGGGGGTAGAGCTTGCAGTGAGCCGAGAATGTGCCACTGCACTCCAGCCTGGGCAACAGAGTAAGACTCCGTCTCAAAAAAAAAAAAAATTGTGTATTATTCACATTGATATGCAACCTACTAATTTTTATCCACAAAATGAAAATATCCATGACTTTGCAAAGTAACATTTACTTTTCACCTATTACAGAAAAGAAACCAAAAATGGAGATTACTAGAAAAAAGAACAGATGAAGCTGTAAAATACATAGATACTAAAAATGAGATAGAAGAAAAGATGTCACATTTTCAAGAAAAGCAAGAGTGAGGTTCCCAGTAAAATTTATATTTCTTGTATGACCGAATCTTTGAATAACTTTTCAATTTGAATAGGTTGTATTTATTCTCTTATTTATTATTTAATTACGATTAAGCATTTAGATACTAGGTGGCATTATACCATCCAATTGAAGAGCAAGGCTGTAGAGTCAGACTGCTTGAATCCAATCATAATTCAACCACACATTGTCTATGTGACTTGTGGACTAGTTACTTCACTTCTATCTGCCACATTTTCCTCATCTTTAAAATGGGAGTAATTGTTAAAACCAACCTTGTAGGAATTTTTTGAGTATGAAATGAGTTAATACACACAATAAATATTCAAATAATGTTATCTATTATTTTTAATTTGACCAGAAACTATACTAGATACTAGGGATACAGTGGTTTCCTCAGTAATCAAATAATTATCGACGTAAATGTAAAATTGAAACTGACATCAGTTATGTTTAAATAAAAGCAGATTCAAATATATTTGAAATTTGCCTTTGAGATAATTGGCCTCTAGGGGAAAAGGCCAATTTCTTTGCTTCATTCTCCCTCTTTCTACCCTCTACTTCACCCTGTTGGAAGAAGAGTGCTGAGCAGATTGGTTTTATTTCAGAACATTGATTCAGAACATTATTAGTGGAGAGGTCTCCAGACCTTTTGCAGTAGTCCTGTTCAATTACAGAAAATTTAGGCTGGGCGCCGTGGCTCAAGCCTGTAATCCCAGCACTTTGGTAGACCAAAGCAGGTGGATCACCTGAGGTCAGGAGTTCAAGACCACCCTGGACAACATGGTGAAACCATGTCTCTACTAAAAAAATACAAAAAAAAAAAAAAAAATAGTGGGGAGTTGTGGCACATACCTGTAATCCCAGCTACTCGGGAGGCTGAGGCAGGAGAATTGCTTGAACCTGAGAGCCAGAGGTTGCAGTGAGATGAAATGGCAACACTGTACTCCAACCTAGGCAACAGAGTGAGACTCTATCTCAAAAAATGAAAGAAAGAAAGAAAGAAAGAAAGAAAGAAAGAAAGAAAGAAAGAAAGAAAGAAAGAAAGAAAGAAAGAAAGAAAGAAAGAGAGAGAGAGAAAGGAAGGGAAGGGAAGGGAAGGGAAGGGAAGGGAAGGGAAGGGAAGGGAAAGGAAGGGAAGGGAGGGAAGGGAAAGGAGTAGCCTGTTGTATAATATTAAGAGATTGTGTACATTATGAAACACATAGAAAAGAGACAACTTTTAAAGGATGGGATTAAATAGAAACTAAAAATACTTTCAGTGAATCAACTAAACAAAAAATGTGCTTGTTCTCACTAAATATATATATGTGTGTGTGTGTGTATATACACCCATACCCCCACACACGTGCACATACACACGTATATGTAAGTTTCTATCCAAACTTCAACTGATATATAGCCCATGCCCATGGGTACTGCACACACATTGGAGACTAGAGCTCTTGTGGGGCATCAAATGAGCCTACACAAAGGCTTTGCAACTCCATTTTCCCTGCACAGGTATCATACTTCATCCTGTTAGAATGCTAAATTGTATAACTAATGGTTGGACTTAGGAGATATTGGGGGACAGGGAGTTCAGAAGAAGAACATTAGGGGAAGAAGGACATTTTAGGCAGAGAAAATGGAATAAATAAAGAGAATTTCAGGATAAGAAACAGTAGGTAACAACCTTAAAAGAGTACTAAAAATATACATTTTCATTGAAATTAGATGACCCTGGTAAGAGCAATTTCTATAATATGATGGGGATATATCTGCAGAGTAATGAGAAGTACAAACTTTTCTGAAGAATATATTTGAACTTTGTTCTGAACGACTTTTGAATGACAGGAACATATCTGACCTTTTAACCAAACTTTTTTTTTCTGTTAAAGATTTGTTGTATCTGTTTTACCAGTTGCAATGGCATCAAATAGCAGTTAATTCATAGTATATCATCTTAGTTATGTCAGTCAGTATTTTTGGTACAAAAAATGGAGTTGGTACTTTTAGAGTTAAATTAACAGAGTCTAACAATATTGAAGTGATAAGAATATACACCAAACGAAAACAAATTTCATTATCTCTTATGATCTACCAATTTATTATAGTAGCCTGGAATATTTAATGTGGCTTACTATACACTTCACTTCCTACCAGAAGACAGAGTGAATTGGGTTGTATTTTTCTAAACAGTTGCCTAAGTGTTGACTCAGACTAAAATATTATAATTTGAGTATATGGTCTGATTTTATTGACCTTAAAGTGCAACTCAAACTCAAAAATTTTGGGTTAGCATTTTTATTTGATACGACTACTTAAAACTTTTTTTTTTTTTTTTTTTTTTGAGGTGAAGTATCACTATGTCGTCCAGGCTGGAGTACAGTGGCGTGATCTCGGCTCACTGCAACTTCCACCTCCTGGGTCTAAGGGATACTCCTGCCACAGCCTCTTGACTAGCTGGGATTACAGGCACCCACCACCATGCCTGGCTAATTTTTCTGTATTTTTATTAGAAATGGGGTTTCGCCATGTTGGCCAGGCTGGTCTCAAACTCCTGACCTCAGGTAATGCACCCACCTCAGTCTCCCAAAGTGCTGGGATTACAGGTGTGAGCCACTGCGCTTGGCCAAAATCTTTGTTCTTTATGAAGTTGGATCCATATTGTTCAGGATCAATAAAATAGAGTTTTTAACTCTATAATATATGAGATTAATTATCTTTAGTTCAAGAAAACCTAGGGTTCATTGCATTATTTATATAGAGACTACTTACCTACCCTGTGCTATTGATCACTTCCTGATCTATAATAACATGTAAACACTCATGTCTCTTCTTCTTCTCATTCAGCCAAGTTTACACACCAAAACACGTTGTAAGATCACTGCCTCTCCAACTGATTACTAAGAATAGTAAGCTTCTTGCTCCAGGCTACCAGTGTCTACTTTGTTTGAAGGCATTTCATCTTGGTCAACATACAAGATTGCTACCATGTACTCACAAGGTAAAAGTCACATCATTTTAGTTTTACTTTCCCTGTAGGGTCAATTTTCACAAATGAAGTGACAATTTAAGTCTGTCCTTTTACTTTTGAGTTGTACTCTGTACAGAGGTGTTCACATTGCACAGCACATATAGAAAGAACTGCCACAGAGACTATTGAGAAGGCAGCTTTCTCCCTGAAGATGTGTTTATACTGATTAGTACTCATTTCTGTATATACTATCTAGGAAAGATAAAATGGTACTTTAAGTTAGATTCCTTTATCTACTTTAGCTATCTGTAGAAAGAAAAAGGTTATAGAATACTACTATTTTGCTATGTATTTTTATGAGTCTTAAGATGAAACAGAAATGCCTAAGTTGACAATTATTATTTCATATGAACTCACTGGAATCAGCATAATACTACTTGATCACTATATAAATTGATAAGCAACTATAAAGTGGTTGATAACCAACATTTTTTCTGAAATAAAGTTGCTTCAGTAAATAAACAAAGCTTCAGTAGTAAAGCTTTAGAGTCATCCTTACTTAAAATGGCTAATTGTTTTATTTCCAAAAATTTAATTTGTTATTTTATATTTTACTGTTATCAGATCCACTTTCAACCCCAGTTGGTTATGACTTTTAAAATAATTTTCATTAGAAATAATTAGCAGTGAAATTAATAGCTTTAGAGAATGTTTAACAAAATTATGAGTGCTATCCATAAAAGTCTTTGCATTTTAATATAGAAAATGGAAATCAGTCCCTACATCAGTTATATATAGAAGTGAACTTCTTCAAAATATTTTCATGAAACTTGATAAATAATTATTTTTCAATTTTGCTAAATATTTTTAATCATACAATTTTGAAACTGGGGGAAATTTACTTGAATAATATTATAAACAAGATTAGTATAGTTCTGATTAGCTTATCTTTTTTTAAAGTTTCACAGGAAATGTATTGACAATTGGCTATTCCACAAGTGCAATTCATGCCCTATTGATGGACAAGTTATATATAACCCTTTAACTTGGAAAAATTCAGCAGTGAATGGACGAGCACATCAATCTGTTTCAAACAGAGACATCATTCATCTATCAAAGCAGAAAGAACCAGATCTTTTTATTCCTGGTACTGGATTAGTCTTAAAACAAAATAGACTTGGAATTTTACCTAGCATACCTCAGTGTAATTTTGATAAATTGAATACACCTCAAAGCCCAAAAGATGCCTGTGAGAATATACCAATAGACAATTTATGCTCTATCCAATTAGACAATTCAAATTCAAGAAAATTAACCTATGAATATAAAATTAGCCAACATTTTCCCAGATATCTTCAAGATTTACCCATGGTATCATTTGGGAAAATACCATCTCAAACATTTCTTCCCCCTATTGTTCATAAGAATATCGTATGTCCCACTGCAATGGAAAGTCCATGCATCCGTGGAAAATACCACACTAGTCAAAGCCGGATGACTAAAGGCTGTACATGTAATAACCACAACCTAAAGAAGACTCCTGGCACTAAAATAAGAGAGGACAATAAGAGATCAACTTTACTTTCAGAGGATTTCAATCTTATTGTCAATTGGAGCACAGCTAAACTTAGTTTGTCTAAAAGGTATAATAACTGTATGGGGGAAATTACACGCAAATGTAGTCATCTGTCAAGACAGCCTGTGTCTCACTCTGTAAATACAAAAGGTACTGAGCTATCTTTAACAATAGAAGGAGTTCAATTGTGAGAAAGTATTTTTATTTACTATTAGAAAATATTTGAATGTTGAGCATAAAAAATGTTTTATATAGAACATAAAAAGCACATATAGTCTTGACAAATGTATATAAAATTATCTCTTGGAATTTGACTACTTACCTATAAACAGCTCACTACACTTAAAGGAAATGATTCTATTACTTATACGACTTATAGCATTAAGTCTTCATGAGTATATTCCGGATGTTATAAATAATGAATAATTTTTAGAGCCTTTGTCTTATTTTATTCTGATGTTAGAAATGTTTTACTTAAATTAAGGAAATAGAGTTTTCCTACTTTGAGTCACTGTTTTCAAATATTTTTTATGGTAGCACATAACACGCAGGGATTACTTCCCGGTACTTCTGTATTTTTTGCATTTTTCTTGCACTAGTAATTACCACAAACTGATTAAAAAAAAAAAAAAAACTTAAAAAACTCCATAAAGGAGTTTTCTTATACATGAAATGAAAATAAAATGAAATGCTATCAGCTATGTCACATTTATAATGGTCTTACCGTTTTATTTTCAAGAAACTTATATAAGTACTTCCAATACAATCACTATTATTGAAGGATCTGTAATTGTAAATCTGCTCTATTTTCAAAGTAACCATTGTTTCAAAATGTTCATTTGAAAAAATATAACCCTTAGATTTTTATTTTAAATTATATGGCTCAGTTTCTTTTCAAATGTTTTTAAAATTATTGATGCTATATTGATTTGTATTATCTGTCACAAGGAAAAAATATCCCCTGCAAAGGACATGATCTCATTCCTTTTTATGGCTGCATAGTATTCTATGATGTATATGTACCACATTTTCTTTATCCAGTCTATCATTGATGGGCATTTGAGTTGATTCTGAAATCAACCAATTGCCGTTGTGAATAGTGCGCAATGAACATTCATGTGCATGTATCTTTATAATAGAATTATTTATATTCCTTTGCATATATACCCAGTAATGGAATTGCTGAGTTAAATGGTATTTTTGCTTCTAGATCTTTGAGGAATCGCCACAATATCTCACAATGGTTGAACTAATTTACACTCTTACCAACAGTGTAAAAGCATTTCCTTTTCTCCACAACCTCGCCAGCATCTGTTGTTTCCTGACCTTTTAATAATCATCATTCTGACTGGCATGAGATGGTATCTCATCGTAGTTATGATTTGCATTTCTCTAATGATCAGTGATGTTGAGCTTTCTTTCATATGTGTCAGCCACATGAATGTCTTCTTTTGAGAAGTATCTGTTCGTGTCCTTTGCCAACATTTAATGGGATTGTTTTCTTCTTGTAAATTTGTTTTAAGTTCTTTGTAGACTCTAGATATTAGACCTTTATCAGATAGATAGATTGCAAAAATTTTCTCCCATTCTATAGTTTGTCTGTTCACTCTGATGATAGTTGCTTTTGCTGTGCAGAAGCTCTTTAGTTTAATTACATCCCATTTGTCAATTTTTGCTTTTGTTGCAGTTGCTTTCAGTGTTTTCATTATTAAATCGCTGTCCATGCCTATGTCCTGAATGGTATTGCCTAGGGTTTCTTCTAGGGTTTTTATGGTTTTAGGTTTTATGTTTAAGTATTTAATCCATCTTGAGTTAACTTTTGTAGAAGGTGTAAGGAAAGGGTCCAGCTTCAATTTTTTGCATATTGCTATCTAGTTCTCCCAGCCCCATTTATTAGATAGGGAATCCTTTCCCCATTGCTTATTTTTCACTCTTCTTTTTAAAAGAACCCTTCAAAAAAGATAGACAATCTTTTAGAAAAAAAAATAGATATAGGACTATCAACAGTAAAAAAGTTGGAATGCTAGTTGAGATAATGCCATAAAATTCATGTTTTAGTTATGAGAAAGATATAATATGGATACTATTCTTGCACTAGTCAAACTGGTTAATGAATATTTAGCAATTTTAATTTTAATTTTATTGTTGCAGTAATATACAATATACCAAATATTCATGATTATAAAAGGAGAGTAGAAATTAGCTAATACAGTAATGATTCCTTGACCACATAAGCAAGCTTTGCTCAGAGTTGGGGTTGTAAATTAGGTGACTCAACAAGGAGAAGTTAAATAATTTTTCAGTTTTTTAATTAGGCAAAATAAATTGCACAAAACCTGTCTGATTTCTAAGAATAAAATTTATCTTATTTGTGAGGAAGAGGAAATGGACTGAGATCAGCATAAAACATACTTCTGGGCAGTGATGAATAATATGACAGGGTGGTTTAGAGCCTAGAAGAGGAGAAATTGAAATATTGTAGGCAAGTAAGTCTAGGGTAAAGCCATGTGGATGAACATATGGGAGAAGGCACTGCCAAAAGTTGTCCATTGGAAAAATTTTTTCTCGCCACTGTCTTTTAAGGTCAGTCTGGGCAATGCGTCTCCCATCTACCATAAGGAGAGATAGAGAATATTCGACAAATTAAAGAAACATTTAGAAGGTGATCAGTAAGGAAAAGAAGAAAAGCAAGTCTAAAAATGCTTTTTGTGTTAGGTGTTACTTGTGCTCACCAATAATGTCTGGCTCCTTTCCAGACATTTGAGAAACTACACTTTCCAGCATCATTGGAGTTAGGCAGATTTGGGGACTAAATCTGACCAATGGCAGTTGCCATCCATTTTCAGATTGCACCCACATACCCAGATGACCCATCCAGAAACCAAGCCCAAGTCTTTTCTTTCTATGTAAGCTTGTTGTAGATATGAGCCAAAGAAGGGGCAGTGTCCAACACTGGTGGATTACGTGGGAGTCTGGGCTCTCTGCTCAAGCATCTTAACTTCTGAGATTGTTCATGTTCACATCTGGACTTACCAATTCTGTATTATGATGGATTGCTGCCAGCTCTGTGAGGCAATGGATCTATCTGACAGACCCCAGTTGCTGACGGGCATTTGCAGATAATCAATCAATTGGTATCCCATGGTCAGGTGCCCCATCTCCACCAGGGCATGCCATGAGTTGTTTTTCAAAGGTATATTGCATGGCCTTGTTCCAAAACTTCAGGTACATACATGTGATTCCCCATATTGGGCTTTCCAGAAGCTCCAAAGGTCATCTTTACCTACCACCAATACCTCTAATACCATAGAGTCTACCAGGTTGCATGGCCCAGGCAGTAGAACTGCTTATACCACTGTCTAGACTTGCAGCCTAGCCAAGTTTTTCCTGTTCTGGGTCCCCCCAAATCTGACAGCCATTGGTATTATCCAGCATATGGGCCACAGCAGTAATCCCATGTGTAGAATAATGCAATATGCCACCCATATAACTCAAAGATGTTGAACTTTTGTGTGTGTGTGTGGTGAGAAGTAAAAGATGTGATCAGTTGTCTTTTGTTTGACAATGAATATTCTGGCATGTCCCCGTTCATAGGAACCCTATAATTTTAATAATGTGAAGGCCCCTGAATCTTTGTAGGGTTTATCTTCCATTCCATAGAGCACTTGTGTCTTAACGAGGATTATGATAACAACTTCTTGCCCATCTGGCCCAATTAACATAACAGCATTGATGCAGTAAATCAATGTACTCTTCTGCAAGATGTTCAAATAATTTGGAGGACAGGAGAGTTGACATAGTCCTAGGTCAAAAGTGCAAATATATAATATAACCTATTCTGTGTGAACAAGAGCCCTTTCTGACCTTAGCAGAATAGAATACATTCACCATATTAATGGATTTACATCATGTACCTGAGAACATAATGATCTCAAGTGTAGCAAAATATCACATCCAGCATGGCTGCTGCAATTGGGATTACACTTTCATTGAGTTTGCAGTAGTCTGCTTTCACCTTCCAGAATCCTTCCAGTTTTTGCAAGGGCTATACGGGTGAATTGATGGAGATTTAATACGGACCAACAACTCTGCATCTTCTAGATTCTTAAGAGAGTGGCACTAATTTTCACCATCCACTTAGGGATGTGATATTGGTTTTGATTTATTATATTTGCTGAATTTGTGTAACAATTTTAAAGATTTATACTTTCCCCCTCTTCTATGATTATCTTTATGCCGCAGGCCAAGAACCCAATGTGAGGCTTGTAGCAATTATTTAGTATGTTATTCTCAATTATACTTTCAGGGACCAGGGAAATAACCACTTAAGAGATCTGAAGAAACAGTGGGCCCAAAAAAGCCAGATGTTTCCCAGGATTCCATTTACTATCTGGTCTCTATATGGCCCCACTCTAGAGGGGGCATAATGATGCTTCAAGTCTTGAGTATGACTGTCATTTCTGACTGTGTCCAACAAACCTTAAATGTTTGGCTGTCCCCCTTTTAATGCATGGCACTAGGGTGACTAACTCAACTCAGTTTGCTTGGGAGATTTCTAATTTTAAAACAAGAGTCTTATGTTCCGAGATACCCCACAGCTCTGGGCAAATCTGGATGGCCAATTATTCAAAAAATTATCCAAGTAAATGACTTTTGTGGAAGAAGTGGGAAATGCATTTTTAAGTATATTCCTATAGTATTTCAATTTCCTTCCTGCTGGAGTCTTAGCCTCCTCAGTCAGTGGGTTCTGGGTCTGAAAATTACCTCAGGTCCAGCAACTTGGCACTAGATTATGACTCTTAACCAGTGCAGCTGCCTTTGGTCTCCTGGTCATTCATCCTTGATTTCTTCTGACAGCACAAGCTAGAGTACGTTTGTTGTAGTCCCATCTGTTTTGCCCCTAGTGACAATTTGCTTAATAAACTATTTCCATCTCTGTGGGTCAGGCCTCCTGGCTGCTACTCTGACCCTGCCACTTATTACAATACTTGCATTCACTTAGATTTGCAGTTAAGTGGTACCACCTGGCCTTTATTAGGTGTTCAACCCACTGCTATCAGTGAACTTAGTAGTAAGAGCCTCTCCTACCATCAACCCTAGGTTATAGGAGAGAGCCACCGCTGAACTTTTACTGATGTCAGAGCCCCATACCAGCACATTGTTTATGACCTTGGTAATTGGTGTCTTTTATAGGCCTTCCCATAGAACATTACCATCAGGTAGGGCTCCTGGCTGTATAAAGTGTATTTACTCCAGCATGCCCACTTCCATGTGTTTTCTAATCCTTTTATCTATTGTCTGCAAATATTGTCTATATTTCAACTTCACATAGCATTGGTTGTTGCTTTTTTCGTGCTTCCAGAAGCCATCTTGTATGTACCATCACCTGAAGTCCTTACCAAACCATTAAATCCTGTTTCACAAGAATGCTCCCATATCAATAAACTCTTCCCTGCCCAATTTTATTTTCGGTTCTGCTTGATTAAGTACTCTCAGGAGTCAAACCCACAGGTTCTCCTCCAGTACCTGCCAATACACAATGGCTAGGTCTTGCAGCTTCTTTAAGGTACTAAGCCCTATTAGAACTAGCACATTTTTTGGCTGGGTTATGCTATGAGTTAACCCTAATGTTAATGCCTAGTGGCCATAACAGGAGGCACCTGTTGTTTTGTGAGGGCGAGGGCTCTTCATTACCTTCAAGTAAGGTGGGTGAGCAGCCCGTATGAAGAAGGGATGGCCCACTTCTGCATTTTTGGAGTTCAGAAGAGTCTGGGGTTCAAAATTTCTAGGGACATTCACAAATAGATGTTCTCTTCTCAAGTGTCAGAACCCCATTTTTCCAGGCCATGCCTTGATATTGTCATAACTGACCTGCCTCAGTGGGGCATTTAACCTTATCTGGAGCTCTACTACACCATTCACTCCTGGTCCTCAGCTTCTCTGCCTTCTTGCAGCATAAGAGTTTTTTGTAATCTATCATAAAGGTGCATTGGATTTCATGCTTGCTGTTCAATTGCTCATCGTTTTTCATTATTTTTTTCTTAGGTTTTAATGAGCTTAGCAATAGCCATCTGTTCTTGTTATCATTTTGGTAACTATTTCCCCATTGCTTCTTGAAGATCTGATACTTCACACCAGCTAGTGTGTACCCTCCCCACCCCCAATAGCATACCTTCATGACTCACTAAACTAGAGAGTTTTAATAACAGAGCATCCATCCACCTTATGCCAGAGATGTCTATATTCCACTTACCAGAGACAGGGTCCCCATCGCAGTGTGCTGAAAGTGGTCTGGCTCCTAAACCCTATCTTATCAGCCGCTTTCTCAGACCCTTCTTGTTATCAACTTGCATAGGTTGTTTCTTCCAAAAACAGATGCTTAAATAGAATTTGTTATGCAGGCTCTGTGTTAAACATTAACACATGTGCAAAGAAGGGGCCTGATCTTATCAGTATTTAAAATGTGGATTTTTTTTTCTTTTCTCCTCACCCTAATCCGTTCCCTGAAGAAAGAAAACAAGATTTGACAGAGCGGGGAGAGTTGGAAAGCAGCAGTCATACTCTGCCACAAATACATCGTGGGGTGTAGGCCATCTCAAGAAGGGTGTGCACTTCAGCTAGCTAGTGCCCAAGCTGAGGCCATGCAGCTAAGGCAGACCCTCAAAAAGCAGACAGCTGCAGGCTGTCTGCTGAAAGCATTCTCAGCAGCTGAGGCAAAAAGCCCTTTCTTGAAGGCTTTCTGAAGATCTGGGCAGTGCATCTCTCATCTGCCACAGGTAGAGACAGAGAAAATTAGACATACTAAAGAAACATTTAGGAAGTGATGGTTACAGGAAAAGGGAGAGAAAGAAGTCATATGCAATTATTTTTGTGGTAGATACTACTTGTGCTCACCAATACTATCTGGTTCCTTTCTGGGTGTCTGGGAAACTATACTTCCCAGCACTGTTGGAGTTACGCAGAGCCCTGGGACTCACTCTGACCAATGAAATGTGGGAGAAAGTGAAGAGCGTTACTTCCAGTCAGAGATGGTGAGAAGCTGCTGCATAATCCAGCCACTCTTTCCCAGCCACCGTAACTGGGGAGCCACATATCGCAGATGGCACATCAACAAAATAATGGAGCCTGTATCAGCCTGCATCCTTGAGGTAAGCAATTATAAGTTGGGACTCCAGAAGAGAGATTTAGGTGCAAATATAAATTTATGGGTCACAAGCATGTAGACGAAAGCTATGTTAATTGCTGATACCTACCAAGGAGTGCATACTGAGTAAATACAGGACATTAGACAGAGCTCTGAAGACTCCAACATTTAAAACTTAGGAGAAGACGCTAGCAAAGGAGAAAGAGAAATGTTCTAATTTGGGAGTGAAGAATGCAGCTTCACTTTAGTAATAGGAAGGCATTAGTGATTGTAACAAGGAGAGTTTAAGTGGCAAAGGCCAGACTGGATTGGGTTGAAGAGAGAATGGCAGGTGAGGCAGGGTGTATACATGTACCTAGAAGGGGGATTATGAATGACAGGAGAGAGAAAACAATAGCTGGAAGTGGGAATGTCTCTTTTAGAGACTTTTTTAAATCTCATAAAGACACAGCTGATGTGTGTGATGATTGATATGGTAACATTCCTGAGAGGAGAGGTACTAAGATACGTTTCTGGTGTTCCCTGAATTTCTCTTAGCCCTTCTTCAGAATCACGGGGTTTAACAGCTGAAAGTAATTTAGGAAATAATTCTGTTATCTTTATGATGACAATGAGGTTTAAAGTGTTTTACTGTCTCATCTATGGTCACACAAAAAGTGAGGAGTCAAAACTACAGAAAAATTCATACTTCATTGCTCCTAGTCCGAATTTCAGCTTTTTAATTGATGGAATATTGTACTACCTCATTTTAAACTAATCTTTTTTGATAATTTTGCTAGAGAATGTTTTCTGAAGTTCATAAAGGCAAAACACTGTCCTTAGTATAAGGTATAGTCAACTTATAATCAATAATATACTTAGCAAATACTCCATGACTAATGCAATTAATTACAACATAATGTCTGTTGCATACACATATGATAAATTTTATTCAAAGAAACCATTAAATGAAATATTTGGAGGTACGTATTTGCAGGAACATTTTCAAAAGCAATCAGAGGATTTAAAGCTGATGGAATTCCTTTTTTTTTTTTTTAAAGTGACTACTGTGACACAAGTTCTACTTTTATGTGTTCTTTGAAGAAGTTGACCAATTTCTCTAAAATTAAAATGTCATTATTGGTGTCTTTCTTGAATGGAGAGAGCATATTTCAAGCTAAAAATAGGAAACATTGATTCATATAAAAGACAATTTGGCATGACACGGGTTTACATCACTAAAAAGGCTCAATGTTTTGAAGTTTAATTTCAGTTTGTAAATACACTTTTCTGTTTTGTGGTCATCTATTTTATAATTAAAACACGTTTCCAAGATGTATGGTTCAAACCCTTAAAATACTGAGAAAGCATAGTAAGATATAACACTAAAGATCAACTTGAGCCTTGGATGCTCCAATAGTAGCTTCATGGTAGTGCATTCTTATAGTATAAAGGAGCAAAAGGACAAAGAAAATTTAAATGTTTTGAATAGCTCCTTTTATTTGAAAACTGTCAATAATAGACTAGAGTTATGTTTCAATGATAATTTAATATCTGGGCCTGATACTGTGGCTCATGCCTGTAATCCCAACATTTTGGGAGGCTGGGATGGGGGGATCGCTTACCGCCAGGAGTTTAAGACCAGCCTGGGCAACATAGCAAGACCCTGTCTCTACAAACAAATACTAATATATCTGGGCACGGTGGCACATGCCTGTAGTCCTAGGGACTGGGGTGGCTGAGGTGAAAGGATCCTTGAGCCCAGGAATTCAAGGCTTCAGTGAACTATGATCACACCACTGGACTCCAGCTTGGGTAACAGAGCAAGATCCTGTCTCTAAAATATATATGACCAAGATAATCAAGATAAACAATGACAAAAATTCCTTCCTTACAATGAGTTATAACTTTAGGAGAAACATGTGCAAGCGAGGAATAATAGGTTCCTTTTACACATCAAAAAGCCACTGAAATATAATGTCCCTGAAATTTTACATACCCGTGACACTAATTCTTTAAAATAATGACTGGATTCTTTATTATTACTATTATTATTATACTTTAAGTTCTGGGGTACATGTGCAGAGCATACAGGTTTGTTACATAGGTATACGCATGCATGGTGGTTTGCTGCACCCATCAACTCATCATCTACATTAGGTATTTCTCCTAATGCTATCCCTCCCCTAGCCCCTCACCCCCTGACAGGCCCCAGCGTGTGATGTTCCCCTCCCTGTGTGCATGTGTTCTCATTGTTCAACTCCCACTTATGAGTGAGAACATGCAGTTCTTTCTGTTCCTGTGTTAGTTTGCTGAGAATGATGGTTCCCAGCTTCATCCATGTCCCTGCCAAGGGCATGAACTCATCCTTTCTTATGGCTGCATAGCATTCCATGGTGTATATGTGCCATATTTTCTTTATCCAGTCTATCATTAATGGACATTTCAGTTGGTTTCAAGTCTTTGCTATTGTGAATACTGCCACAATAAATATACATATGCATGTGTCTTTATAGTAGAATGGTTTATAATCCCTTGGCTATATACCCAGTAATGGGATTGCTGGGTCAAATGGTATTTCTAATTCTAGATCCCTAAGGAATCACCATACTGTCTTCCACAATGGTTGAACTAGTTTACAGTCCCACCAACAGTGTAAAAGCATTCCTATTTCTCCACATCCTCTCCAGCATCTGTTGTTTCCTGACTTTTTAATGATCACCATTCTAACTGGTGTGAGATGGTATCTCATTGTGGTTTTGATTTGCATTTTTCTAATGACCAGTGATGATGACCTTTTTTTTTTTTTTTTCTGGAGACCAAGTCTTGCTTTGTAACCCAGGCTGGAGTGCAGTGGTGCGATCTCCGCTCACTGCAGCCTCTGCCTCCTGAGTTCAAGTAATTCTCCTGCCTCAGCCTCCCGAGCAGCTGGGACTACAGGCATGCACCACCACACCCAGCTAATTTTGGTATTTTTAGTAGAGATGGGATTTCATCATATTGGCCATGCTGGTCTCGAACTCCTGACCTCATGATCCACCTGCCTCAGCCTCCCAAAGTGCTGGGATTGCAGGTGTTAGCCACCATGCCTGGCCCATAAATGTATTCTTTTGAGAAGTGCCTGGTCATATCCTTTGCCCAGTTTTTGATGGAGTTGTTTTCCTCTTGTCAATTTAAGTTCTTTGTAGATTCTGCATATTAGCCCCTTGTCACATGGACAGATTGCAAAAATTTTCTCCCATTCTGTTCACTCTGATGATAGTATCTTTTGCTGCAAAGAAGTTCTTTAGTTAGATCCCATTTGTCAGTTTTGGCTTTTGTCGCCACTGGTTTTGGTGTTTTAGTCATGAAGTCTTTGCCGATGCCTATGTCCTGAATGGTATTGCCTAGGATTTCTTCTAAGGTTGTTACGGTTTTATGTCTTATGTTTAAGTCTTTAATCCATATCGAGTTAATTTTTGTATAAGATGTAAGGAAGGGTCCAGTTTCAGTTTTCTGCATATGGCTAGTCAGTTTTCCCAACACCATTTATTAAGTAGGGAATCCTTTCCCTATTGCTTGTTTTTGTCAGGTTTGTCAAAGATCAGATGGTTGTAGATGTGTGGTGTTGTTTCTGAGGCCTCTGTTCTGTTACATTTGTCTATATATCTGTTTTGGTACCATACCATGCTGTTTTGGTTACTGTAGCCTTGTAGTATAGATTGAAGTCAGTGTGATGCCCCCTAGATTTATTCTTTTTGCTTAGGATTGTCTTGGCTATGTGAGCTCTTTTTTGTTTCCATATGAAATTTAAAATAGTTTTTTCCAATTCTGTGAAGAAAGTCAATGGTAGCTTGATGGGGATAGCATTGAATCTGTAAATTACTTTGGGCAGCATGGCCATTTTCATGTACTGATTCTTCCTGTCCATGAGCATGGAATGTTTTTCCATTTATTTCTGTCCTCTCTTACTTCCTTGAGCAGTGGTTTGTAGTTCTCCTTGAAGAGGTCCTTCACATCTCTTGTAAGTTGTCTTCCTAGGTATTTTATTCCCTGTAGCAATTGTGAATGGGAGTTCACTCACGATATGGAGCTCTGTTTATCTGTTATTGGTGTATAGGAATGCTTGTGATTTTTGCACATTGATTTTGTATCCTGAGACTTTGCTGAAGTTGCTTATCAGCTTAAGGAGATTTTGGGCTGAGATGATGGGGTTTTCTAAATAAACAATCATATCATCTGCAAACAGAGACAATTTGACTTCCTCTCTTCCTATTTGAATAGCTTTTATTTCTTTCTCTTGCCTGATTGCCCTGGCCAGAACTTCCAATACTAAGCTTAATAGGAGTGGTGAGAGAGGGCATCCTTGTCTTGTGTGTGTTTTCAAAGGGAATGCTTCCAGTTTTTGCCCATTCAGTATGATATTGCCTGTGGGTTTGTCATAAATAGCTCTTATTATTTTGAGATACATTCCATCAGTACCTAGTTTATTGAGAGTTTTTAGCATGAAAGGCTGTTTAATTTTGTTGGAGGCCTTTTCTGCATCTATTGGGATAAGCATATGGTTTTTGTCATTGGTTCTGTTTATGAGATGGATTACGTTTACTGAGTTGCGTATGTTGCACCAGCCTTGCATCCCAGGTTTGAAGCCATCTTGATTGTGGTAGATAAGCTTTCTGATGTGCTGCTGGATTCAATTTGCCCATATTTTATTGAGTATTTTTGCATCAATGTTCATCAGGGATATTGACCTGAAATTTTCTTTTTTTGTTGTGCCTCTGCCAGGTTTTGTTATCTGGATGATGCTGGCCTCATAGAATGATTTAGGGGGGATTCCCTCTTTTTCTATTGTTTGGAATAATTTCAGAAGGAATGGTACCAGCTCCTCTTTGTACCTCTGGTAGAATTCAGCTGTGAATGTGCCTGATCCTGGACTTTTTTTTGGTTGGTAGGCTATTACTGCCTCAATTTCAGAACTTGTTATTGGTATTTTCAGGGATTCAAATTCTTCCTGGTTTAGACTTGGGAGGGTGTATGTGTCCCAGAATTTATCCATTTCTTCTAGATTTTCTAGTTTATTTGCATAGAGGTGTTTATAGTATTCTCTGATAGTAATTTTTATTTCTATGGGGTCAGTGGTAATATCCCCTTTATCATTTTTGATTGCATCTATTTGATTCTTTTCTCTTTTCTCCTTTATTAGTCTGGCTAGTAGCCTATGTATTTTTGTTGACCTTTTCAAAAAAAAAAACAGTTCCTGGATTCACTGATTTTTATAAGTGTTTTTCCTGTCTCTGTCTCCTTCAGTTCAGCTCTGATCTTAGTTATTTCTTGTCTTCTGCTAGCGTTTGAATTTGTTTGCTCTTGCTTCTCTAGTTCTTTTCATTGTGATGTTAGGGTGCCAATTTTAGATCTTTTCTGCTTTCACTTGTGGGCATTTAGCGACATAAATTTCCTTCTAAACACTGCTTTAGCTGTGCCCCAGAGATTCTAGTATGTTGTGTCTTTGTTCTCATTGGTTTCAAAGAACTTATTTATTTCTGCCTTATTTTCGTTATTTACCCAGTAAATAATGGAGCAGATACAGATTATTCAGTTTTCATGTAGTTGTGTGGTTTTGGGTGAGTTTCTTAATTCTGAGTTCTAATTTGATTGCACTGTGGTCTGAGAGACTGTTATGATTTCCATTCTTTTGCATTTGCTCAGGAGTGTTTTACTTCCAATGATGTGGTCAATTTTAGAATGAATGAGATGTGATTCTTAGTAGAATGTATATTCTGTTGATTTGGGGTGGAGAGTTCTGTAGATGTCTGTCAGGACTGCTCAGTCCAGAGCTGAGTTCAATTCTTGAATATCCTTGTTAATTTTCTGTCTCATTGATCTAATATTGACAGTTGGATGTTAAAGTCTCCCACTATTATTGTGTGGGAGTCTAAGTCTCTTTATAGGTCTCTAATAACTTGCATTATGAATTTCAGTGCTCCTGTATTGGGTGCATATATATTTAGGATAGTTAGCTCCTCTTGTTGCATTGATCCCTTTACCATTCGGTAATGTCATTCTTTGTCTTTTTTTCATCTTTATTGGTTTAAATTCTGTTTTAGCAGAGACTAGGATTGCAACCCCTGCTTTTTTTTTTTTTTTTTTTTTTTTTCTCCATTTGCTTGGTAAATATTCCTGCATCCCTTTATTTTGAGCCTAGGTGTGTCTTTGAATGGGAGATGGGTCTTTTTAATACAACACACCAATGGGTCTTGACTATTTATCCAATTTGCCCATCTGTGTCTTTTAATTGGGGAATTTAGCCCATTTACATTTAAGGTTAATATTGTTGTGTGTGAATTTCATCCTGACATTATGATGCTGGCTGGTTATTTTGTCCATTAGCTGATACAGTTTCTTCATAGTGTCAATGATCTTCACAATTTGCTATGTTCCTGCAGTGGCTGTTACCAGTTCCTTTCCATGTTTAGTGCTTCCTTCAGGAGCTCTTGTAGGGCAGGCCTGATGGTGACAAAATCTCTCAGCATTTTCTTGTCTCTAAAGGATTTTATTTCTCCTTAATTTATGAAGCTTAGTTTGGCTGGATATGAAACTCTGGGTTGACAATTCTTTAAGAATGTTGAATATTGGCCCCCACTCTCTTCTGACTTACAGGGTTTCTACAGAAGGTTCTGCTGTTAGTCTGATGGGCTTCCCTTTGTGTGTAACCTGACCTTTCTCTTTGGCTGCCCTTAACATTTTTTCCTTCATTTCAACCTTGGAGAATCTGACAATGATGTGTCTTGGGGTTGCTCTTCTCGAGGAGTATCTTTGTGGTGTTTTCTGTATTTCCTGAATTTGAATGTTCCCTGTCTTACTAGGTTGGGGAAGTTCTCCTGGATAATATCCTGCAGAATGTTTTCCAACTTGGTTCCATTCTCCCCATCACTTTCAGGTACACCATTCAAATGTAGATTTGGTCTTTCCACATGGTCCCATATTTCTTGGAGTCTTTGTTCATTCCTTTTCATTCTTTTTTCTCTAATCTTGTCTTCATACCTTATTTCTTTAAGTTGATCTTTAATCTCTGATATCCTTTCTTCCGCTTGATCAATTCAGCTATTGATACTTGTGTATGCTTCACGAAGTTCTCATGCTTCACGAAGTTTTTCAGCTCCATCAGGTCATTTGTTTTTCTCTAAACTTGTTATTCTAGTTAGCAATTCGTCTAACCTTTTATCAAGGTTCTTAGCTTTCTTCCATTGGGTTAGAACATGCTCCTTACTCAGAGGAGTTTGTTATTACCCATCTGAAGCCTACTTCTGTGAATTCGTCTAACTCATTCTCTGTCCAGTTTTGTTCCCTTGCTGGTGAGGAGTTGTGATCCTTTGGAGGAGAAGAGGCATTCTGGTTTTTGGAATTTTCAGCCTTTTTGCGCTGGTTTCTCCCCATATTAGTGGATTTGTCTACCTTTAGTCTTTGATGTTGGTGACCTTCAGATGGGGTTCTGTGTGGATGTCCTTTTTGTTGATGTTCATGCTATGGCTTTCTGTTTGTTTGAGTTCTCCTTCTAATAGTCAGGTCCCTCTGCTACAGGTCTGCTGGAGTTTGCTGTGGGTCCACTCCAGACCCTGTTTGCCTGGGTATCACCAGGGGACAGAATAGCAAATATTGCTGCCTCTCCTTTCCTCTGGACATTTCATCCCAGAGGGGCACCCACCAGATGCCACCCAGAGCTCTCCTATATGAGGTGTCTGTCAGCCCCTGCTGGGAGGTGTCTCCCAGACAGGAGACACAGGTGTCAGGGACCCTCTTGAGGAAGCAGACTGTCCCTTAGTGGAGCTCAAATGCTGTGCTGGGAGATCCACTGCACAGAGCCGGCAGGCAAGGACGTTTAAGTCTGCTGAAGCTACGTCCACATCTGCCCCTTCTCGCAGGTGCTCTGTCCCAGGGAAATGGGAGTTTTATCTATAAGCCCCTGATGGGTGCTGGTGCCTTTTCTTTTCAGAGATTCCCTGCCCAGAGAGGAGGAATCTAGAGAGGCAATCTGGCTACAGTGACTTTGCTGAGTTGTGGAGGGCTCTGCCCAGTTGAATGACTTTGTTTTCACTGTGAGGGTAAAACCGCTTACTCAAGCCTCAGTAATGGCAGACGCCCCTCCCCCAACCAAGCTCCAGCATCCCAGGTCAACTTCAGACTGCTGTGCTGGTAGCAAGAATTTCAAGCCAGTGGATATTAGCTTGCTGGGCTCTGTGGGTGTGGGATCTGCTGAGCTAGACCACTTGGCTCCCTGGCTTGGTAGCCCCCTTTCCAGGGGAGTGAATGGTTCTGTCTGGCATTCCAGGCACCACTGGGATATGAAAAATAACTCCTGCGGCTAGCTCAGTGTTTGCCCAAATGACTGCCCAGTTTTGTGCTTGAAACCCAGGGCCCTGGTGGTGTAGGCACCCTAGGGAATCTCCTGGTCTGTGGATTGTAAAGACCTTGGGGAAAGCATAGTATCTGGGCTTGGATGCACCATTCCTCACAGCACAGTCCCTCATTGCTTCCCTTGCCCAGGGGAGGGAGTTTCCCGACCCCTTGTGCTTCCCAGGTGAGGCGATGCCCCACCCTGCTTCAGCTCACCCTCTGGGGTTTGCACCCACTGTCTAACCAGTCCCAATGAGATGAACCGGGTACCTCAGTTGGAAATGCAGAAATCACCTGCCTCCTGTGTTGATCTTGCTGGGAGCTGCAGACTGGAGCTGTTCCTATTCGGCCATCTTCACAGCTTGATTCTTATGAGTTTTTTCTCATTATGTGGATAACAAAACTAATGATTTAGAAGATGCTAAAATTTTAAAGGTCCATTACAGAAGAAATAGAATAAGAATCTAATGGTCATGGTTCTCAAATACGAAATTTCATAAAGCATGTATTTTTTTAAAAATGTAAACTAAAATAGTATTCAAAATTTATTGAAATAATCTGGGTCAAAGTAATTATGTAGTTACTTTCAAATAAAATATAAAACCATTGTAAATGTGGCATCAATTTTGAAAATATGATACCAACACTGATTTATAATTCTTTTTGCAAGAAAACTACTTTCAAAATCATAATTTAAAAAATTATACTTCCTGATTTTACTGTAGACTGTAGAGTGCTAAGGAATTGTGAGCAAAATATATAAGGTGAATATGACAGTGATAATTCTCAACTGTAATATTTTTTACCTTCAATTGATTATTTTGACAATAGGAAAATTTAAATTATATTACTTTGTTATAAACAGTGTAAAAATTCACCCAAATTTCTTCTGGATAAGTGGTCTTTTATCTGATGTTTAACATGCTTTAATTTAAAATTAAATCTGGGTCAGGTATGGTAACTCATGCCTGTAATCCCAACACTTTGGGAAGCTGAAGCAAGTAGATCCTTTGAGGCCAGGAGTTTGAGACCATCCTAGGAAACGCAGCAAGATCACATCTCTACAGATTAAAATATGTGTGTGTGTATGTGTGTGTGTGTGTGTATGTGTGTATATATACATAGGTGTATATATGAATATGTGTATATATGTGTGTATATAAAATCTGAAATTCATCATATCTACATTTATTCTCTAGCTATCCAAATGTCTTCATCATTTTATAGGATAACATAAAACTGACAGTACCTGATTAACCAGGAGTTGTAGATGGAGACCTATTATAAATTTCCAAAAAGTTTACATAGTAGTTCATTTATATGAATATTATTCCATTGAAGACATGACCTCTTTTTTTTCTTGGAAAGGTATCTCATATAATAAGAACTATTTCTTTTCTGAAATAATTTTCATTGAGTATATTACATTGAGGTTCCATGCTTCTGACACTTTTAACTCAAGAGACTGTGTGAGTATACACATATATTTTGAAATTTTTCCTTGGGCTCTCAGAAAAGTATTAAAGAAGTAAATAAGTAACTACAGGAATAATAAGATACAAATGTTCAGGAAACAAATTTGCTATCTATCATAGGACTGAACCTGTATTCCAAGGGACGGAAAGTATCCTTATCCTCAAGGACCTTACCACTGAGGGAAGGTGATAAATAGACAAGCTAATTTCAGACAGTGAAAGAAAACCAAAAAAAAAATAAATAAATAAGGACATGATATGTTAGGAAGTACCTAAGGATTGAGGATCAGAAGCCAATTTAGATGGGGTGAGAGAAGGTCTCAGAAACTCAACAAAGATCTAAATAACGAAGACCAGAAACAGGAGCAAGGCAAGAAAGGGAAGTACAAAAAAAAGCAACATCTCAAGGCTAGAAAAGTCTTCGAAGTTTCAAGGAAAAGAAAAAAACAGTGAGCCTAGAATAATGTTCCAGTGAAGGAAACAGTGGTAGAAAGAAAGGTTTTCTTATGAGCCAAGGAGAGAAAGGACCATGGAGCTCACGTGGAAAGGCAATCTCTTTTCTAGATAATTAATCGAGTTCCCATAGCATGTAGTGGAGATCCTAAAAGATATTACTTAGCAGAGATGGACTATTAGAGTTGTTCTTCTCAAACAGTACTGTGCTTACAAATCACCTAGGGGAGCTTGTTAAAATGCAAACATGAATTAAATATGTCTGGCTCAGCAGTTAAGAGTCTATAATTGTAACAAGTTCCTAGGTGATACCAATAAAGCACTTTCTTCACTTACCACCTGGGAAGTGAGGGGAGGTGATAGCTTTCCTCCATCACCACCCCCTCTCCAGAAGGAACATCATCTGTTTCCCAGTCCTGCTCTTACATTAATGGGGTTGGGGTGTTGTGAGTGATTAGCACCAATTCTGCTGAAAAGGCACCTCTCCACAAACTTTTTGAGGAGGTGGCTGTCCTGATAATTGAAGGTTCCCTAGACCTCTCTTCCATGGACTTGAGTCTCCAAGATAACAGGAAAGCTCCTACTCATGTTTTGGTCCATTCTCTTACAAGTTTTTGATTACATCCAAAGTATCAGTGAAGAAATTAAGAAAAGTTTTCTGGACACATTTTTTTTCCTGAATAAAATTTTATAATTTTAAAACTTTAGATTTTAAAAATTTAGAGCAAAACTGCTACAGGGGCATGATTTAAGGATAACTCTGGTTCCTTTGATTTATGAACCACTGAAAATAGGGTGTAAAAACCCTCTTCTTTATGCCTCTTATACGGTTGCTGCTAAATCATTAGAAAACCATGCAGTTGTTATATGACATGTAATGTGAGGGTGGGAGACAAACTATGCATGAGTGCAGGTAAGCAACACTTATCTCAATCCTAATAAATCCTCTAAATATTTTTAATAGTTCTCATATCTGATTAAAAAGCATAACATAAGAGGCTGTGAGGAGCGATCTGGCATCTGAAGCCTACACTCTGATAACTATCACTGATATAGATGTTTGATAGCAATAACAATAATTAGATCTTCATTGAAGATTTACCCATTGGATAATAATGTTGAATCATATAAGTGACTCCTTGTAATTTAATCAAGTTTAGTATTATAGAACAATCACTAATATTTATGTAGCCTATGCTTTTTTTTTTTTTTTTTGGTACCATCTTATGTATGACATCAGCCATGTAAGGGAGGCGATACTATCATGACCAATGTCAAACCCATATAGCAGAGGAGGAAACTGAGGTTTACTAGAGAGATGAAGTACCACAACTTAGACTCAGATCTCCTAACTTGCTCCCCTGTTTGTCAAATATTTACTGAAGCTCTACACTGTGCTAAACCTGTGAAAATGCAATACAGAAAAAAAATCAAAATTGAGTAATGAATAATGAGGTACAGAATAAAAATTATTTACCACTTATTTTTAGATAAGATTCTACTTATAGAAATTGAACTTGAGATGTAAAGTGAAATGGTCATATTTATGAAATTTAAAAGGAGACAGTGAAGTCACTGTTTTTTTTCTTCAACTCAAATACATACCAGTTTGTAAAAATTAAATAGAATTGCTATTTTAGTGATATTTTAAGTTATTAACAAATAATGACATCAACAGAAATATTGTATCACCTTACATACTCTACCTGTAACTTCAAGAACTGCCTGGAATTTCCCAAATTTCTATTGCCTGCATCACAATAACATCTAAACCCAAGATTGATTCAGAGATTCAGAGAAAATTTCCTAGGATCCTCACCACTACTTGTGGTGACTTGACTTGAAATATCCAAAAGAAAGTGAAAGCTCTCCCCCACAGTCAATCAACTCCTTCCCCATTCACCCAGTTACTCCGAGACAAAATGGAAGTCATCTGTTACTGCTGTCTCTACTAACTTCATAAAATACATCCAGTCCTGAAAGTTGGAGCTCCCTGAGGAAATTTTAATTGATATACCTTCGCCATTGTCACTGCCATTCCTTTAGGAACCTAGCATCACTTCTTAGGTTATTTCAGGAGATTCCTAAATGGTCTTGACTTGCCTCCCTGATCCCCTCCCTCCTCAGGGGTGTTTGCTGTGAAGCAAATAATGTATAGGTTCAGGGCCCTCCATTTGCAGAAACCCCTTCCAAGGTTGTGGAGGGCACTGTTCTGTTCACATAGTAATAGATTTTAGAAAATTTGCAAAAATATTTTGAGTGTGATAAGACTACTATATCCACTCTGACTTTCACTCATAATGATTAACTTGTCAAAGGCACTGAAGTGGCTGGAGGTACTTACGGGATCCAGGTAAGTGAAGATTGAGTTGTATTGCCAGCCACCCCAGCACTGACTCACCTAAATTTGTGACATCAAATTTCATAGCCAGAGGTGATAGCATGGTCTGAATCTTGTTCTATGCCTCATTTCAGAAGGGCATGTTTAGAGGAAGAAACAAAAGAATTTAAACTTACTAAGCCAAGAAGTTATTCCACAGAAAATTCCCCCAATTTTGAGCCATATATAATTGTAAGCAGAGGATTCTGTCCTAAACAATGGCTAGTCAGAAGGTGTTCTCTCAGGAATATATTCATAAATACGTCACATACATTTATAAACACATTACTTTTGGGGGAGAGTGGATTAGCAGGCAGCAATAATGTTTAATAGAATGCACGTGTTGATAGAATATAAACCAGTATCAGTACTACAAAGTGTGAGAACATGTGTTTGAAATCATGCTTTATGAATCAAAATTACCACTAATAAATTTTGAGCAGTCATACTAGAAGAAACACTGGATTATCTTCCTATTCTATCTGTAGAATGTATTACAAAATTTTCATATGAAAAGCACAGCTAAACATTGAGGGAAAAAAATATAGAGTGGATTTCCTGGCCAAGATGGCTGCCTAGAAGCAGTTAGTGTGTGCTGCTCTCATGGAGAGGAGAAGGAGTGATGAGCAAACACTAGCCCTTGAACTAGGTTGTCCAGGTGAACATGTTGGAATTCATCAAGAAAGCAATACAATCCACAGAGATCAGAGACAAGCAAGACAGGACAGCTGCCCACCTGGGACTGGTGTGGAGCCAGTGGAGGCTCCCCAGCATGGGGAAATGATGAATGAATGAGAGCCCCCAGGGCCCTACAGTTCTGCCGTGGACCTTTGCAACCCTGAGCTCAGGAGATCTTCTGTGAACTCCCCTCCAACCAGAACCTCCAGACTGACGTGGAGAGCTATGCGGAGTCTGGGCATAACCACCACTCAGGTACACATGAAATCCCAGGGGCCTTGGACCCCTAGGCACCAGCAACTGCAGCTCCAGCAACAGGGGAGGCCAGACTCCCTCACACATCCCCAGGATAAGGGCTGAAATGACAGGACTGAGGAGTGGACGGACTGCAGTCTTCACCTCCATTGCACTTCAGTGTATGAGGCCAGCTGGCCTGGGACCCTAGCATGGCCACCCAGTCTCATTTGAGCTCTCTAGCTGCCAGAAGTTCTGCACTTCCCTGAGATGGAGTTCCCAGTGGTAGCAGGCAGGTCCGCCATTTTGCTGCCCTGCAGCTCCTGCCCCTGCTGCCCTCAGACTCAGGAGGGAGAAAAGTGGTTAAGGACTAATATAGGCCCCCAGCACAGTGCAGCTAGCTGCCTTACAGAAAAGCAGCCAGACTTTTCCACACAGTTACCTGCCCCTGTTACTCCTCACGGGGCAGGGCCCCTTGACTTGGGCCCCCAGCACAACCATTCTGCCCTTGCCTGAACACTTGGGTCCAGAGGCAACTCTGCAATTCCCTAGGGAGGAGATCTCAGAGACAACCCACAATACCTCTCCCAGTGCAGCTGCAGTGGTACCACTGTTACTGCCCTTCAGCTAGGGAAGGAACAAAGGGCCTGGTTGCATTTCTGGCACCTCCAGCACACTGCAGCCACCATACAGAGAGGAGTTCAGTCTCGTTTTCCTGTGAGCACCCAACCCCTACTCTTCACCAGGTAGGGCCCCTGACTGGGGACTGCTTGGCAGTTGTCCCACCTCCCACTGACCATAGCCACTGGTAGTGGCTCTGTGTTTCCCTAGGGTGGAGCTCCCAGAGGTAACTGACAGCCCCTCTGCCATTGTAGTGGTTCTCTCCTTGCTGCCCTTAGACTGGTGAAGGAACAAAGAACCTGAGTGCTTTATTCATATCTCTAGCATACTGCAGCTACCCCAAGGAGAAAAGACCAGTCTGTCTTCCCTGCAAACCCCCTATAGCCCCCCTGCTCATCACCAGGCAGGGCCCTCCAGCCTGGGTCCACAACACAGCAGCCTCACCCTAGGCTGGTCACTCTAACTGGTAGCAGCTCAGCATTTCTCTAGGGTGGAGCCCCAAGAGACAAGTGAAAGGCCTTCTGCCATTACCACTGCTAAGGTCCCTGCCTCTGCTGCCTCCAAGCAGGAAGTAACAAGCCTGAGCTCACTCCAGGGATGCAGTGTGCAGTCCAAGAGTGCAACGAACACTGAAGTGGGAGAGGAGCCCACAGTCTCGGAGCACTGAGAAGGAGCACAATTGCAAATTCTAGGAAATAAAAAAGAATCGTATCTGAGCAAGAGTTTACTTACCAGTGATTACACTTAAGTGCCACATAGTGGATCACAGCCCAAACTTCAATACCAAAAATACTTTGCTAATATACAACCCCTTGAAACCAAGGACAAGAATTCAGCTACAAATAAAGACCCTGCACAAAGCTTTGGCTCTCTGAAAACATCCAGAAATGAGTCCAACTGACTTTACTCAAAAGACACGACAGTTCAAGGAACATCAACCCATACAAATGAGAAAGAACTAGTGCAAGAATTCTGGCAACTCAAAAAGCAAGAGTATCGTCTTTCCTCCGGCCCTACTAGTTCCCCAGGAATGATTCTTAATCAGTTTGAAATGACATTGAATTCAGAATACGAACAGGAACAAAGATCATTGAGATTCAAGAGAAAGTGAAAACCCAATCCAAAGAATCTAAGCATTGCAATAAACAGTACAGGGACTGAAATACAAAATGGCCATTTTAAGAAGTAACCAAACTGATAGAGCTGAAAAACATACTACAAAAATTTCATAGTACAATGAGAATAGACTCTGAGCAGAATAGATTCTGAGGAAAGAAACTCAGAGCTCAAAAACTGGTTCTCTGAACTATCTCAGAGAAAAATAAAGAAAAATCAGTAAAACAGAATGAACAAAATCTCTGAGAAACATGGGATTATGTAAAGAGACCATATCTATGACTCATTAGCATCCCTGAAAGAGGAGAGAAAACAAGCAACTTGGAAAACATATTTGAGGATATCATCCACGAAAATTTCCCCAACCTCTCCAGAAGGGTCAACATTCAAATTTAGGAAATACAGAGAACCCCAGTGAGATACTATATAAGATGACCATGCCCAAGACACATATTCATCAGATTCTCCAAGGTCAATATGAAAGAAAAAAATATTAAAGGCAGTTGTAGAGAAGGGATAGATCACCTACAAAGGGAACCCCATTAGGCTAACACTGGAACTTTCAGCAGAAATCCTACAAACCAGAAGAGATTGGAGTCTATATTCAGCATTCTTAAAGAAAAGAAACTCCAAGAATCTTATATCAGGCCAAACTAAGTTTCATAAGCAAAAGAGAAATAATATTCTTTTCAGATAAGCAAATGCTAAGGGAATTCATTACCAACAGACCTGCCTTACAAGAGGTCCTTAAGGGAGTGCTAATTATGGAAAGGAAAAACCTTACCAGCCACTATAAAAACACACTTAAGTATATAGACCATTGACACTATAAAGCAACTACACAACCAAGTCTGCCTAATAACCAGCTAACAATATGATGATAGGATCAAATCTGCACATATCAATATTAACCTTGAATGCAAACAGACTAGATGCCCCAATTAAAAGGCACAGAGTTCCAGGCTGGATAAAGAAGCAAGACCCAACTGTATGCTGTCCTCAAGAGACCCATCTCACATGCAGTGATACCAAAGAAAAATCTAAGCAAACAGAAGGAGGAAAAAAAAAAGCAAAACAAAACATGGGAACAGGGGTTGCTATTCTAATTTCAGACAAGACAGACTTTAAACCAAAAATCTCAAATAAGACAAGAGTATTACATAACAGTAAAGGGTTCAATTCAGCAAGATAACCTAACTGTGCTAAATATATATGCACCAGACACAGAAGCACCCAAGTTCGTAAAACAAGTTCTTAGATACCTATGAAGAGACTTAGATAGCCATATGATAATAGTGGGAGATTTCCAATACCCAACTGACAATATTAGATCATTGAGGCAGAAAAAAAGATGTTTGACATCTGAACTTCACATTTGCCCAAAGAGACCTAACAGACATCTATAGAACTCTCTACCTGTAAACAATAGAATATACATTCTTCTCATCTGCACATGGCACATAACTCAAAAACTGACTATACAATCAGGCATAAAATAATTCTCAGCAAATTGAAAAAAATCATACCAATCACACTCTCAGATCACAGTATTGGGGGAACCAGCCCCCAATATTTCAATGTAGGTTCTTTTCTATTTTCCCTAAATGTCAGCCAGTCCAAGAAATAAAGGAGAAGAATACAAAAGAGAAAAATTTTAAAGCTTGGTGTCCAGGGGAGATATCACATGTCTGCAGGTTTCATGATGCCCCCTGAGCTGTAAAACCAGCAAGTTTTTATTAGTAATTTTCAAAGGGGTGGGAGTGTATGAATAAGTTGTGGGTCACAGAGATAACATGCTTCAAGGGCAATAAAATATCACAAGACAATTGAGTAGGGCAAGGTCACAAGACCAGGGCTAAACTAGAATTGCTGATGAAGTTTCATGTCCCTCTGTGTATGCATTGTCATTGATAAACATCTTAACAGGGTTCAAGAGCAGAGAACCTGTCTGACTAGAATTTGCCAGGCTGAAATTTCCTAATCCTAGCAAGCCTGGGAGCGCTGCAGGAGACCAGGGCATGTTTCATCCCTATCTACAACTGCATAAGGCAGATACTCCCAGAGCAGCCATTTTGGAGGCCTCTGGGAATGCATTCTTTTCCCAGGGCTCTTAATTATTAATATTCCTTACTGGGGAAAGAATTCAGTTATATTTCTCTTAACCATTTTCAGCAGTAAGAGAAATATGGCTTTGTCCTGCCCGGCTCCCAGGCAGTCAGACCTAATGGTTATCTCCCTTGTTCCCTGAACATTGCTGTTATCGTGTTCTTTTTTCAAGGTGCCCAGATTTCATATTGTTCAAACACACATGCTTTACGAACAATTTGTGCAGTTAATCATCACAGGGTCCTGAGGCAACATACATCCTCAGCTTATGAAGATGATGGGATTAAGAAATTAAAGACAGGCATAGGAAATTATAAGAGTACTGATTGGGGAAGTGACAAATGTCCGTGAAATCTTCACAATTTATGTTCAGAGATTGCAGTAAAGACAGACATAAGAATTTTTAAAAGTATTAATTTGGACTAACAAATGTCCATGAAATCTTCACAATTTATGTTCTTCTGTCACAGCTTCAGCAGTTCCCTCCGTTCGGGGTCCCTGACTTCCCGCAACACCTCAGTGCAATAAAATTAGAAATCAATGACAAGAAGATCACTCAAAACCATACAACTACAAGGAAATTAAACAACCGGCTCCTGAATGGCTTTTGGGTAAATAATGAAATTAATATAGAAATTTAAAAAAAAATAGAACTAATGTGAACAAAGATACAACATACTAGAGTGTCTGGGACACAGCTAAAACAATGTTGAGGGAAAAGTTTATAGTCCTAAGTGTTCATATTAAAAATTTAGATCTCAAATTAACAGCCTACCATCACACCTTGAGGAACTAGAACAAAACAAGAGAAAATCAACCCCAAAGCTAGTAGAAGACAAGAAATAACTGGCTGGGTGCAGTGGCTCATGCCTGTAATCCCAGCCCTTTGGGAGGCCAAGGCGGACAGATCATGAGGTCAGGAGATTGAGACCATCCTGGCTAACACAGTGAAACCCTATCTCTACTAAAAATACAAAAAAATTAGCTGGGCGTGGTGGTGGGCACCTATAGTCCCAGTTACTTGGGAGGCTGAGGCAGGAGAAGGGCATGAACCCAGGAGGTGGAGCTTGCAGTGAGCCAAGATCGTACCACTGCACTCCAGCCTGGGCAATAGAGCGAGACTCCATCTAAAAAATATATTAATAACCAAAATCAAAGCCAAAATGAATGAAAAACCATAAAAAGATGAATGAAACTAGAAATTGGTTTTTAAAAAGAATAAGATACCACTAGCTAGAATAATTAAAAAAAAAACAAGAGAAGATCCAAGTAAACCTCAGAAATGAAAAAGGGTACATTACTACCAATGCACATAAATACAAAAAACCCTCAGAGACTATGATCCAAACCTCTTTGCACACAAACTAGAAAATCTACAAGAAATGGATAAATTTCTGGAAACATACAACTTCCCAAGACCAAACCAGGAAGAAACTTATACCCCAAACACACCAGTAATGAGTTCTGAAATTTAATCAGTAATAAAAAGCCTGCCAACCAGAAAAAAAGCCCAGGAGCAGACAGATTCACAAATTTTTCCAGGCATATAAAGAAGAGTTGGTACAATTCCTACTGAAACTATTCCAAAAAATGAAGTAGGAGGGATTCCTTGCTATTTCATTTTATGAGGCCAGCATCATTCTGATACCAAAACTGGGCAAAGACACACACAGCAAAAACAAAAAAAACTTTAAGCCAATATCCTTGAGAAATATAGATACAACAATCCTCAACAAAATACTAGCAAATTGAATACAATAGCACATCAAAAAGCTAATCCACTACCATCAAGCAGGCTTTATATCTGGAATGCAATGTTGGTTCAATGTATGTAAATCAATAAATGTGATTTATCATATAAACAAAACTAAAAAAACACGATTATCTCAATAGATGCAGAAAAAGCTTTCAATAAAATTCAGCATCCTTTCATGCTAAAAACTCTTAACAAACTAGAAATTGAAGGAACATACCTCGAAATAATAAGAGCTATCTATGACAAACCCATAACCAATATCATACTTAATGGATGAAAGCTGGAAGCATTCCTCTTGAAAACTGGAACAAAACAAGAAAGCCCACTCTCACCATTCCTATTTAACATAGTACTGGAAGTCCTAGTCAAGGCAATCAGGAAAGAGAAAGAAATGAAAGGAATCCAAATAGGAAGAGAGGAAGTCAAATTATTTGTTTGCAGATGATGTGATTTCATACCTAGAAAAACCCATAATCTGAGCCCAAATGCTCCTAGATCTGATAACTTCTGCGAAGTTTCTGAATACAACATCAGTGTATGAAAATCAGTAGCATTTCTTTATACCAATAACACCCAAGCAGAATGCCAAATAAAGAATACAATAAAATCCAAAATAGCCACACACAAAAAAGAAAACACCTAGAAATACAACCAGGCAAGTGAAAGATCTCTGCAACAGGAATTACAAAACACTGATGAAAGAAATCAGATACGATACAAATGGAAAAACATTTCATGTTCATGGATAGGAATAATTGACATCATTAAAATGGCCATGCTGCCCAAAGCAACATACAGACCCAATGCTATTTCTATCAAACTACCAACAACATTCTTTACAGAATTAGAAAAACACTATTCTAAAATTTCATATGAAACCAATAAAAGAACCCAACCAGCCAAAGTAATCCTAAGCAGAAAGAACAAAGCTGGAGGCATTACATTACCTAACTTAACGCTATACTACAAGGATACAGTAACCAAACGGCATGGTACTGGCACAAAAATAGATACATAGACAAATGGAACAGAATGGAGAGCCCAGAAACAAATCTACACACCTACAACTATGTGATCTTTGACAAAGTAGACAGAAACAAGCAATTGGGAAAGGACTCCCTATTTAACAAATGGTGCTGGAGTAGCTGGCTAGCCATATGCACAAGATTAAAACTGGACCCATTCCTTATATCATATACAAAAATCAACTTAAGATGAATTAAAGACTTAAATGTAAAACCTAAAACAATAAAAATCCTTGAAGAAAGTCTAGGAAATATTATTCCAGACATAGGCCTTGGCAAAGGTTTTGTCACAAAAACTCCAAAAGCAATTGCTACAAAAATAAAAAAAAGTTGGCAAATGGAAACTAATTAAGCTAAGGAGCTTCAGCACAGCAAAAGCAACTATCAACAGACTAATTAGACAATCCACAGAATTAGAGAAAATATTTGCAAACCATGCATCTGAGAAAAGTCAAATATCCAGAATCTGTAAGGAACTTAAACAAAAAATATTTATTAAAAAGGGGGCAAAGTGTATGAACAGATACTTTTCAAAGAAGATATACATGTGACCTAAAAGCATATGAAAAAAATGTTTATCATCACTAATCATTAGAGAAATGCAGATCAAAACCACAAGGAGATATCATCTCACACCAGTCAAAATGGCCATTATTAAAAGTCACAAACAACAGATACTGGCAAGTCTACAGATAAAAGGGAATCCTTATACATTGCTGGTGGAAATGTAAATTCGTTCAGCCACTATAGAACACTGTTTGGTGATTTATCAAAAAACTTAAAACAGACCTAACATTAGACTCAGCAGTCCCATCATTGGGTATATACTCAAAGGAATCTTAATTGTTCCACTATGAAGACACATGCATACATATGTTTATTGCACACTATTGACATAATAAAGACATGGAATCAACCTAAATGCCCATCAACAGTAGAATGGAGAAAGAAAATGTGGTACATGTACACTATGAAATACTGTGCATCCATAAAAAGAAATGAGATCATGTTTTTTGTAGCAACATGGGCGGAGCTAGAGACCACTATCCTAAGAAAACTAATGCAGTAACAGAAGAACAGACACCACATGTTCACTTATAAGTGAGAGGTAAACATTCACTACACATACACACAAAGAAGGAACCAATAGACACCAGGGCCTGCTTGAGGGTGGAGGATGGGAGAAGGGTGAAGGTTGAAAACTACCTATTGAATACTATGTTATTACCTGAGTGATGAAATAATATGTACACCAAACCCCCATGACATGCCATTTATTGTAGAACAAACTTGTGCATGGACCCTGAAACTTAAAGGTAATTTAATAAATAAAATAAATTTAGCTCTTCCTCCACTTGTCTGTCCCAGTGCGAGGGATCTATGTGGCTGCTGGTATATGAAAACACTAACTGGCTTTTCCTTCCTCACTTACCAGAACTTCTAACCAGCAGTAAATTAATGCATTGCTCTTGTTAACCTGGAGCATACACAGAGAGTTTAACTGGTTAGTAGGGTTAGTCACAAAATCCTTACTAAAGCATTTGTGAAAACTGCCATTATCATCAAGGCCCACCTCTGCCCCATTGCACTGAATTCAAGTTTGGTGAGAATCAAGTCAACTGTATTTATTTGTTTTTATTTGTTTGCTTGTCTTTTGTTTTTTGTTTTTGTTTTTTCCTGCCTGGCTCAGAGCCCAGGTTCTCACTGGCGGTGGCATCTGCTCCCAGACTGTCCTACCTCTTTTTGTGTGTGTGTGTGTGTGTGTGTGTGTGTGTGTGTGTGTGTATATATATATTCTTTAAGTTCTGGGGTACGTGGGCAAAATGTGCAGGTTTGTTACATAGGTATACATGTGCTATGGTGGCTTGCTACAACTATCAACCCATCATTTACATTACGTATTTCTCCTAATGCTATCCTTCCCCTAGCCCCCCGCCCCCTGAAAGGCCCCAGTTTGTGATGTTCCCTTCCCTATGTCCATGTGTTCTCACTGTCCAATTCCCACCCATGAGTGAGAACATGCAGTGTTTGGTTTTCTGTTCTTGTGTTAATTTGCTGAGAATGATGGTTTCCAGCCCCATCCATATCCCTGAAAAGGAGATGAACTCATCTTTTTTATGGCTGTATAGTATTCCATGGTTTTCTCCCCATTTTGTGGATTTTTCTTGGATCTACCTTGGGTGTTTGATGTTGGTGAACTTCAGATAAGGTCTCTGAGTGGATGTCCTTTTTATTGATGTTGATGCTATTCCTTTCTGTTTGTCGATTTTCCTTCTAATAGGCCCCTCTGCTGAAGATCTGCTGGGGTTTGCTGGAGGTCCACACCAGACCCTGTTTCCCTGGGTATTACCAGCAGAGGCTGTAGAAGAGCAAAAATTGTTGCCTGTTTCTTCCTCTGGAAGCTTCATCCCAGAGAGCCGCCTGCCAGATGTCAGCCAAAGCCCTCCTGTATGAGGTGTCTGTCAGCCCCTACTGGGAGGTGTCTCCCAGTTAGGAGACATGGGGGTCAGGGACCCCCTTGAGGTAGTCTGACCCTTAGCACAGCTCAAACGCTGTCCTGAGAGATCTGCTGCTCTTTTCGTAGCTGTTAGGCAGAGACATTTAAGTCTGCTGAAGCTGTGCCCACAGCCACCAGTTCCCCCAGATGCTCTTTCTCAGGGAGCTGGGGGTTTTAGCTATAAGCTCCTGACTGGGCTGCTGCCTTTTTTTCAGAGATGCCCTGCCCAGAGAGGAGGAATCTAGAGAGGCAATCTGGCCACAGTGGCCTTGCTGAGCTGTGGTGGGCTCCACCCAGTTCAAACTTCCCAGAGGCTTTGTGTATACCGTGAGGGTAAAACTGCCTACTCAAGCCTCAGCAATGGCAGACGCCCCTCCCCCCACCAAGTCTGAGCATCCCAGGTTGACTTCAGACTGCTGTGCTGGCAGCAAGAATTTCAAGCCAGTGGATCTTAGCTTGTTGGGCTCCATGGCAGTGGGACCCGCCAAGCCAGACCACTTGGTTTCCTGGCTTCAGCCCCCTTTCCAGGGGAGTGAACAGTTCTATCTCACTGGTGTTCTAGGTGCCACTGAGGTATGAAAAACTCCTGCAGCTAGCTCGGTGTCTACCCAAATGGCTGCCCAGTTTTGTGGTTGAAACCCAGGACTCTGGTGGCATAGGCTCCGTAGGGAATCTTGCAGTCTGCAGGTTGTGAAGACCATGGGGACAGTGCACTAAATGGGCTAGAGTGCACCAGTTGCAGTCCCTCACAGCTTCCTTTGGCTAGGGCAGGGAATTCCCTGACCCCTTGCACTTCCCAGGAGAGGTGACACCCCACCCTGCTTTGGCTCGCCCTCCATGGGCTGTACCCACTGTTCGGCTAGTCCCAGTGAGATGAACCGGGTCCCTCAGTTGGAAATGAAGAAATCACCTGCCTTCTGTGTTGATCTCACTGAGAGCTGCAGACCAGAGCTGTTCCTATTTGGCCATCTTGCCAGCAATGCATCTTTATTTGTTTCTTATTTGGTTGTCTGCTTTTTTCTTTCAGTGGGGGCAGTAGAGTTGTTTTTGTGGTTATTGTTGTTCAGCAGTACAGCTTTTAAAACATAAAATACTTGACTATATTTATAGGGAGACCAGCTGGCCCGGTAGGCCATGCTCTGGAGCAGCAATGTTCACTATAGAAGTCACTTGCCACCAATGGTTGTTGATCATTTGAAACGTGACCAGGTGAAATTGAGATGAGCTATAAGTGTAAAATTCATATCAAGTGTTGAAAACATAGTACACAAGAAAAAAGAATATAAAATAACCTGTAATTGTTATATTGAATGTATGCTGAAATGGTAATATTTTGAGTCTGTTGGCATAAATAAAATATTACTAAATTTTCTTTTTTTTTTTTAGATGGAGTCTCACTCTGTCACCCAGGCTGGAGTGCAGTGGTGGAATCTCAGCTCACTCTAGCCTCCGCCTCCCAGGTTCAAACAGTTCTCCTACCTCAGCCTTCTGAGTAGCTGGGATTGCAGGCAGATACCACCATGTCTGACTAATTTTTGTATTTTCAGTAGAGATAGGGTTTCACCATGTTGGTCAGGCTGGTCTCGAACTCCTGAACTCATGATCTGGCTGACTCAGCCTCCCAAAGTGCTGGGATTACAGGCATGAGCCACCACGTGTGGTTTCAATTTTTTTTCTTTTCTTTTCTTATTTTTCTTTTTTTTTTTTTGAGATGGAGTCTTGCTCTGTCACCAGGCTGAAGTGCAGTGGTGCGATCTCGGCTCACTGTAATCTCTGCCTCCTGGGTTCAAGTGATTCTCCTGCCTCCGCCTCCCAAGTAGCTGGGATTACAAGCACATGACAGCACACCCAGCTAATTTTTGTATTTTTAGTAGAGACGGGGTCTCACCGTGTTAGCCAGGATGGTCTCAATCTCCTGACCTTGTGATCCGCCCACTTTGGCCTCCCAAAGTGCTGGGATTACAGGCATGAGCCAGTATGCCCCGCAATGTTTTAAAAATAGACATGAAAAAGATGCTTGAAAAATAAAACAAACACAAAAAACCAACACTTATGTGATGTGGCCAAGGGAAAAAATATGGAGGGAGAGACAGTGTAAGTGACCAGGAATTTAATATTGTTTCTCTGGAACTTGTGATGTTTGTGTTTTGTGTTAGATTTTAAATTTTATAATATATTGTGATTTCCTTTCTCTTTCTTTTTTTTTTCTTCAACATTTGTGTTCCAGGATGCATGTACAGGATGTGCAGGTTTGTTACACAGGTAAAATTGTGCCATGGTGATTTGCTGCACAGATCAACCCAACACTTTGATAGTAAACCCAGCATCCATTAGTTATTCTGGAGGCTCTCCCTCCCAACATCTCACCCCCTGACAGGTCCCAGCATGTGTTATTCCCCAACAGGCATTCATGTGTTCTCATCATTAAGCTCCCACTTATAAGTGAGAACATGCAGTGTTTGGTTTTCTATTCCTGCGTTAGTTTGCTGAGAATAATGCCTTCCAGCTCCATCCATATCCCTACAAAGGAACATAATTTTGTTCCTTTTTATGCCTACATAATATTCCATGGCCATTGTGAACAGGGCTATAATGAAAATTTACATGCATGAATATTTATAATTACTTATTTTTTCATTGGATCTCTGAGTGTGTTTCTTTTTTGATTTTTTATTATACTTTAAGTTTTAGGGTACATGTGCCCAACGTGCAGGTTTGTTACATATGTATATGTGTGCCATGTTGGTGTGCTGCACCCATTAACTCGTCATTTACATTAGATATATCACCTAATGCTATCCCTACCCCCTCCCCATGACAGTCCCCAGTGTGTGATGTTCCCCTTCTTGTGTCCAAGTGTTCTCATTGTTCAATTCCCACCTATGAGTGAGAACATGCGGTGTTTGGCTTTCTGTTCTTGCAATAGTTTGCTGAAAATGATGGTTTCCAGCTTCATCTATGTCCCTACAAAGGACATGAACTCATCCCTTTTTATGGCTGCATAGTATTCCATGGTGTGTATGTGCCACATTTTCTTTGTCCAGACTATCACTGATGGGCATTTGGGTGGGTTCCAAGTCTTTGTTATTGTGAATAGTGCTGCAGTAAACATATGTGTCCCTGTGTCTTTATAGCAGCATGATTTATAATCCTTTGGGTATATACCCAGTAATGGAATGGCTGGATCAAATGGTATTTCTAGTTCTAGATCCTTGAGGAATCGCCACACTGTCTTCCACAATGGTTGAACTAATTTATAGTCCCACCAACAGTGGAAAAGTGTTCCTATTTCTCCACATCCTCTCCAGCACACCTGTTGTTTCTTGACCTTTTAACGATCACCATTCTAACTGATGTGAGATGGTATCTCATTGTGGTTTTGATTTGCATTTCTCTGATTGTCAGTGATGAGTATTTTTTCATGTGTCTGTTGGCTGCATAAATGTCTTATTTTGAGAAGTATCTGTTCATATCCTTTGCCCACTTTTTGATGGGGTTGTGTGATTTTTTTCTTGTAAATTTGTTTGAGTTCTTTGTAGGTTCTGGACATAAGCCCTTTGTCAGCTGAGTAGATTGCAAAAAATTTCTCCCATTCTGTAGGTTGCCTATTCACTCTAATGGTAGTTTCTTTTGCTGTGCAGAAGCTCTTTGGTTTAATTAGACTTCATTTGTCAGTTTTGGCTTTTGTCATCATTGCTTTTGGTGTCTTAGATATGAAGTCCTTGCCCATGCCTATGTCCCAAATGATATTGCCTAGGTTTTCTTCTAGGGTTTTTATGGTTTTAGGTTTAACACTGAAGTCTTTAATCAATCTTGAATTAATATTTGCATAGGGTGTAAGGAAGGGATCCAGTTTCAGCTTTCTATGTATGGCTAGCCAGTTTTCCTAGCAATATTTATTAAATAGGAAATCCTTTACCCATTTCTTGTTTTTGTCAAGTTTGTCAAAGATCAGATGGTTGTAGATGTGTGGTATTATTTCTGAGGACTCTGTTCTGTTCCATTGGTCTATATCTCTGTTTTGGTACCAGTACCATGCTGTTTTGGTTACTGTAGCCTTGTAGTATAGTTTGAAGTCAGGTAGCATGATGCCTCCAGCTTTGTTCTTTTGGCTTAGGATTGTCTTGGCAATGCAGGCTCTTTTTTGGTTCCATATGAACTTTAAAGCAGTTTTTTCTAATTCTGTGAAGAAAGTCATTGGTAGCTTGATGGGGATGGCATGGAATCTATAAATTACCTTGGACAGTATGGCCATTTTCACAATATTGATTCTTCCTATCCATGAGCATGGTGTGTTCTTCCATTTGTTTGTGTCCTCTTTTATTTCATTGAGCAGTGGTTTGTAGTTCTCCTTGAAGAGGTCTTTCACATCCCTTGTAAGTTGCATTCCTAGGTATTTTATTCTCTTTGTAGCAATTGTGAATGGGAATTCTCTCATGATTTGGCTCTCTGTTTGTCTGTTATCAGTGTATAAGAATGCTTGTGATTTTTGCACATTGATTTTGTATCCTGAGACTTTGCTGAAGTTGCTTATCAGCCTAAGGAGATTTTGGGCTGAGATGATGGGGTTTTCTAAATATACAATCATGTCATCTGCAAACAGGGACAATTTGACTTCCTCTTTTCCTAATTGAATACCCTTGATTTCTTTCTCCTGCCTGATTGCCCTAGCTAGAACTTCCAACACTATGTTGAATAGGAGTGGTGAGAGAGGGCATCCCTGTCTTGTGCCAGTTTTCAAAGGGAATGCTTCCAGTTTTTGCCCATTCAGTATGATATTGGCTGTGGGTTTGTCATAAATAGCTCTTATGATTTTGAGATACGTTCCAGCAATACCGAATTTATTGAGAGTTTTTAGCATGAAAGGCTGTTGAATTTTGTCAAAGGCCTTTTCTGCATCTATTGAGATAATCATGTGGTTTTTGTCTTTGGTTCTGTTTATATGCTGGATTGTGTTTATTGATTTGCGTATGTTGAAACAGACTTGCATCCCAGGGATGAAGTCCACTTGATCATGGTGGATAAGCTTTTTGATGTGCTTCTGGATTCAGTTTGCCAGTATTTTATTGAGGATTTTTGCATCAATGTTCATAGGGATATTGGTCTAAACTGCTCTTTTTCTGCTGTGTCTCTGCCAGGCTTTGGTATCAGGATGATGTTGGCCTCATAAAATGAATTAGGGAGGATTCCCTCTTTTTCTATTGATTGGAATAGTTTTAGAAAGAATGGTACCAACTCCTCCTTGTACCTCTGGTAGAATTTGGCTGTGAATCCGTCTGGTCCTGGACTTTTTTTGGTTGGTAGGCTATTAATTATTACCTCAATTTCAGAGCCTGCTATTGGTATCTTCAGGGATTCATCTTCTTCCTGGTTTAGTCTTGGGAGAGTGTAAGTGTCCAGGAAATTATCCATTTCTTCTAGGTTTTCTAGTTTATTTGCATAGAGGTGTTTATAGTATTCTCTGATGGTAGTTTGTATTTCTGTGGGGTCGTTGGTGATATCCTCTTTATCATTTTTTATTGTGTCTATTTGATTCTTCTCTCCTTTCTTCTTTATTAGTCTTGCTAGTGGTCTATCAATTTTGTTGATCTTTTCAAAAACCCAGTTCCTGGATTCATTGATTTTTTGGAGGGTTTTTTGTGTCTCTATCTCCTTCAGTTCTGCTCTGATCTTAGTTATTTCTTGCCTTCTGCTAGGTTTTGAATGTGTTTGCTCTTGCTTCTCTAGTTCTTCTAATTGTGATGTTAGGGTGTCAATTTTAGATCTTTCTTGCTTTCTCTTGTGGGCATTTAGTGCTATAAATTTCCCTCTACACACTGCTTTGAATGTGTCCCAGAGATTCTGGTATGTTGTATCTTTGTCCTCATTGATTTCAAAGAACATCTTTATTTCTGCCTTCATTTCGTTATGTACCCAGTAGTCATTCAGGAGCAGGTTGTTCAGTTTCCATGTAGTTGAGCGGTTTTGATTGAGTTTCTTGGTCCTGCGTTCTAGTTTGATTGCACTGTGGTCTGAAAGACAGTTTGTTATAATTTCTGTTCTTTTACATTTGCTGAGGGGTGCTTTACTTCCAACTATGTGGTCAATTTTGGAATAAGTGCAATGTGGTGCTGAGAAGAATGTATATTCCATTGATTTGGGGTGGAGAGTTCTGTAGATGTCTATTAGGTCTGCTTGCTGCAGAGCTGAGTTCAATTCCTGAATATCCTTATTAACTTTCTGTCTCATTGATCTGTCTAATGTTGACAGTGGGTTGTTAAAATCTCCCATTATTATTGTATGGGATGTAAGTCTCTTTGTAAGTCTTTAAAGACTTGCTTTATGAATCTAGGTGCTCCAGCATTGGATGCATATATATTTAGGATAGTTAGCTCTTCCTGTTGAATTGATCCCTTTACCATTATGTAATGGCCTTCTTTGTCTCTTTTGATCTTTGTTGGTTTAAAGTCTGTTTTATCAGAGACTAGGATTGCAACCCTTGCCTTTTTTTGTTTTCCATTTGCATGGTAGATCTTCCTCCATCCCTTTATTTTGAGTCTATGTGTGTCTCTGCACGTGAGATGGGTCTCCTGAATACAGCACACTGATGGATCTTAACTCTTTATCCTATTTGCCAGTCTGTGTCTTTTGATTGGAGCATTTAGTCCATTTACATTTAAGATTAATATTGTTATGTGTGAATTTGATCCTGTCATTATGAAGTTAGTTGGTTATTTTGCTCATTAGTTGATGCAGTTTCTTCCTAGCATTGATGGACTTTATATTTTCATATGTTTCTGCAGTGGCTGGAACCAGTTGTTCCTTTCCATATTTAGTGCTTCCTTCAGGAGCTCTTGTGGGTCAGGCGTGGTGGTGACAAAATCTCTAAGCATTTGCTTGTCTGTAAAGGATTTTATTTCTCCTTCACTTATGAAACTTAGTTTAGCTGGATATGAAATTCTGGGTTTAAAATTCTTTTCTTGAAGAATGTTGAATATTGCCCCCCACTCTCTTCTGGCATGTAGAGTTTCTGCTGAGAGATCCACTGTTAGTCTGATGGGCTTCCCTTTGTGGGTAACCCAACCTTTCTCTCTGGCTGCTCTTAACATTTTTTCCTTCATTTCAACTTTGGTGAATCTGACAATTATGTGTCTTGGAGTTGCTCTTCTCGAGGAATATCTTTGTGGTCTTCTCTTTATTTCCTGAATTTGAATGTTGGCCTGCCTTGCTAGGTTGGGGAAGTTCTCCTGGATAATATCCTGCAGAGTGTTTTCCAACTTGGTTACATTCTCCCCGTCACTTTCAGGTACACCAATCAGACATAGATTTAGTCTTTTCACATAGTCCCATATTTCTTGGAGGCTTTGTTCATTTCTTTTTATTTTTTTTTTCTCTAAACTTCTCTTCTCGCTTCATTTCATTCTTTTGATCTTCAATCGCTGATACCCTTTCTTCCCGTTAATCGAATTGGTCACTGAGGCTTGTGTGTTTGTCATGTAGTTCTCATGCCGTGGTTTTCAGCTCTATTAGGTCATTTAAAGACTTCTCTACATTGGTTATTCTTGTTAGCTATTAGTCTAATCTTTTTTCAAGGTTTTTAGCCTCTTTGCAATGGGTTCGAAATTCCTTCTTTAGCTTGGAGAAGTTTGATCGTCTGAAGCCTTCTCTCTCAGCTCGTCAAAGTCATTCTCCATCCAGCTTTGTTCCATTGCTGCAAAGAGGTGCATTCCTTTGGAGAGGGAGAGGCCCTCTGATTTTTAGAATTTTCAGCTTTTCTGTTCTGTTTTTTTCCCATCTTTGTGGTTTTATCTACCTTTGGTCTTTGATGATGGTAATGTACAGATGAGGTTTTGGTGTGAATATCCTTTCTGTTTGTTAGTTTTCCTTCTAACAGTCAGGACCCTCAGCTGCTGGTCTGTTGGAGTTTTCTCGAGTTCCACTCCAGACGCTCTTTGCCTGGGTATCAGCAGCAGAAGCTGCAGAAGAGTGAAAATTGCTGAACGGAAAATGTTGCTGCCTGATCATTCCTCTGGAAGCTTCATCTCAGAGGGGTACCCGGCCATGTGAGGTGTGAGTCTGCCCCTACTGGGGGGTGCCTCCTGGTTAGGCTGCTTGGGGATCAGGGACCCACTTGAGGCAGTCTGTCTGTTCTCAGATCTCAAACTCTGTGCTGGGAGAACCACTACTCTCCTCAAAGCTGTCAGACAGGGACACTTAAATCTACAGAGGTTTCTGCTGCCTTTTGTTTGGCTGTGCCCTGTCCCCAGAAGTGGAGTCTACAGAGGCAAGCAGGCCTCCTTGAGCTGTGGTGGGCTCCACCCAGTACGAGCTTCCCAGCCACTTTGTTTACCTACTCAAGCCTCACCAATGGCAGGTGCCCCTCTCCCATCCTTGCTGCCACCTTGCAATTAGATCTCAGACTGCTGTGCTAGCAATGAGGGAGGCCCTGTGGGCATTGGACCCTCCAAGCCAAGCACAGGATATAATTTCCTGGTGTGCTGTTTGCTAAGACCCTTGGACAAGCGCAGTATTAGGGTGAAAGTGACCCCATTTTCCAGGTGCCATGTGTCATGGTTTCCCTTGGCTAGGAAAGAGAATTCCCTTTCCCTTTGCACTTCCCAGGGGAGGTGATGCCTCTCCCTCCTTTGACTCTCACTCAGTGGGCTGCCTCCACTGTCCTGTACCCACTGTCCAACATGCCCCAGTGAGATGAACCTGGTATCTCAGTTGGAAATGCAGAAATCACCCATCTTCTGTGTCGCTCACGCTGGGAGCCATAGCCTGTAGCTCTTCCTATTTGGCCATCTTGCCTTCCCCCTTCTATAATAGAATAATTTATATTCCTTTGCATATATACTCAGTAATGGAATTGTTAAGTCAAATGGTATTTCTGCCTCTAGATCTCTGAAGAACCACCACACTGTCTTCCCTAATGGTTGAAGTAATTTACATTCCCACCAACAGTGTAAAAGTGTCCATTTTTCTCCACAACCTCACCAGCATCTATTGTTTCTAGACTTTTTAACAATCACCATTCTGACAGGCGTGTGATAGTATCTCATTGTGGTTTTGATTCGCATTTTACTAATGATCAGTGATGTTTAGCTTTTTTTCATATGTTTGGCCACACAAATGTCTTCTTTTGAGAAGAGTCTGTTCATTCCTTTGCCTACTTTTTAATGGGGTTGTTTTCTTCTTATAAATTTAAATTTCTTGTAAAACCTGTATATTAGACCTTTGTCAGTAGACAAAGAAATTTTTCTCCCATTCTGTAGATTTTTTTATTCACTCTAATGGTAGTTTCTTTTGCTGTGCAGAAGTTCTTTAGTTTAACTACAACTCATTTGTCAATTTTGATTTTTGTTGCAATTGCTTTTGACATTTTCATCATGAAATCTTTTCCCATGCTTATGTCCTGAATGGTATTACTAGATTTTTTTCTAGGGTTTTTGTAGTTTGGGATTTTACATTTAAGTGTTTAATTCCTCTTTAGTTAATTTTTTATAAGGCATAAGGAAGGGATCTAGTTTCAATTTGCTGCAGTAGGCTAGCCAGTTCTCCCAGCACCATTTATTAAACAGAGAATCCTTTTCCCATTGCTTTTTTGTTTCTTTCATCAGGTTTATCGAAGATCAGGTGGTTGTAGGTGTGTGATCTTATTTCTGAGTTTTCTATTCTGTTCCAATATCTGTGTGTCTGTTTTTGTACCAGTACCATACTGTTTTGATAACTGTAGCCTTGTAGTATAGATTGAAGTCAGGTGGTGTAATGCCTTCAGCTTTGTTCTTTTTGCTCAGGATTGCCTTAGCTATTTGGGCTCTTTTTGTTCCATATGAATTTTAAAATAGTTTTTTCTAATTGTGTGAAGAATTTCAATGGTAGTTTAATAGGAATAGCATAGAATCCATAAATTACTTTGGGCAATATGGCCATTTTTACAATATTGATTCTTTCTATCCATGAGCATAGAATGTTTTTCATTTGTGTCTTTTCTGATTTCCTTGAGCAGTGATTTGTAGTTCTCTTTGAATAGGTTCCTCACTTCCCTTATTAGCTGTATGCCTAGATATTTTATTCTTTTTATAGAAATTGTAAATGGGAGGTCATTCACGATTTGGCTCTCTGCTTGCCTGTTGTTGGTGTATAGGAATGCTAGCAATTATTGCACATTTAATTTTTTATCCTGAGACTTTGCTGAAGTTGCCTCTCAGCTTAAGAACTTTTGGTGCTGAGATGATGGGATCTTTTTCTAGATATAGAACCATGCCATCTGCAAACAAAGATAATTTGAATTCCTTTCTCCCTATTTAAACAGCCTTTAATTCTTTCTCTTGCCTGATTGCCCTGGCCAGAAATTCCAATACCACGTTAAATAGGAGTGGTAAGAGAGGACATCTTTGTCTTGTGCTGGCTTTCAAGGGAAAGACTTCCAGATTTTGCCTTTAGTATAAAATTGGCTATGGTTTTGCCATATATGACTTTTATTATTTTGAGGTATGTTCCTTCAATACCTAGTTATTGGGAGTTTTTAACATGAAGGCCTTTTCAGCATCTATTGAGATAATCATGTGGCTTTTGTCTTTAATTCTGTTTATGTGATGAATCATATTTATTGATTTGCATATGTTAAACCAACCTTGCATCCTGGGGATGAAGCCAACTTGATCATAGTGGATAAACTTTTTGATGTGCTGCTGGATTTTGTTTGCCAGTATATTATTAAGGATTTTTGCATAATGCTCATCAGGAATATTGGCCTGAAGTTTTCTTTTTCTGTTGTAACTGTGCCAGGTTTTGGTCTTAGGATGATGCTGGCCTCATGAAATGAGTTAGGAATGAGTCCCTCCTTTTCAATTGTTTAGAATAATTTCAGCAAAAATGGTACTATCACATTCTACTCTTGTATCCCAGAACTTAAAGTAAAATTTAAAAAAATAAATAAAGAAAAAAAGGGTACCACCTCTTCTTTGTACCTGTGGTGGAATTCAGCTGTGAATCCATCTGCTCCTGGGCTTTTCTTGGTTGGTAGGCTATTTGTTACTGCCTTAATTTCAGAACTCATTATTGGTCTATTCAGGAGTTCAGTTTCTTCCTGGTTCAGTTGTGGAAGGCTGTATGTGTCCAGGAATTTATCCATTTCTTCTAGATTTTTTAGTTTATGTGCATAGATGTGTTTTTAGTATTCTTTGATGATTGCTTGTATTTCTCTGAGGTCAGTGGTGATAATCTCCCTTACCATTTCTGGTTGTGTCTATTTGATTTTTCTCTCTTTTCTTTATTGATGTAGCTAGTGTTCTATTAATTGATTTTTTTTAAACTCAGCTCCTGGATTCATTGATTTTTTGAAGCATTTTTGTGTTTCTGTCTCCTTCAGTTTTGCTCTAATCTTGGTTATTTATTGCTTTCTAGCTTTGGCGTTTGTTTGATCTTGGTTCTCTAGTTCTTTTATTGTGATGTTAGCTTGTTAATTTGAAATCTTTCCAGCTTTTTGATGTAGGAATTTACTGCTATAAATTTCCCTCTTAACACTACTTTAGCCATATCCCAGAGATTCTGGTTCATTGTTCCTTTATTCTCATTAGTTTCAAAGAACTAATGAGATTTCTGCCTTAATTTCATTATTTACCCAGAAGTTTTTCAGGAGAAGGTTGTTCAATTTCCATGTAGTTGTGTGGTTTTCAGTGAATTTCATAGTCTTGAGTTCTAGTTTGATTGCATTGTGGTCTGAGAGACTGTTACGATTTCATTTCCTTCGAATTTGCTGAGGTTTGTTTTACTTCCAATTATGTGATCAATTTAGAGTAAGTGCCATGTGGTGACAAAAATGTATATTCTGTTGCTTCGGTGTGGGGAGTTCTGTAGATATCTATCAGATCCACTGGATCCAGAGTTGAGGTCAGGTCCTGAATATCTTTGTTAATTTTCTGTCTCAATGATCTAATATTGTCAGTGGGTTGTTAAAGTCTCCCACTATTATTGTATGGGAGTCTAAGTCTCTTTGCAGTTCTCTAAGAACTTGCTTTATAAATCTGGGTGCTTCTGTATTGGGTGCATATATATTTAGTATAGTTAGGTCTTCTTGTTGAATTAAACCCTTTATTATTATGTATGCTTTTCTTTGTCTTTTTTGATCTTTGTTGGTTTAAAGTCTGTTTTGTCGGAAACTAGGGTTGTGACCCCTCTTCTTTTTGTTTTCCATTTGCTTGGTAAATTTTCCTGCATCCCTTAATTTTGAGCCTGTGTGTCTTTGCACATGAGATGGGTCTCTTGAAGACAGCATACTGATGAGTCTATACACTATCCAGCTTGCCATTCTTTGTCTTTTAATTGGGGCATTTAGCCCATTTACATTTAAGGTTAGTATTGATATGTGTGGGTTTGATCCTGTCTTCATGATACTAACAGGTTATTTTGCAGACTTGTTTATGTGCTTGCTTCATGGTGGCACTGGTCTGTGTACTTCAGTGTGCTTTTGTAGTGGCTCGTTAGGTTTCTTTTCATATTTAGTGCTTCCTTCAGGACCTCTTGCAAAGCAGGCCTGGTAGTGATCAATTCTCTCAGCATTTGCTTGTCTGAAAAAGTTCTTCTTTCTCCTTCACTTATGAAGCTCAGTTTGGCTGATATGAAATTCTGAGTTGGAAATTATTTTCTTTAAAGATCTTGAATATTGACCCTCAGTCTCTTCTAGCTTGTAGGATTTCCACTGAGAGATCCACTGTAAGTCTTATGGGTTTCCCTTTGTAGGTAACCTGGTCTTTCTCTCCAGCTGCCCTTAACATTTTTTCTTTCATTTCAAACTTAAGAGAATCTGATGATTATGTGTCTTGGGGTTGAATTTCTTATGAAGTATCTTACTGAGGTTCTCTGGATTTCCTGAATTTGAATGTTAGCCTGTCTTGCTAGGTTGGGGAAATTCTTCTTATCCTGAAGTATGTTTTCCAACTTGGTTCCATTCTCCCTGTCTATTTTAGGTACCCAAATCAGTTGTAGGTTCAGACTTTATACATAGTCTCGTATTTCTCAGAGACTTTGTTCATTTCTTTTCATTCTTTTTTCTCTATTTTTGTTGGTCTTATTTCAGAAAGATAGTCTTCAAGCTCTGAGATTCTTCCCTCCTGTTAGTCTGCTTTGCTACTGATACTTGTGATTGCTTTGTGAAGTTCTCATATTGTGTTTTACAGCTCTATCAGGTTATTTATATTCCTTAAACTGGCTATTCTGGTTATCAGCTCCCATAATGTTTTATCATGATTCTTAGCTTCTTTGCATTGGGTTAGAACATGCTCCTTTAGCTCAGTGAAGTTCTTTATTACCCACCTTCTGAAGTCTACTTCTGTCAGTTCAGCCATCTCAGCCTCAGCCCAGTTCTATGCCTTTGCTGGAGAAGTGTTGTGGTCATTTGGAGGAAAAGCAGCACTATGGCTTTTTGAGTTTTCAGCTTTTTTGCACTGGTTCTTTCTCATATTTGTGGGCTTATTTACCTTCCATTTTTGAGGTTGCTAAACTTTGAGGGTTTTGCAGGGTCTTTTTTTGTTGATGTTACTGTTGTTGCTTTCTGTTTAACAGTCAGGCCCCATTTGTATAGGGCTGCTGTGATTTGCTGGGTGGTGACTCCAAACCCTACTTGCCTTGGTTTTTCCCTTACTTGGAGGTATCACCAGAGAAGGCTGCAAAACAGCAAAGATGGCAGTCTGCTCCTTTCTCTGGGAGCTCCATCCCAGGTGGAGTATTGACCTGTTGCTGGCCCAGATGCTCCTGTAGGAGTTGTCTGGAGACCTCTGTTAGGAATTCTCACCCAGTCAGGAAGGATGGGATCAAGGACCTGCTTAAAGAAGCAGTCTGGCTGCTTTTTGGTAGAGTAGGTGTCCTACGCTGGGAGAACCCTTCCTCATCTGTTACACCTGAATCTTCAGAGCCAGCAAACTGGAAAGGCTGAGTTGACTAAACCATAGAAATGTCAGCTGGCCCTTCCCCTGCAGTCTTCATCCAAGGGAGAGATCAGAGTTCTGTTTATATAACCCTAACTGGAGTTGCTAAAATTTCCACAGGGAGGCCCTGGCCAGTGAAGAGAAATCAAGTGGGGTCTCACTTTAGAAAAGCAGTCTGGCCACAATCTGGCACAGCAGCTGTGCTGCACTATGGGGGATTCCTTCTCATCCAGACTGCCTGGACTCCCCAGACCCAGAAAGCTAGAACGACTGAGTTGACCTAACCTTAGAAATGGTGGCCATCCTTCCCCTTGAGAACTCATCCATCTCAGGCAGTTTCCATCCTGTTGCACTGGCTGTCTGGAATTCCAGGCCAGTGGGTCTTAACTGATGAGGTGCCATGGAAATGGGGCCCACAGAACATTGCTGCTTGGCTTCTGGATTAAGCCCTCTTCCTCGGGAAGTATATGAGTAGATCTCCCACCTTGCCAGGATTCTTGGTGCCAGAGTGTATAAAACTCCTGAGTTTCTGTATGAGCTTAAGAGGTTGTTCTGCCAAGACTCTATACAGCTCTGTGCATCACACCCAAGGCCCTGGTGGTGTGGGCTCACAAAGGAATCTCCTGATCCATGGATTGAAAAGATCCATGGGATAAACATGGTTTCCCAGGTAGGGCCACACAATTACTCACCACTTTTCTTGGCTGGTGATGGAGGTTCCTTTGGCTCCTTGCTGCTCCCAGGTGGGCCATCACTCCACCTTGCTTCTTGCCAGTCTCCGTGGGTTGAGCCGTCTGCCTAGTCAGTCCCAATGTGAGAACCTGGAAATTTCAGCTGAAGGTGCAGAATTCACTCACTGTTTTCATTTTTCTTCATGAGAGCTGCAGACTGTAGCTGCTTTTAGTTGGCCATCTTCTGTCATCCTATGTTTTAGATCTACATGTGGAAAGTTGCTTTTTAAAAAAGAACCCCTAAAATTGTGTAAGTTGGTTCTCTGCTGGACAAAATCTGGATCTTCCCTTCCCTCCCATGCATTCTTGACATTACTTTCAGAGTGATCTAAGCACATTCATTTTATCACCTTAATTATTTTCTTCTTCTTCTTCTTCTTCTTTTTTTTTTTTTTTTTTTTTTTGTGATGGAGTTTTGCTCTGTCACCCAGGCTGGAGTGCAGTGGCACAATCTCGGTTTACTGCAAGCTCCGCCTCCCAGGTTCACACCATTCTCCTGTCTTGACCTCCTGAGTAACTGGGACTAACAGGTGCCTGACACCATGCCTGGCTAATTTTTTTTTTTTTTTTTTTTTTTTTTTTTTTTTTTTTTTTTTTTTTTTTTTGCAATTTTAGTAGAGATGGAGTTTCACTGTGTTACCCGGGATGGTCTCGATCTCCTGACCTCGTGATCCACCTGTCTTGGTCTCCCAAAGTGCTGGGATTACAGATGTGAGCCACCATGTCCAGCCTTTTTTTCTTTTAATTGACAAAAATTGTATATATTGTATAAAAAGTGCTTGATGTATGTACCACATTGTATAATATTTGAATCAAATTAACATATCATCTCATATGTTTATCAGTTTTTTGTGGTGAGAACATTTAAAGTTACTCTCTTAGCAATTTTAAAGTATACAATATTATAGTCATCATACTAGTCAATTCATCTCAGGAATTTATTTCTTCTATTAACTGAAACTTCTTACCCTTTTTAATTTTTCACATTTTTAATTGGCACATAAGATATATATATTTATGGAGTACATAGTGATGTTTTGAGACATATAGTGTATAGTAATCAGGTTAGGGTAATTAACATATTTATCTCAAACATTTGTTATGTCTTTGTGTTGAGGACATTCAATATCCTTCTAGCCATTTGAAACTATATATGTTATATATAATATATATGTTATGTTAACTATATATGTTATATATATTTGTTATTAACTATAGTCATCTTACAGTGCTATAGAACACTAGAACTTATTCCTTCATCCAGCTGTAATTTTGTGTCTTTTAACAATTCTCTCCCTATTCCCTCCTTCACCCCTTGCTTCCCAGCCTCTAGGATCCTTTGTTCTATTTCTACTTCTATGAGAACAACGTTTTAGCTTCCATATGTTCATGAGAACATGCAGTGTTTAACTTTCTGTTCCTGGTGTATTTCACTTAATATCCTCCAGTTCAATCCACGTTGCCATGAATGACACGATTTCATTCTTTTTTATGGCTACAGACTACTCCATTGTGTACATAAACCGCATATTCTTCATCCATTCATCTGTTATTGAGCACCTAGGCTTATTTCATATTTTGGCTAATGTAAATAGTGCTGAAATAAATCTGAGGGTGCAGATGTCTCTTCAATATATTCCTGGTTCCTGGAACAAGATGGCCGAATAGGAACAGCTCCAGCCTCCAGCTCCCAGCACGAGCGACACAGAAAATGGGTGATTTCTGCATTTTCAACTGAGGTACTGGGTTCATCTCACTGGAGAGTGCCGGACAATCGGTGCTGGTCAGCTGGTGCAGCCAGACCAGCGAGAGCTGAAGCAGGGCAAGGCATCGCCTCACCTGGGAAACGCAAGGGGGAAGAGAATCCCTTTTCCTAGCCAAGGGAAACTGAGACACACAACAACTGGAAAATTGGGTGACTCCCACCCTAATATTGTGCTTTACCAAGGGTCTTAGCAAATGGCACAACAGATTATATCCCACACCTGGCCCAGAGGGTCCCATGCCCATGAAGCCTCCTTCATTGCTAGCACAACAGTCTGAGATCTAACTGCAAGGCAGCAGAAAGGCTGGGGGAGGGGCACCCACCATTGCTGAGGCTTAAGTAGGTAAACAAAGTGGCTTGGAAGCTCCAACTGGGTGGAGCCCACCACAGCTCAAGGAGACCTGCCTGCCTCTGTAGACTCCACCTCTGAGGACAGGGCATAGCTAAACAAAAAGCAGCAGAAACCTCTGCAGATGTAAATGATGCTGTCTGACAGCTTTGAAGTGGTTCTCCCAGCACGGAGGTTGAGATCTGAGAACGGATGGACTGCATGCTCAAGTGGGTCCCTGACCCTTGAGTAACCTAACTGGGAGACATCCCCCACTAGGTGCAGACCAACACCTCACACCTCACATGACTGGGCACACCTCTGAGACAAAGTTTCCAGAGCAAGAATCAGACAGCAACACTCACTGTTTAGCAATATTCTATCTTCTGCAGACTTCGCTGCTGATACCCAGGCAAACAGGGTCTGGAGTGGACCTCAAGCAAACTCCAACAGACCTGCAGCTGAAGGTCCTGACTTTTAGAAGGAAAACTAACAAACAGAAAGGACACCCACACCAAAACCCCATCAGTACATCACCATCATCAAAGACCAAAGGCAGATACCAAAGATGGGGAAAAAGCAGGGCAGAAAAGCTGGAAATTCAAAAAATCAGAGCACTTCTTCCCCTCCAAATGAATGCAGCTCATCGCCAGCAACGGATCAAAGCTGGATGGAGAATGACTTTGATGAGTTGAGAGAAGGCGGCTTCGGTCGATCAAACTTCTCAGAGCTAAAGGAGGAACTATGTACCCAGCACAAATAAGTTAAAAATCTTGAAAAAAGAATGGAAGAATGGATAACTAGAATAATCAATGCAGAGAAGGCCATACACAAACTGATAGAGATGAAAACCATGACACGAGAATTACGTGACATATGCACAAACTTCAATAACTGACTCGATCAACTGGAAGAAAGAGTACCAATGACTGAAGATCAAATGAATGAAATGAAGCAAGAAGAGAAGTCTAGAGAAAAAAGAGAAAAAAATAATGAACAAAACCTCCAAGAAATATGGAATTATGTGAAAAGATCAAATTTACGTCTGATTGGTGTGCCTGAAAGTGAGGGGGAAAGTGGAAACAAGTTGGGAAACACTCTGCAGGATATCATCCAGAAGAACTTCTCCAACCTAGGAAGGCAGGCCAACATTCAAATTCAGGAAATACAGAGAAGACCACAAAGATACACCTTGAGAAGAGCAACTCCAAGACACATAACTGTCAGATTCACCAAAGTTGAAATTAAGGAAAAAATGTTAAGAGCAGCCAGAGAGAAAGGTCGGGTTACCCACAAAGGAAAGCCCATCAGACTAACAGCAGATCTCTCGGCAGAAACTCTACGAGCCAGAAGAGAGTGGAGGCCAATATTCAACATTCTTCAAGAAAAGAATTTTCAACCCAGAAATTCATATCCAGCTAAACTAAGTTTCATAAGTAAAGGAGAAATAAAATCCTTTACAGACAAGCATATGCTTAGAGATTTTGTAACCACCAGGCCTGCCCTACAAGAGCTCCTGAAGGAAGCACTAAACATGGAAAGGAACAGTCAGTACCAGCCATTGCAAAAACATGCCAAAATGTGAAGATCATTGACGCTAGGAAGAAACTGCATCAACTAACGAGCAAAATAACCAGCTAATATCATAATGACAAGATTAAGTTCACACATAACAATATTAACCTTAAATGTAAATGGACTAAATGGTCCAATTAAAAGACACAGACTGGCAAATTGGATAAAGAGTCAAGACTCATCAGTTTGCTGTATTCAGGAGACCCATCTCACATGCAGAGACACACATAGACTCAAAATAAAGGGATGGAGGAATATCTACCAAGCAAATGGAGAACAAAAAAAAGTAGGGGTTGCAGTCCTAGTCTCTGATAAAACAGACTTTAAACCACCAAAGATCAAAAGAGACAAAGAAGGCCATTACGTAATGGTAAAGGGATCAATTCAACAGGAAGAGTTAACTATCCTAAATATATATGCACCTAATACAGGAGCACATAAATTCATAAAGTAAGTCCTTAGAAACTTACAAACAGACTTAGACTCCCATACAATAATAATGGGAGACTTCAACACCTCCCTGTCAACATTAGACAGATCAACAAGACAGAAAGTTAATAAGGATATCCAGGAATTGAACTCAACTCTGCACCAAGCGGACCTAATAGACATCTACAGAATTCTCCACCCCAAATCAATGGAATATACATTCTTCTCAGCACCACATTGCACTTATTCCAAAATTGACCACATAGTTGGAAGTAAAGCACCCCTCAGCAAATGTAAAAGAACAGAAATTATAACAAACTGTCTCTCAGACCACAGTGCAATCAAACTAGAACTCAGGACTAAGAAACTCAGTCAAAACCACTCAACTACATGGAACCTGAACAACCTGCTCCTGAATGACTACTGGGTACATAACGAAATGAAGGCAGAAATAAAGATGTTCTTTGAAATCAATGAGGACAAAGATACAACATACCAGAATCTCTGGGACACATTCAAAGTAGTGTGTAGAGGGAAATTTATAGCACTAAATGCCCACAAGAGAAAGCAAGAAAGATCTAAAATTGACACCCTAACATCACAATTAGAAGAACTAGAGAAGCAAGAGCAAACACATTCAAAACCTAGCAGAAGGCAAGAAATAACTAAGATCAGAGCAGAGCTGAAGGAGATAGAGACACAAAAAACCCTCCAAAAAATCAATGAATCTAGGAGTTTGTTTTTTTGAAAAGATCAACAAAATTGATAGACCGCTAGCAAGACTAATAAGGAAGAAAGGAGAGAAGAATCAAATGGATGTGATAAAAAAAAGATAAAGAGGATATCACCACCGACCCCACAGAAATACAAACTACCATCAGAGAATACTATAAACACCTCTACTCAAATAAACTAGAAAACCTAGAAGAAATGGATAATTTCCTGGACACTTACACTCTCCCAAGACTAAACCAGGAAGAAGTTGAATCCCTGAATAGACCAATAGCAGACTGTGAAATTGAGGCCATAATTAATAGCCTACCAACCAAAAAAAGTCCAGGAACAGATGGAGTCACAGCCAAATTCTACCAGAGGTACAAGGAGGAACTGGTACCATTCTTTCTGAAACTATTCCAATCAATAAAAAAAGAGGGAATCCTCCCTAACTCATTTTATGAGGCCAACATCATCCTGATACCAAAGCCTGGCAGAGACACAACAAAAAAAGAATTTTAGACCAATATTCCTGATGAACGTCGATGCAAGAATCCTCAATAAAATACTGGCAAACTGAATCCAGAAGCACATCAAAAAACTTATCCACCATGATCAAGTGGACTTCATCCCTGGGATGCAAGACTGGTTCAAGATACGCAAATCAATCATGCAATCCAGCATATAAACAGAACCAAAGACAAAAACCACATGATTATTTCAATAGATGCAGAAAAGGCCTTTGACAAAATTCAACAGCCCTTCATGCTAAAAACTCTCAATAAATTCGGTATTGATGGAACGTATCTCAAAATCATAAGAGCTATTTATGACAAACCCACAGCCAATATCATACTGAATGGGCAAAAACTGGAAGCATTCCCTTTGAAAACTGGCACAAGACAGGGATGCCCTCTCTCACCACTCCTATTCAACATAGTGTTGGAAGTTCTGGCTAGGGCAATTAGGCAATAGAAAGAAGTAAAGAGTATTCAGTTAGGAAAAGAAGAAGTGAAATTGTCCCTGTTTGCAGATGACATGATTGTATATTTAGAAAACCCCATCATCACAGCCCAAAATCTCCTTAAGCTGGTAAACAACTTTGGCAAAGTCTCAGGATACAAAATCAATGTGCAAAAATCACAAGCATTCTTATACACCAATAACAGACAATCAGAGAACCAAATCATGAATGAATTCCCATTCACAATAGCTTCAAAGAGAATAAAATACCTATGAATGCAACTTACAAGGGATGTGAAGGACCTCTTCAAGGAGAACTACAAATCACTGCTCAGTGAAATAAAAGAGGACACAAACAAATGGAAGAACACACCATGCTCATGGATAGGAAGAATCAATATTGTGAAAATGGCCATACTGTCCAAGGTAATTTATAGATTCAATGCCATCCCCATCAAGCTACCAATGACTTTCTTCACAGAATTGGAAAAAACTGCTTTAAAGTTCACATGGAACCAAAAAAGAGCCCACATTTCCAAGATAATCCTAAGTCAAAAGAACAAAGCTGGAGGCATCATGCTACCTGACTTCAAACTATACTACAAGGCTACAGTAACCAAAACAGCATGGTACTGGTACCAAAACAGATATATAGACCAATGGAACAGAACAGAACTCTCAGAAATAATACCACACATCTACAGCCATCCGATCTTTGACAAACCTGAGAGAAACAAGAAATGGGGAAAGGAGTCCCTATTTAATAAATGGTGCTGGGAGAATTGGCTAACCATAAGTAGAAAGCTGAAACTAGATCCTTTCCTTACTCCTTATACAAAAATTAATTCAAGATCTATTAGAGACTTAAATGATAGACCTAAAACCATAAAAACTCTAGAAGAAAACCTAGGTAATACCATTCAGGACATAGGCATGGGCAAGGACTTCATGTCTAAAACACCAAAAGCAATGTCAACAAAAGCCAAAATTGACAAATGGGATCTAATTAAACTAAAGAGCTTCTGCACAGCAAAAGAATCTACCATCAGAGTGAACAGGCAACCTACAGAATGGCAGAAAAATTTTGCAATCTACTCATCTGACAAAGGGCTAATATGCAGAACCTACAAAGAACTCAAACAAATCTACAAGAAAAAAACAACCCCATCAAAAAGGATATGAACAGACATTTCTCAAAAGAAGACATTCATACAGCCAACAGACACATGAAAAAATGCTCACCACTACTGGCCATCAGAAAATTGCAAATCAAAAGCACAATGAGATACCATCTCACACCAGTTAGAATGTCAATCATTAAAAAATCAGAAACAACAGGTGCTGGAGAGGATGTGGGGAAATAGAAACACTGTTACACGTTGGTGGGATTGTAAACTAGTTCAACCATTGTGGAAAACGGTATGACAATTCCTCAAGGATCTAGAACTAGAAATACCATATGACCCAGCCATCCCATTACTGGTTATATACATCCAAAGGATTATAAATCATGCTGCTATAAAGACATATGCACACATATGTTTATTGCGGCACTATTCACAATAGCAAAGACTTGGAATCAACCCAAATGTCCATCAGTGACAAATTGAATTAAGAAAATGTGGCACATATACACCATTGAATACTATGCAGCCATAAAAAAGGATGAGTTCATGTCCTTTTTAGGGACATGGATGCAGCTGGAAACCATCATTCTCAGCAAACTATCACAAAAACAGAAAACCGCATGTTCTCACTCATAGGTGTGAATTGAACAATGAGATCACTTGGACACGGGAAAGGGAACATCACACACCGGGGCCCATTGTGGGGAGGGGGAAGGGCGCGGGATGGCATTGGGAGTCATACCTGATGTAAATGACGAGTTGATGGGTGCTGACAAGTTGATGGGTGCAGCACACCAACATGGTACATGTATACGTATGTAAGAAACCTGCACGTTGTGCACATGTACCCTAGAACTTAAAGTATAATTTAAAAAAATAAAATATATATATATGTGTGTGTGTGTGTGTATATATATATATTCCTTTCCTTTGGATAAATGTGCAGGAACAAGATTGCTGGATCATATGGTTTTTCTTTTGGTAGTTTTTGTAGGAACTTCCATGCTCTTCTCCGTAATGCCTGTACTAATTTATATTCCAACAAACAGTGTATAAGAATACCCCTTTCCCTGCATACTCACCAGCATTTGCTATTGTTTGTCTTCCTAATAGCCATCCTAACTGGGGTGAGATGATACCTCATTGTGCTTTTGATTTGCATTTTGTGATGATTAGTGATGAACATTTTTTCATATACTTGTTGGCCATGTATGTCATTTTTTGAGAAATGTCTGCTCAGATTATTTGCACATTTTAATTGAAATTTTGGTTGTTCAGATGTTTGAGTTACTTCTATATTCTAAATATTCTGTTGGATGAATAGTTTGCATATATTTTCTCCCATTATATAGGTTTCCTTTTCACTCTGTTGTTTTTGTTGTTGTTCTGTAGAAGCTATTTAGTGTGATATAATCCCATTTGTTTATTTTTGCTTTTGTTGCCTGTGCTTTTGAAGATTTTACACAAAAAATCTTTGCCCAGACAAATGTCCTGAATCATTTCTGCTATGTTTTCTTCTAGTTTTAAAATTTATAGTCTGAATTCAATCTGTTTTGAGTTGATTTTTGTATAACATGAGAGATGGAGTTCTAATTTCATTATTTGGATTTAAATACCATTTTCCCATTATCATTTATTGAAGAGACTGTCTTTAATGGGTGTCATTAGCACTGTTGTCAAAAATAGTTGGCTATAAATATGTGTATTAATTTCTGGGTTCTCTGTTCTGTTACATTGGTCTGTGTGTCTGTTTTATGCCAGTGCCATGCTGTTTTGGTTACTATAGCTTTGCAATATATTTTGAAATCAGGTAGTGTGATGTTTCCAGCTTTGTTATTTTTGCTCTTCGGAGTCTTCTGTGGTTCCACACAAACTTTAAGATTATTTTTCTATTTCTGTGAATAACGTCTTGGTATTTGATAGGGATTACATTGGATCTGTAGATTGCTTTGAGTAGTATAGTCATCTTAACAATATTCTTATCTGTGAATGTGAGATACCTTTTCATTTGCTTATGTCTTCTTCAATTACTTTTATCAGTGTTATGTAGTTTTCACTGTATAGGTCTTTCACCTATTTGGTTAAATTTATTTCTAGGTATTTTAGGTTTTTGGGTTTTTCTTTTTCTTTTTTTTTCTTTTCTTTTTTCTTTTTTCTTTTTTTTTTTTTTTTTTGGTAACTATTGTAAATGGGATTACCTTTTTTCTTTATTTTTCAACTAGTTCATTATTCGTGTATTGAAACACTACCAACTTTTGTAAGTTGATTTCGTAGCCTGTAACTTCACTGTATTTATTAATTAATTTGAAGACTTTTTTGATAGAGCCTTTAGGTTTTTTCTATATATAAGACCATACAATCTTCAAACAGGAAAAATCTGACTTCTGTCTTTCCAGTTTAGGTATATTTATGTTTCTTTCTCCTGCCTAGTTGCTCTGACTAGGACTTCCAGTACTATATTAAATAAGAGTGGTATGAGTGGACACCCTTGTGTTCTGGTTTTTAGAGAAAGAGCTTTCGACTTTCCCCCATTCAGTATGATGTTAGCTGTAGGGTTTTAATATATGACCTTTATTATATATCTAATTTATTGACATTGTATATCTAATTTCCTTGTATATCTAATTTATTGACAGTTTATGTCATGAATGATATTTGGGTTTTATAAAATGCTTATTCTATTGAGATGATCATATGATTTTTATTCTTCATTCTGCTTATGTAATGAGGACGTTCATTGATTTTTGTATGTTGAACCATCCTTGAATTCCTGAGATAAATCCCATTTTATCACGGTATATCTTTTTGATGTGTTGGTGGATTTAGTTTGTTATATTGTGTTAGGGTTTTTGTGTCTACGTTCATCAGGAATATCAACCTGTAGCTTTCTTTTTTGTTGTGTCCTTATTTGTTTTGGTATCAGAATTATGCTGCTCTCATAGAATGAGTTAGAACGTGTTCTCTTTACTTCAATTTTTGGAATAGTTTGAGAAGAATTGGTATTAATTCTTCTTTAAAAGTTTGGTAGAATTCAGTGGTGAAGCCATCTGGTCATGAACTTTTTATTAAAAGTCATGGAAGACTTTTAATTACTGATTCAGCCTCATTACTTGTTATTAGTCTATTCAACTTTTCTGTTTCTTCTTGGTTTAATCTTGGTAGGTTGACTGTGTCAAAGATTTATTCATTTTCTCTTGGCATTCAAACTTATCAGTGTATAGTTTATAATAATCTCTAATGGTCCTTTGTATTTCTGTGGTATCAATTGTGAAATCTCCTTGTTCATTTCTAACTTTATTTGGATCTTCTCTCTCTCTCTCTTTTTTTTTTTTTTTTTTTTTTGACGGAGTCTTGCTCTGTTGCCCAGGCTGGAGTCAAGTGGCATAATCTTGGCTTACTGTAAGCTCTGACTCCCAGGTTCATGCCATTCTCCTTCCTCAGCCTCCCAAGTAGCTGGGACTACAGGCGCCATCCACTATGCCAGGCTATTTTTTTCTATTTTTAGTAGAGACAGGATTTCACCATGTTAGCCAGTATGGTCTTGATCTCTTGATCTCGTGATCTGCCCGCCTCGGCCTTCCAAAGTGCTGGGATTACAGGAGTGAGCCACTGCGCCCAGCCTAGACTTACCTCTCAATACTGCTTTTGCTGTATCCCATAGGATTTGGTATGTTGTGTCCTATTTTCATTTCTTTCAAGGAATTTTAAAATTTATTTCTTAATTTCTTCTTACCCATGGATTGTTTAGGAACATGTTATTTAATTTCCATGTATTTGTATGATTTGAAATGTCCCTTTTTGTATTGATTTCTAGTTTTATTCCATTGTGGTCAGATAAGATTTTTGATATGATTTAAGTTTTTTAAAATTTTTTGAGACTTGTTTTGTGTTCTCACATGTGGTCAATTCTCTCCTGCCAGGGAATTCAAGATGATGGGGATGCTGGTTGTCTGCCTCAATCTCACTTTTTCCAGTTTTGAAACCACAAGTTGGGGATAATTTTTCTGCATACTTGGCTAAAGTGAGAATTAGGTGGATAACCAGTAAAATTGGTGAAGGGGCATGATGGATGTGGAAATCTAATTCTCTTATGAGTTGCTCCATTTTTTTCACTTTGCTGTGATTCCAGAAACTGTCTCATCTTCATATCAGTACATCATACATTTATCTTTGCCTTTTTTTTTTTTTTTTTTTTTTTGAGATGGAGTCTTGCTCTGTCACCAGGCTGGAGTGCAGTGGCACAATATCGGCTCACTAAAATCTCCACCTCCTGGGTTAAAGCGATTTTCTTGCCTCAGCCTCCCAAGTAGCTGGGACTATAGGTGCATGCCACCACGCCCAGCTAATTTTTGTATTTTTAGTGGAGATGGGGTTTCACCATGTTGTTCAGGATCGTCTCAATCTCTTGACCTTGTGATCTGCCCACCTCAGCCTCCCACAGTGCTGAGATTGCAGGTGTGAACTACCACCCTTGGCCTATCTTTGACTTTTGACCAGGGGTATTCAGTCTTTTGGCGTCCCTGGCCACATTGGAAGAATTGTCTTGGGCCACACATAAAATACACAAACACTAACGATAGCTGATGAGCTTTAAAAACAAAAATAGCAAAAAACAAACTTATCTTGTTAGGGTCAGTTACTGGTTCCTTACTTTGTTAATTTGGAACGATCATGATTCCCTGTTTGCTGTTGTTTCTTATGTTTGTATGTCTATGTCTTTGCATTGAATGATTTATTATTTATTCCAGTCATCTCTAGCTTGTTTTGATTTTTATTCGATATATTTACTTAGATGTACTTTACCACTAGGTCCCTGACTCCGTTTTGGCTCTCGATGGCATCTTAGGCTAAAGTTTGCCTCAGGTCCCTTGATGCTTCCTGTGAGTTAAGACACGGTAGGTCTCCTGCCAGGAAACCCAAGATGATGGGGAAGCTGGTTGTCTCCCTCAATCTCACTTTTTCCAATTTAGAAACCACAGTTGGGAAAAAATTTCTGCATACTTGGAAAAAGTGAGAATCAGGAGACAACCAGCAAAATTTGGGGAGGGGCATGATAGATGTGGAAATCCAATTCTCTTAATGAGTTGCTCAGTTTTTTCACTTTATTGTGGTTCCAGAAACTGTCTCATCTTCATATTTGAGTTCTGGGATATTTCTGGTAATAATCTCAGTGCTGTATATATGTATTTTTGGTATTCTGTTGGTTGGGAGAGAGAGAGGCTAGGCAGTGCTTCAGCTAGCTTCTACACAGCAATTTGGAACTCAAATTCTCTCTCGTTTATTATTTTATTAAACACGTTTTCTTTACCTTTTCCCTTCTCTTCTTCTGGAATGCCCACAATGTGAATATTTGTTCATTTAATGGTGTCCTATACATAAATTTGTAGGCTTTCATCATTCTTTTTTCTTTATCTCTTTCTCTTTGGTCTCTCTGTTATTTCAAAATAACTGTCTTCTAGTTCAGAGACTTTTTTCTTCCGCTTAATCTAGTCTGTTTTTGAAGCTGTCAATTACATTTTTATCTCATTAGTTGAGTTATTCAGCTGTGGAATTCATATTTGTATCTTTTTTTTTCCAGTATCTACTTTGTTGTTGAATTTCTCATTCAATTCATGAATTGTTTTTCACTAAATTTCCTTAAGATTATTATTCTGAATTTTTTGTGATATTTTGCATATTTCCTTATGATTGAGGTCTGTTACTGAAGAATTATTGTGGTCCCTCAAAGGTGTCATGTTTCCTTACTTTTTCATGTTTGATGTGTCCTTCCATTGATTTCTATGCATCTGGCAGAAGGTCACCGTTTCCAGTTTTATGAAGTAGATGTTGTAGAAAAGATTTATTCATTTAGATGGGTATTGGGCTGTTGGTTTGATGAGGTGTGTTGGCTTTGGTTCTAGGTGGACACAGTAGTGTAGGCTCTATATAGTTTCTTCAGCTATAATCTATATTAGTAATGTTTGTAAGTGTGTCTGTGGCTTAAGCTGAGAAACATAGTGGTGGCAGTGCAGCTTTGCCAGAAATAGGCTTGCTGGGCTGTTTCTCAGGTCAGAGCACATGATGGGTCAGCCAAGGGGTCTGGCTTACTGGGGTTGAGGGTCTGTTACTCCAACTGGGGCACAAGCATGTAGTTGCTTCGCCAGCCTGGGGACATGCCTGTCAGGTGTAGCCTATTTTCATTTCTCAAGCCTGGGACAAGACCACCCAACTACTTAACTGGCCTGAAGGTGTGTGTTTTAGTGGTGGCCCTCAGGGCTGTTTCTCAGGCTCAGGATGTCAGTGCACAGCTACTCAACTGGCTTGAGTGCATGTCTGTCAGGGGTAGCCTGTGAAGTTGTTTTTCAGTCCCAGAACACAGGTGCCACAGCTCACTGATCAACTTGAGGACATTTCTGCCAGGGGCTGTTTCTCAGGTATGAATTGCAGGCAGAGTTTTTGGGCAATCCAGGGCAGGGGCATTTCTACGTGGGTCAGGCATGCCACAGGGCTGTTTCTCAGGCATCGGACATGAACATGTAGCCACTCTGCCAGCCTAAGGGTATGGCACCTGCTCAGTGGGGGACCTTTGCGGGGATGGGGAGTGAGGCACACAGCAGTCTGCTGGCTCAAGAGTAAGTTCACCCTGGGTGGGTTTGCAAGACTTTTTTCCAACTGGAAGTATAGGTAGTGGTGGTTGGTTTGTTTCCCTGCTTTGCAGGACCAGAGTCACAGCTGATCCTGGGCCCAAGCTCTACACAGCTGGGTTTGTGGTGGTCAGCCCCCAGCTCCCCACCACCTGGTGTGGGCTTGATGCAATGAAAATGGAGCCCCAGTGCTTCAGAAGTGCAGTGGCTACTTGCCCCCAGAGGAAGACACACTCCAGAGATGGCCCTGATCTCAACATGGCACTGTGCTGCAGCAGCTTGACTGGGTGTAGGGTGGGAGTATACATCTCATGCTCCTAATCTGGAGCAGTGCACCTATGTGAAGCCCTAACAGCTCTTTCAATTGGGCACAGGGCTTTGAGAGAACTGTACGATACTCCTGTACTAAGGACTTTAGGTATTTATGGTGGCAGTGGGGGCGGATGGGATTTTTCTGCTTACCTTCCTCCCTCACCTCCTCCGCCTCTGCAACTGGAAGTCCCTCTTGTCTGCACCAATCTGATCTGGGTGGGGGAGATAGGACTTCAGAGGCCAAGTGCCTCCACACTGCCTTCCTGAGTTTCAATCACCATAGATACATCTCCACTCCCCTGCTGCACTACAGTGTTTTCCCTTCAACACCTGAGTCAATTCTTAGCTGTATTTTCATTGTCTTGGTCTTTTCTTGCAGGGGGAATGAGCACCAAGCATCTGCAGTCAGCCATCTTGCTGATGATGTCACTCCCATTTTGTACCTTGACCAATATGTCCCAATCCCCACTCCCATTCTCCAGCCCTTAGTAACCACCATCTACTCTCTATTTCTATGAGTTTCATTTTAGAGTCCATGTATAAGTGAGGTCTCACAGTATTTGTCTTTCTGTGCCAGACTTTTTTCACTTAGCAAAATGTCCTCCAGATTCATCTATGTTGTCACAAATGGCAAGATTTCCTTTTTTTAAAGGATGAATAGTGTTTATTTTGTAAATATACCATATTTTTTAATCCATTCATCCACTGATGAACACTTAGGATGACTTTATAATTTGGCCACTGTGAATAATGCTGCAATAAACATGGGAGTGCAGATATCTCTTCAGTGTACTCATTTCTTTTGACTGTATACTCAGAAGAATACTTGGTGGATTATATGATAGTTCCATTATTAATTTGAGGAATCTCCATACTGGTTTACATAATAGCTTACCAATTTACATTCCTTCCAACAATGTGCTATTGTAATTGGGATTGTTTTCTTGATTTCTTTTTCAGATAATTCATTGTTAGTGTTCACAAAGGCAACTGATTTTTGTACATTGATTTTGTATCCTGAAACTTGATTAAATTCATTTATTAGTTCTAAAAGTTCTTTGAAGCCTTTAAAGCTTTTAATGCATAGGATTATGTCATCTGCAGAGACAGTTTACTTCCTTTGTGATTTTAATACTTTTTTTTTCTCTTGTTTAATTGCTCTAGCTAAGACTTTCAGTACTACTTGAATAGAAGTTGTGAGAGTGAATATTGTTCCAGATCTTAGAGGAAACGCTTTCAGCTTTTCATCATTGAGTATGATGTAAGCTGTGGGCTTGTCACATATGGTTTTTATGATGTTGAGGTGCATTCCTTCTGTAACTAATTTATTGGTAGTTTTTATCATGAAAGGATGTTGAATTTCATTAGATAATTTTTCTTGATACATTCATAATATGATATTTGTCCTATATTCTGTTAATGTGGTATATCAATTTATTGATTTGCATATATTGAACCATTCTTACATCCCATTAATAAATTCCACCTTACCACAGTGAATAATCATTTTAATGTGCTGTTAAGTTTGGTTCACTAGTGTTTTGATGAGGATTTTTGCATCTATGTTCATCAGAGATACTGGATTGTAATTTTCTTGTAATGGTATTGTCTGGCTTTGGTATCAGGGCCTCATATAATTCACTTGAAAGTTATTTCTTTTTCTTTGATTTTTGGAAGACTTTCAGAAGGATTGGTATTAGTTCTTCTTTAAATGTTTAATAGAATTCAGCAGTGAAGGCATCAGGTCCTGGGCTTTTTTTGGTGAGTGATTTTTTTAAAAAAATTATTAATTCAGTCTCCTTGCTTGTTATTGATCTGCTCAGATTTTCAACTTCATAATTCAGTCTTAGATTGTGTGTATCTAGAAATTTATCCATTCCTTCTAGGTTATCCAATTAGTTGGTGTATAATTGGTAATAGTCTTCTTATTAACCTCTTTATTTCTGTGTCTTTAGTTGTAATAGCTCCTTGTTTATTTCTGATTTTGAGTCTTCTGGTTTTTTCTTAGTGAAAGGTATATCAACTTATCTTTTAAAATGTAACAACTCTTAGGTTTATTAATCTCATCCATTGTTTTCCTAGTTTCTATTTTTTTCCTGGCCTGATCTTTATTATCTTCCTTATACAAACTTTTTCTTGGTTTGTTCTTTTTTCAGACCCTTTTGGCATAATGTTAGTTTGCGTATTTGGATTTTTTCCTTTATAATGTAGGCATTTACTGCTTTTGCTGCATTCCACAAGCTTTCATATGTTTTGTTTCCATTTTCTTTTGTATTAATATAATTTTTAATTTCTATTTAAATTTCCTCTTTTTTTTTTTTTTTTTTGAGACAGAGTCTTTTGCTCCTTTGCCCAGGCTGGAGTGCAGTGGCGTGATCTCGGCTCACTGCAAGCTCTGCCTTCTGGATTAACACCATTCTCCTGCCTCGGTCTCCCGAGTAGCTGGGACTACAGGTGCCCGCCACCACGCCCAGCTAATTTTTTGTATTTTTAGTAGAGACGGGGTTTCACCATGTTAACCAGGATGTTCTTGATCTGATCTTGTGATCCACCCGCCTTGGCCTCCCAAAGTGCTGGGATTACAGGTGTAAGCCACCATGCCTGGCCTTAATTTCTTTTTTGATCCATTAGTTGATCAGAAACCTATTGCTTAATTTCCACATATTTATGAATTTTCCAATCTTCCTATCATTGCTTTTTAGTTTCATATTATTGTAGTTGAAAGAGATATTTGAGATGATTTCAAATCTTCTTAAATTTGTTTTGTTTTATGACACAACATATGATCAATCCTGGAGAATGTTTCATGTGTATTTGAGAAGGATATGTATTCTGCTGCTGTTAGATGGAATGATCTTTCTATATGTCTGCTAGGTTCCTTTGGTTTATCATTCAAGTCCACTTCATCCTTATTGATATTTTTTTCCTTTTGGTATGGATAATATATCCGTTGTTGAAAGTAGAATATTAAAGTCCCCCACTGTTATATTGCTGTGTATCTCTCCTTTGTGTTAATATCTGCCTATTATATTCAGATGATCTGATGGTAGGTGCCTATATATTTATAATTGTTATAACCTCTTGATAAATTGACATCTTTATTATATATGAACACTTTTGTCTAATGCAGGCATTTACTACTACATTCGAATTTTATAGTTTTACAGTTTTTGACTTAGTCTGTTTTTTTCTTTTGTAAGTATAGGCACCCCTGCTCTCTTTGATTATAATTTGCATAGAATATCTTTTTTCATTCATTTATTTTCTATGTGTCCTCAAGCCTAAAGCGAGTATTTTGTACACAGAATGTTATTGGATCATATTTTTCAACTTATTAATTTTTTTTATTTCAATAGGTTTTTGGAGAACAGGTGGTGTTTGGTTACATGAATAACTTTAGTGATGATCTCTGAGATTTTGGTACACCAAACATTCAGGCAATGTACACTGTACCAGTGTGTAGTCTTTTAACCCTCTCCCTGCTCCCATCCTTACCTTAGGTCCCTAAAGTCCATTGCATTATTTCCACACCTTTGCATCCTCGTAGTTTAGTTCCCACTTATGATTGAGAACATGAAATGTTTGGTTTTCCATTCCTGAGTTACTTCACTTAGAATAATGGTCTCCAGTTCCATCTAGATTTCTGCAAATGCCATTATTTCATTCCTTTTTATGGCTAAGTAGCATTCCATGGTATATATTGATATGATTTGTCTGTGTCTCCACCCAAATCTCATCTTGAATACCCACATGTTGTGGGAGAGACCTGGTGGGAGGTAACTGAATCATGGAGTAGGTCTTTCCCATGCCATTCTTGGGATAGTGAATACGTTTCACAAGATCTGATGATTTTAAAAAATGAGAGGTTTCCCGCACAAGCTCTCTTTCTTTGCCTGCCACCATCCATGTAAGATATGACTTGCCCTCTTTGCCTTCCACCATGATTTTGAGGCCTCACTAGTCACGTGGAACTGTAAGTCCATTAAATCTCTCTATTTTTTTTTGTAAATTGTCCAGTCTCGATGTGTCTTTATCAGCAGTGTGAAAAGGAACTAATACGTATATACACCACAATTTATCCATTCATTGATGAGCATTTAGGCTGCTTTCATATTTTTGCAATTGTGAATTGTGCTGCTATAAACATGCATGTGCAAGTATATGTTTTGTATAATACCTTCTTTTCCTCTGGGTAGACATCCAGGAATGGGATTGCTGGATCAAATGGTAGTTCTACTTTTAGTTCTTTAAGCAATCTCCACACTGTTTTCCATAGTAGAATGATTATTCCTTCAAATATGTTGACCAAACTTTTAGATTTCTCCTCAGGAGCAGCAATTATTCTTAGGTTTGTTCTTTTAACATAATCCCAAACTTCCTGAAGGTTTTGCTCATGTTTTAATTTTTATCTTTGTCCTTATTGGGTTGGGTTAATTCAAAAGCCTTGTCTTCAAGCTCTGATATTCTTTTTTCTGCTTGTTCAATTCTATTGCTGAGACTTTCCAGTGGATTTTGCATTTCTCTAAGTATGTCCTTCATTTCCAGAAGTGATTGTTTTTTATTTACGCTGTTTATCTATTTTTCTATTCATATACTGTGACATTAAAGTTTCTTTAAGTTTGTATTCACCTTTCTCTGGTGCCTTCTTGAGTAGCTTAAAAATCAACCTTCTGAATTATTCTGGCAATTCAGAGATTTCTTTTCAGTTTGGATCCATTGCTGGTGAGTTATTGTAATCTTTTTGGGGGTGTTAAATAACCTTGTTTTTTCATCAATTCATAAACCAGAATTGTTTTTCTGGTTTCTTCTCATTTGGGTAGACTATGTCAGAGGGAAGATATGGTGCTCAAGAGCTGCTGTTCAGATTCTTTTGTCTTATGGGGATGTGGTGCTCTCCGCGTTCCCCTAGGGATGGTGCTTTCTGAGAGCCCAACTAGAGTGATTGTTGTTTCTCTTCTGGATCCAGCCACACAGCAGAGCTACTAGGCTCTGGGCTGGTTCTGTGGAGTGTCTGCAAAGAGTCCTGTGATGTGATCCATCTTCAGGTCTCTCAGTCATGGATACCAGAACCTGTTCCAATGCATGTAGCAGGGGAGTGAAGTGGACTCTGTGAGAGTCCTTGGTTGTATTTTTGCTTACTGTGCTGGTTTTGTGTTGGTTGGCCTCTGGCCAGGAGGTGGTGCTTTCAAGGGAGTATCAGCTGCAGTATTACAGGGAGTATATAAGCTTGCCCTAAGGTCACCTGGATAAGTATTTGGGTGTCTCAGGTGGTGGGTGGGCCACAGAGCTTCCAAGAAATTATGTCCTTTGTCTTTAGCTACCAGAGCAGGTAGAGAAAGACCATCAAGTAGGGGTGGGGTCTGGTGTGTCTGAGCTCAGACTCTCCTTGGGCAGGGCATGCTTCAGCTGTTGTGGGGGGTGGGGGTATGGTTCTCCGGCTGATGAAGTTACATTACCAGGGAGATTATGGCTGCCTCTGCCACATCATACAGGTCACCAGAGAAGTGGGGGAAAGCCAGCAGTGACAGGCATTACCCAGCTGCCATACAGCTGGAAAAGCTGGTCTCACTCCCACTGTGTCCCCCTAACAACACTGAGTTTATTTCCAGGCAGCCAGTGAGCAGGGCTGAGAACTTGCCCCAGGCTACAAACCTGCCTTCTGAGAGAGTAAACAGGGCTTTCAGGTTTCAGGCCTCCCCACCTTCTGCAGCTTCTATGTTCATATCTGTACTCCAGGTTACTGCCTCCCCCAGTTTCTGTCCAGGAAACTTCACCTTCAGTTGAAATTGTTACAAAGTTCAGCTGAATGTTTCCTTTCCCCTCATCTTTCCCCATTTCCACTGCCAGCAAGGACCCCTATGAGATAAAGTCAGAAATGGCTTCCCTGGGGACTGAGAGGGCCCACAGGACTCCTCCCTGTGCTTCCTCTACCCCCATATTTTGCTCAGCTCTCTAAATTTGTCTCAGCTCCAGGTAACGTCAGATCCTTCTCTGTGATCTGGACCTTCAGGTTTCCCAGGGAGGATGTGTGTTTGGGGGTGGATGTTCCCTCTTTTACACTTTGAATACTCACATTCTTTTGGCTGTCTCACAGAACCTGCAACAGCAAGCCGCTTCCTTCAAAGGGCCTGTGGAGTCTCTGATTTTCTTGGTATGTTACTGCACTAATTCTTGGAGCAAAAGTTCACAGTGTGAGCCTCCACACACTGCTCTGAGTGGGAACTGGAAGTTAGTCCTGTCTCCTATCTGCCATTTCTTTCCAACTGAGATCATATTTTTTAATCCATTTAAACACTGTGTCTTTTGATTGGAAACTACATTCATTTGCATGTAAAGTAATAATCGATATGTAAGAACTTTTACCATTTTGTTTACTAATTGTTTCATCATTCCTTTTTTCCATTATACCATTCTTTTCTTCCTCCTTTGTAATTTGTTAAATTTTTAGAGTGCCTGCTTTGACTTTTTTTTTTAATCTTTGTGTATTCACTAGAGGTTTATTTTTTCTTTGTGTTCACCACGGGACTTATATGAAACATCTTATTGTTATAACATTCTATTTTGAACTGAAAACTTAAGTTCAATAGCATACAAAACCCACACTTCTACTTCTCTCCTCACCGCCTTTTAGGCTATTGATGTTACATTGTATATCTTTCTACTTTATTTATCAGCAAATTGTAGCTATAGTTATTTTTAATACTTTGGTCTTTTAACTTTTGTATAGAGTCAAAAGTCATTTACACACCATTATTACAGTATTAGAGTATACTGGATTTGACTAAATATTTACCTTTACCAGTGAATTTTGTACAGATGGTCCCCAACTTACATTGGTTTCACTTATAATTTTGTGACTTTATGATGGGTTTATCAGGATGTTTCCCCATTATAAGTTGAGAAACATTTGTACTTTCATACGTTTTCATGTTGCTATTTAGCATCCTTTTGTTTCAACTCTAAGAACTTCATTATTTCTGGTAAGGCAGGTCTACTGGTGATGACTTCTCTCAGGTTTTCTTTGTCAGGGAACGTCTCTCTGTCCTTCATATGTGAAGGACAGCTTTGCCATGTATAGTATTACTTGTTGATAGTTTGTTTTTTCTTTTTGCACTTTGAATATGTTCTCTCACTTCCCCCTGGCTTACAAGGGTTTTGTTGAAAAGTCTGCTGATAGTCTTATGAAGGTTCCTTGTGTGTAATAAGACACTTTTCTCTTGGTGCTGTCAAGATGCTGTCTTTGATTTTTGAACATTTGATCATAATATGTCTCAGAATATTTTTCATTGGGTCTGATAGAGTTTGGATATTTGTCCCTGCCTAAATCTCATGTCGAATTGTAATTTTTAGACTAGTGGGAGGTGTTTGGAATCATGGAGGTGAATCCCTTGTGGCTTGGTGCTGTTTTCATGATAGTGAGTGAGTTCTCACAAGGTCTGGTCACTTAAAAGTATGTGGCACGCCACCCCTGCTCCATTTTCTTTCTCTCTCTCTCTCTCTCTCTTTCTCCCACTTTCATCATGTGACAGGCCTGTTCCCCCTTCACCTTCTGGCATGATTGAAAGTTCCTTGAGGAGCTTCACCAGAAGCTGAGCAGATGCCAGCCCCATGCTTCCTGTAAAATGTGCAGAACCATTAGCCAATTAAGTCTATTTTCTTTATAAGTTACACAGTCTCAAGTATTTCTTTATAGCAATGTATGAACAGCCTAACACAGGGTCAATCTTGCTTAGGGGTTTTTGAGCTCCATGAACCTGGATGTCTATAATCCTCTCAATATTTGGGAAGTTTTCAGCTACTATTTATTTAAATAAGTATTCTTTTTTTTTTTTTTTGAGGCGGAGTCTTGCTCTGTCGCCCAGGCTGGAGTGCAGTGGCACTATCTCGGCTCACTGCGAGCTCCGCCTCCTGGGTTCACGCCATTCTCCTGCCTCAGCCTCCCGAGTAGCTGGGACTACAGGCGCCTGCCACCACGCCCGGCTAATTTTTTTGTATTTTTAGTAGAGATGGGGTTTCACCGTGTTAGCCAGGATGGTCTCGATCTCCTGACCTCGTGATCCACCCATCTCGGCCTCCCAAAGTGCTGGGATTACAGGCTTGAGCCACCGCGCCCGGCAATAAGTATTCTTTAACTTTCTCTCTCTCTCTTCTTTCAGAAACTCCCATAATTAATAATATATTTGTATTTGATGGTGTCCCATAAGTATCTTATGCTTCCTTCATTCTTTTTCTTCCTACAATTGGGTAATTTCAACTTTTCTGTCTTCAAGTTCACTCAGACAACTAGCCCATCACCAGGTGCACAGACTGGTGTGGCTTCCTGTGGGTTTCTGGGAAGGCTCCCCCTGGGTCACTGGGTAGTTCTCTGGACAGGCAGTGTTGGCCCCAGCCCATAGATGAGAGGGACTTAAAACAGTTGCAGAGCTGCTTCAGGTTCCACAGCTGAGACTAAGTTTGACAGGTCTGTCTCCAGGAACTCAGACAAGCATGTCTCCCCCTGGGGACCTCATGGGGCAGCACTGCTTGCAGTCTGCAGCTGACAGAGCTGAAGACAAGTCTCTTAGCCATTTCAGGGTCCACAGGAAGAAACAAAGTCAGCAGGCCGGTCACTCAAGGCATAAATGGCATGACTTTACCTGGGTTCCTTGGTGGGTGATTGTGGTAGCAGGATCAAGGCCAAACATGGCTGCAACTGAGTTCTCAGGATGACAGGGCCATTTCCAGGTCTGGAACTGGGACCATAGCCTGTGAGATTTCTACATGGGCACAGTTCTACCCTCTAGAATGGCCTCACTAGGTCTTGAGCTCCAGTAGGGTTTCACAAACTCCTATCTGAATTCCAGAGCTCCCACAAAGGCACTTTTGCCTTTGTTGCTTGAGAGAGGATACAAGCAGGGGAGCTCCTATTTTACCATCTTGCTGATGTCACTCTCTCCCCTTCTCAAAACACTTCCAATTATTCCACTGAAAAAAAAAAAAATTCATTATCATTCATCTAATTCATTACTCCATTAATCACTATTTATTGAGTACATACTATAATAAAGGTACTGTTAAAAATTGGAGGAATTATAAAGCATGGTTTGTGTCCATAAGGATCTTGCGGTCTAAGAAGACAAACATAAGCAAGATACCAACATAACAATTTAGTACACACAATCAGGCAGTATTTGCTTTAGAAGTGAAATGAGCTCATCTTGGGGCAGATGGAATTTTTGAAATTTCCTGATTCAGATTAGTTTCTTACTAAGGCTAATTTTAATAGTATCAAATCTCACCCTGACTTAAAAAAAGAAAAAGGCAGGAAAGGTCCCAATTTCAAGAAGAGTAAATATAGTTCTCTTATCACTAATTCATGACAGCTTGCTCTTATGTCTCATTATGAAAAAAGAAAATGATAGAACAGTAGCAAGGATTACTTTTTGAGAAACCAGAATTTCAGAAAACAGGTATGTGTTAAAGATTGTTATGAAATTCACTTTCAATATTCTTTTCTTGTCATATAAACATTAAGGAAAAAAACTTATTCAGAGAAATAATTTTTCCCTTCCTTTTATAAGTATAAGCACTCCCTAGAAATAATTGGTAAACTCCTTAATTATAGATCTCGTCTACTTATTAACATCCTCTTCAATAGTCAATATTCACATCAATAGTGTTTTGTTAAATAATCCATGGAATAATGACAAGCAACTCTTTTAAAACTAAGAAATACTAAATTTTAAAAGTAACAATGAGAAAATATCTGCAAAAGTATGTTATTTTGTATTTTATGGACACAAACCTTTCAGAAATTATCTAAATCAGAAATCAGAGTTTTGAAATAGTCTTTATTATAAAATTTTGGATACTGATTAGCTAATATTTTAAGTTAATTTTTTAAAGTATTTTTCTATGAAAAAATAATCTACATTATTGGACTGAAATATGGAGATATGTAAAATAAAAATTCTGAGATATTTACTCTACATTGCTTAGTAGCCACTATTACCCTTTCAGTATAGTATTTAGAAAAGGTTTCTAACTAAGCTGTTCAAGTGTAATAAGTCCAGAGACTCTTGGGAATGTAATTATCTTATTTGTTTTGAAACAGACTGTCTGCAGTTAGTCTAGTGTTTTAATAAGGTCTACAAGGATTAGAACTAGTCAACATATGAATTATGAAACCCCTAATCAACCTGAAGAACAGAAAAAAAATCAACTCATAGGAAAAATGTGGTACTCTTGCAAGACTGTGGAATACCATTCAGAACCATAGCAGGGGTAGACTTGAAAACCAGGAAATACAGGTTTCAACGAAGAAAGGTTTTGTTACCTAGGGGGATAAAATAGCATATGCTTCTAAAGATGTGAACTTTCTTTTTTAAAAATAATCTGTGAGTTTACATCATCATGTAAACTTTACCAAAAGAAATAGGAAGCTATTCATCTACTATAGCTAACAAAGTGCAGAAACGTGTTATTGCAATATTTTAACAAACATCACAGGTAGTTTTAAAATGTAATCTTTAAGCTTACCTTTTTTGGAAAGAAAATAGTTATTTTTTTCTAAGACATGTACCATTATATACTTGATGAAAATGTTTTTCCATAATTTGTCATTGAGATTATTAGCTTTTCAGCATTTAATATGGCAAATTGTGGTTAACTTCTAGCCTATTTTCTTCTAGTCAAACTCTGAAGATGTTATGTTTTAAAAATCTTAATAGGCAGAAATCTACAGTCCTCAAACTGAGGCTCAAAATGAAAAGATAAAGACAAGTGAAAGAAAGAATATTTATTTTGATGGAGCAAACAAATTCAAAACTAAGAAAATATGGCAGTTTTCTCAGAAGAAATTAGCCCTCCAGTTGATTTAGAGAGAACTTACTAAGTAAGCTGTCTCACTGTGTATCCATCTATCAAGAAATCCACCTATAAAAAGAGGTCCACAAGGTGATTTCATGGGGCCTAGATAAAGAAACACTGTGGTGTAGTTTAAATATTTCTCCAACATTTACTTCAAGGAAAGGATCCCTGATTATCTGCCAGTTACTAAGTACCGAAAGGTGAATCGCTTTTGATAAACTTGTTAAAATGTCTCTTAATTCCATCCAACTACTTTTCTTACAGTTCTTACATCTCAGTCTTCCCATATTAGTTTCTCTTCTGAGATGAGAATGTGATGATCGGTTCGTGAACATCATCTGTTGGGCAGCTGTTTCCGATTTATGTTTTGTTACAAACCAGTACCATGTGAGTTAGGGTCCCCTATGGCTCTTCCAGGGGCTGTATCATTTCTGATAAGACTAAGACTCTCTTAGATGGAGACCAGGCTCCCTAACAAAGGTAGCCATAGCTTGGCTAGCACATGCAGGGATCCGAGTGAAACTATTTATCATAAAGACGGTGCTGGGAATTACAATCTCTATTGGTGAGTGGATTCAGAGTCCAATTCCCATTAGGACTGACCCAAGCTATTTTTAGTACCATATTAATTTATAAAAGTTACAGGAAATGTCTAAAAACATGGCGGTCAAGATAATTCTACAAAGTATTCTAAAGTCCCCAAATACAAACTGCCTGAACTTAAATATTGTTCAACTGATTAAGCAGATAGGTTCTTGGAGAGCTAACTCTTTAAATATAAACAGCCTTTATGTTATCATTTAGATTCAGGTTTAGAGTTCAAAGATTATTTTAAAAAGGGGTTGAGGGTTTACTGTATCATTTTCTCCCTTAGGTGTTTTGGGATTTGTAATTTATTTTAGATTCGATCAGATTGTCTTGAGTCTCCTCAGTGGATGGAAAACAATTTGTCTACACTCAGCTCTAACAGTAAAAATGGGAACTTCGGAGACATGAAGTATAAAGAAATATCAAGTTCATTATATAAACAAAAGGAGTTATTTTACTGTAGGAGATGTAATAAGTAATAATTGAATATTTATTAGATTAAATGGCAATGTAGGGAGGAATGTTTTCTAGTTTACCAAAAATTAAACAATGCATCAAGCACATTTTAGATTTATTATTTTTAATGAACTATGTTTAACATTTTACAAATCTTCAGGTTGTTACAATTTTCAGCAGTAAATATAGTAGTAACAGCAATAAATACACTGAAATATGAGATTTCTCTGAAAGAATACAAAAAATAGAAACACCTGGAAATAAGAAGGCAAAATGTCAATTCTAGATCTGAAATAGAAATTAATACAGCTGAATTCCTTTACAATGCTGGTACATGGGAAAATGAGAAACTCATGCGCCTTATAAATGAATGTGTGACTTTGAGCTTCACCTTTCTGGGAAGTTTTGAGGGACATCATTTGACCCACAGATCTCTAAAACCCTATAATACATATCGATACCAGAGGATTCAAACACATAGTGGCCTGAAAATGATTGCCAAAGCAAAGAAGTGCTTTCATCCCTCAACATTTGTGATCTTTGTGGTATACGATGTATTAGAAAAGGGCATAATCCCTATACAACTGCATAAAGTCATAAAAATTGATTTATAAAGTCTCAAGATCATAATATGTATTCAAAAATACATATAGCTGTGCTTTAGTAAATGAATCCATCAGTTAGTCGAGAGATAGTTTTGCCTTTAATATATATCCAAAGTATATACAATGGATCGACAAATGTTAACAATTTGTGACCAAAATCATCTAGGTTTACATTTGAAAAAACCTTAGTTTGCAATTTAAAAATTTAAGAAAGTTGTGAATATTGTTTATTATCACTTGGGTTAAGAAAAAGTAGATGGCTTCAGCTTTTTAACAGGAAATTTGTGAACTACTCACAAATGAGAAGTCACACTCTTTTGATCATTAGAAAAGATAAATTGCCTATAATTACCAATTGAGAACAGCATGTGCAGTGTAAAAATAATAAGGTTTTATTCTGAAACCAAACAAGTAGTTCTAGAAAAGCCCTTGGGATACATCATCTCATTTCCCTTACACAAAAATGAATAAAATAAGTGGCATACCTGAATGGTATACCCTTACACCAATATGTGTATTTCATTACCAAGCTGAGATGAAACATTTTTATTTAAAGGTGGGAAAAATAAACACTTAAAATATAAAGTTTTGCTATATAGTTTCTGACTTCATTCCAACATAATTTATCAATATATACTGTATTCAAAAAACAAGAAATACTACTCACATGCAAAATTTATTGTTCCAACATGAAACACTAGGTCTATATTTTTAATAAAACTGCACATCTGTTTAATTTGGTTAACTAAAAGAAAATGCACACTTAAAAAAGATGTTATATCCTTCTAATAATGCAAGTCTATATCAAAGGCACTTCAGCAGAGCACTAACTTTAACCTTTTCCAAATCATTTTCATTTGTGCTGCTTTTGATGTATCTTTCTGTGTAAGACCAATAAGAAGCCTTCTCTAATTGTTACAAGCCTTATCACTTAAAAAAAGAAAAGGAAGCCTATGTATTACCCAAAACATTTATTTCTTCTATGGATTGGAGTAATATATAGCAAATATTTACCTAGGGTCTTTATGTTCTTTGGGTTAACACAGAATGGCAGGAAGGTTATTTGACAGGTTAGATGTTGCAGAAGTTGCAGGAAAAAATTGCACATCTAGCTATAATTTTACTGAAGCAAATGTGGCTATTTTGGTTCACTGAACTTGTTGACGGTCTCTATGTTGCTCCCATGTTGAATAGCAGGGAATGAAAAATAAAGCAATTTAGGATTTTTACCCCCACAAGGGAAAGGTGCTTCAGACATTTGCCTTCAGGGAAATTTTAAGAAAAATGGGATCAGTTGATTTTAATGAATAATGAGCTTTTTATTTTTAGGATGTATGAATGGTAATTGAGTTAATTAAAAAGTTGTTCACATTGAATGCTTGCTATGATGAAAAGAATATAGATATATTACTTACAAAACTGAAAAAAGAAGTTGCAAAGGCTATAAGTGACTTAGGAAAAAACTTTTACTTTTCCCCTGAAATTGAAACTGTTTTTCTTAAACATCTTTTAAGCAAATCAGTATCTGGATATACAACCACTATCCTGAAGGTATTTTTGAGCCTCAGGAAAAATGGCATTTCTTTTTCTTCTCATCAACATTTAAGAAAAATAAATCAATGTTTATCTCCACATATTTTGTTTTAGTGTTCAAAAGAAACTTTCACATCATTTTTTAAAATTTCATAGCCTTTAAGTGACTGAGTTCAGGTTTTTAGAATAGAAGAAATATATTAAAACCAATATAGCCTAAAAGTATCAGTGAGCCTTAAATCAAAGTCATAGATTATTTTTTCAGATTTGTAAAAAGTTTTCCTTGACAACTAAGCTTGCTTCATTGTTGAGGGGAAGAAAAAGTAATTAATTTTTAAATAAAAACTCAGCATTAGAATGTTAATTGCCAAATTTCTAAATTACAAATTAACACCTTACTTATTTTGTGAAATTATATCCATAAACAACCAAAGAGCTGGTGTCTCCCTCTCTAACGACCAAGTAGCTTCTTGCCCATATTATATAAACGTAGGATTTATGTTTGGGATGATACAATACACATGCTGTTTAAAGACCAAACAACATTTTCTTTGAGATAACTCCAGAGTAACATCAGTCCAAGTCATTTATCAAGTTATTTTTAAGTATAGGCAGAAGAGGACGTAATAGTAACATTTGAAAGAATATGATGCCTGAAGTCAGTTTTGTTTCTAAATGTTCCATGGGGTAGTCACCATGGCAGAGGCAACATTTTTGGAGGCAACTTGAGAAGTATATATTTCACTGTTTATTCTTAAGAGAGTCAAGGCCAAACTGGCTGGCCGAGCAACATTTTCAGAAAACTAACATCTTGATGCTATTTTACATTTTGAAAACTTGGATACTGTAATTCATTACCCAAAAATAAATGAATAGGCCAGAAAAAGCATTCCTTGGTATCTTTCTCTCTGATTACTGAATTACCATTTACTCTGCTTGAGACATGTCCAAGAACCATGAGATTGCTCAGTCTCAACTTCTTAAGTTCATACTGCAATTTACAACAAGAAGCAAAAATAAACGGCACGAGACAGCAGACACACAATCCCTGTTGGAGTTAATTTATGGGAATCAGTGGGCGTTCCTCTCGCTTCTTCCAGATGTTAGTCTTGCTATCTCTTTTGGCTAGTGGTGGTCTGCCCCTTCTTTTAGTGGGGGATGTATTAGCTTCAAAATCTTCAACAGTGCTTTTCCTTCCTAGGGACTCTTCCCCAGGGTGCTCCATAATCACTCCACTCCCTCCATCTAGGATGTGCCTTAAAGTTGGGTCCTCAGGGGAACAGACGGTGGTTCCACTCTCACTGCTGCTTAGGTCTAAATCTTCTAAGTAAAGGATCTTGGGCTGATGCATGCTTTTGATGAATGTTTTCTCCCTCTCGAGCTTTCTACTTGAGTGAAGCTCATTCAAGTCCACCCCAGAGTCCAGACTGGTGTCATTGCTCTGGGTTCTCTTGCCCTTTTTCAGGTCTATAAAGGAGTGCCTCACTTGCGCAACTGGCTTTCCATCAAGAGACACAAACCAGGCTCTGGGATGCGGGGAGGGCTTTCCTTTGGACAGCTCCAGGAGGGTCTGTTCTGAAATTCCTTGAAGTTCCGATGAAAATGGAGTCATTACAACAGCCTCATTTAGTGTTCCAGGAACAGAGACGGATTCCAGTAAACTGCTTGAATATCGGCTCCAATCTGAAGCCTGGGATGGCAAGCTCTGTTGACCTTCAAGTATGATATCCTCTTCCCTGGCATCTGGGGGCTGTGCATGAGAATGAATTGGCATTTTGGGCAAGGTCTGTGTAAAGTTCTCTCGATTTACTGGTTCCATCAGTTGACCATAGACTAACTGTCCCTTTCTTGGCAAAGTAGCTGACTTAGCAGTATGTAGCTGTTCCGGCGTGGAGAAAAGGTCAGATGTTTGAAGAATGGCAATGGGCTGGCTGTAAATATGCATAAGCTGTTCAGGAATATGGGAACGCCCATACGCCTCCTCATTACCTGTGAGATACCTCTTTTCATCTTGAGCATCACCTAGAGATGAAGATAGATTGTTGTTAATATGTTTAGGTTGTTTGGACCCTACACTGGGCTCCAAAGACTGTGCTGGGTTTCTTGAGTAATTATTTTGATTGACTGATAGAAATGCAACATCTTCATTGTAGATTTTAAAATCGTCCCGAGTTTTTACCATGGAAACTCTTTCTTCTGTTTCTGCCTTTGATGGTTCCTTTTTCTGAGGACTATATGAGGAGTTTTTGGCATTGAATAACTGTGACTTGTCCTCAGCTTTTAATGCAACTTTAACTGTACTGATATGATTTATGTGTGTTGTTGAAGTTGTCTGGTCTTTCTTGAGGACCTCAAGTTTAGTGATATTTCTTTCTCTTTTCTGTGGAGTACCACACTTATCCCTAGGGTAGAAGAAAAGGCAAAAAATATTTAAAAGTTATGACACAAATGGTTCATTTTTTAAAAATCACTCCACAATCTACACATCATATATGTGCAATGCTATTGTGAGATATGCAGATTAAAAATAAAAAAAGATATATTGTAAGATTAAATTTATTTCTACAAATAAACTTTTCAATGTACAGAATACACTGAAATGATACCATCCCTTGATAATTTCTGTTTATAGCCATTAATATTTTCTTACCTGCAATAACAAAGTAGTACAGCAAAAAATCCAATGACAATGACTATTGTTCCTCCTAATATGGCTGTAAGAAATACTGTATGGTAGGCAGTTATGTCCTTGGAATCTTCATTTATACCTGAACCTACATGGTTCAATATAAACAAAGAGAAAATGTTATTTTAGATCAAATTCTCAACTATGTTACATGCTGGGTGAGGCACATTGAATAGGTTACACTTTTATTTGTTTGCTCCCCTCCTATGACAGATTTCCCTATGGGTGAAGTAAACCTTCCCTATCTGTTGGCTTCATTGACTGACTCGCTTTAACCAATGAAATGTGAGCATATTAAATAAGTTTGCATGGTATGGCTCTGCCCTCTTGCTCAAGCCTTCTAACATGTGAATAGCATATCCCAGAGAGTTTTCATTTCTTCAACCTGGCGTCTAGATTGAGAGTATCTGTTGAACTGAATGAAGCCAAGTCCGACAGTGTAGCAGACAACCTGAAACACTCATGAAATGTAAGTAGCAAATAAGTGTTTGATATCGTTAGCCACCGAGACAGCAGGGTTGTTTGTTACTGCAGCAATGGCTATGACAGAAGATGCTGAGATGCTGCTATAGAAAGCTTAAAACATATGACATTGGCTTCCAGGCCAAGCAGTGAGAAAACTGTTTCAACAGGCAGTAAAACTGGTGATCCAAGTAACAAAAAAATTGGTAAAATAAACTGGGAGAAAATATTTTTAACTAATTTGAGCTTTGTACAAAGAGATTTTAAGACAGAATGTTGATTATCAGCTGTATTTACTATTTTATTTAATCCTTAAAAATTTTAAAGACAAATTCAAAAAAAGGATTTACCAAAGCAAGCAGGGGTATAAAGAAATAGAATCCAAAAATTCTAAGACTTGAAGGATTAAGAGTTGCATCTCCTTCTACCTGGGCTCTAGAGTAAATGGAGCACAACTGACCCACTATCCTCCTGCTATGAGAACATACGTATAGGAATGGCATTGTGATAAGCTTTACTGCAGTAAAAGCTGACTAGGATGATTTCAACATAAAAATGAATGCTAGTGGTAAAAACATACATACTAAGACCAATGGAACAGAACAGAGAACCTATAAATAAATCCATACATCTATAGTGAACTCATTTTCAACAAAGATGCCAAGAACACATATTGGGGAAAGGACAGTCTCTTCAATACACAGTGCTGGGAAAACTGGATATCCTTATGCAGAAGAACGAAACTAGACTCTTATCTCTTACCATATACAAAAATCAAATCAAAATAAAGACTTAAATCTAAGACCTCAAATTACGAAATCACCAAAAGAAAACACTGAGGAAACTCTCCAATAAATCTGGGCAAAGATTTATTGAGTAATATCCTGCAAGTACAGGCGACGAAAGCAAAAATGGGATAACATCAAAAGCTTCTGTAGAGCAAAACAAACAATCAACAAAGAGAAGAGACAACCCACAGAATGGGAGAAAATAATAACCAGAATATAGAAGGAACTCAATTCAACAGGAAAAATTCTAATAATTCCATTAAAAAATGACCAGAAGACTTGAATAGAACACTTCTCAAAAAAAGACAGACAAATGGCAAACAGGTATATGAAAAGAAGCTTGACATATTTGATCAGAGAACTGCAAATCAAAACTACCATAAGATCATCTTATCCCACCCAGTTCACATGACTTTTATCCAAAAGACAGGCAATAATGAAGGCTGGTGAGGATGTAGAGAAAAGGGAACCCTCCTACACTGTTGGTGAGAATGTAAATTAATATAGTCACTATGGAGAACAATTAGGATGTTCCTCAAAAAAAATAGAGCTACCATATGACCCATCAACCCCACTGCTAGATATATACCCAACAGAAAAGAACTCAGTATATCAAAAAGATATCAGCACTCCCATATTCATTGCAGCACTGTTCACAGTAGCCAAGATTTGAAAGTGACCTAAGAGTCTATCAACAGATTAATGGATAAAGGAAATGTGGCATATATACACAATGGAGTACTATTCAACCATAAAAAAGGATGTGATCCTGTCATGTGCAACAACATGAAAGGGAGTTTAGGACATTGTGTTAAGTGAAATAAGCCAGGCACAGAAAAATAGACTTTGCATGTTCTCATTCATCTGTGGGAGCTAAACACTAAAACAACTGGAAATTGAGGGTAGAATGATGGTTTACCAGAGGCTAGGAAGGGTAGTGTGGGGTTGGGGGAGAGTAGGGATGGTTAGTTAATTAGAATGAGTAAGCTCTAGTATTTTGATAGTACAACAGAGTGAATACAGACAATAATTGTACATTTAAAAATAAAGAGTACAATTAAAACATTTATAACAAATAAATGCTTGAGGTGATAAATACCCCATTTATGTTGATGTATTATGCATTATTACGCATTGTATGCCTGTATTAAAATAGCTCATATACCTGAGAAATATAAACACCTATTATGTACCCACAAAGATAAAACATTTAAAAACATGATAAAGATGAATGCTATTGGGCAGCTAATCTTGAGGTAATCTACTTCAGTATCACAAAGACTTCAATATCACAAAGCTCAAAAAGGTATATAATAAGTCTACTTATCGGTACCAATTATATTCTAATATGTATTCAGGGAGATAGGGTAAGAAGAGTGAGTGGTGGGGCAACTGGTTTCTGGTCATCTTTACCATGAGAAAACATCCAGAATGAGGCTCCCACCTGCACTGAGGACACTGAAGAACTTGAGAGACCACCACTTCTTTAATTTTATCTTTCAAATTTTGCACTAAAGATTTGGAGAAACAGTATTGCAGTTATGCATGTAGACTTTAGAGCCAAAGTGTCTGAATTGGAACTCTCACCTCACCATTTGTTTTTATGTAGCCTTGGGAAAGTTTCATTTCTTTTGTATCTACTTCCCCTATCTGCAGAGCAGTAACAGTTATTTAATCCTCAGCAGTTCACATGGGTTAGATATGAGTAAATACTTGTGAAACACTTAGACCAGTGCTTGGCTCACGATAAGCGCTCAGTTTTAGCTATACCACACTATTGTTGAATGAAGCTTTAAGGTTATATTAAAACGGGTACTCTAATATTGGCCGTGATTTCACAGATGGTGACTGATCTATCTTATTTAATAGACAAACAAGCACAACACTGTACGATATGAAATTTTGTCAAACAAGAAATGAGAGTAACTTTCTGCTATCTGTAGATTTGTATGGAGGATTGGTTTGATTACAACTGGGCATAAATGAGTTTGTTTCCAGAATGGAATAATGCTAACAACTCCACAGGAATCCAACAAAACTCACATTTGGAAACAGGATGTTGACATATTGAGTTTGCCCCAAATCCTATATGTATGGCAGTAGCAAGAGAATGCATCTGTCTGTGTGCATGTGTGTGCATGCATGCCTAAAAGGAGTTAGGTAGAAACACGTTTTTTTCATTCAAGTATATTTAAAATGCACATTTAAAACACTTGCTTATTAAACTCTGTACTCAACCACCTACTCTCCTACAGCAATCTGAAAAATTAATCTCTTGCACTTAATATTTTTCCAAGGAATTCTAGAATTCTATTTAAACTTTAAACAAATTAACCACATTTATAACTAAAGAAGCTCTGCAAACACTAGCTCATCATAGGCACAATTTTGATTTTATAGTAATATATCTTAAAATGTTTAAGGACATTAGGAATTGTGTCATAATCAACATATATATATTTGGTCTCTGTCCCTAGTTTCTGGCACAGAGCTTCTACAACACTTGGAATTTCCTGAGCAACAGGGGTTCTAGGAGTGTCTTTTGTTCTATTATGTGGTCTTTGACCCTGTTTCCTAACATAGAGCTCCTAAATCTCATGGAATTTTCTGGGTGTTGGGAGTATCTTTTGTTCTAACTTGACTCTGGGTGGGCTCATGCTTGGGGGCTGGTGACCAACAAGCCATGCTTAGAAGCTTGTAGCTTTCAGCACCACCCCTCATACTCTGGGAAGGAGAATGGCTGGAGATTAAGTTAATAATTGATCATGCCTGCACAAGGAAGCCTCCATCAACATCCCTCAAGTGTAGGGTGTGTAAAGCCTCTAGGTTGATAAACACATCCACGGGCCAGAAAGGTGATATACCCCAACTCTATGGGGGAAAAAGCTCCTGTACACAGGACCATTGCCCTATGTACCTCTGCATCTGCTCTTCATCTGTATCCTTTATCATTTCCTTTATTACAAGCTGTTAAGTATAAGTAAGTGTTCCCCTGATTTCTGTGAGCTATCATAGCAAATAATCAAACCTGAGGAGAGAATTGTGCAAATCCCCCATTTGAAGCCAAATCAGATGGTATGGGTAAACTGAGAACCTGTTGCTTCCAATGGGCACCTGAGATGGGGGCAGTCCTATGGGATTAAACCCTTAACCTGAGGGGTCTGATGCTAACTGTAAGTAGATAATGTCAGGATTGAATTGAATTATAGGATATAATCCACGTTCACTGAAAACTGGAGAATTGGTTGGTGTGTGGAAAGACCATGCGAAGACACCTTGAGAAAATGGCCATCTAGAAGCCAGGAAGAGACCTCACCAAACCTGACAGCACCTTGACCTTAGACAGTTGCCTCCAGACTGTGAGAATATAAATTTCTGTTAATAGCCAGTTACTACTCTGCAGTTATTTTGTTAATGGCAGCCTGAGCAGACTAACACAATATCCAACTCTCCCAATTTAGAAACAAGAAAACTAATGCTCAGTTGGGTAAGAACCTATTTCAAGCTCACTCAGTTAATTACAGACAAAGTAAGGGCTATCATCAAGTTATCCATATTTCTAATGTAATATTCCTTTGACTGATATGCTTGCAGAATAAATTCTTCAAAAGCATCACTAGAAGATCTCTAATTCAAACTAAACAAGAAGCCCCTACTTTTATTTTTGTACTCATCCAAACAACATCTTTTCCAACAAATAATCTGGAACAGAACTTCCATGTGGTTTTAGAAAATAATTTTGGCTTTTGTAATTCATAAAGCTATCTTATGTAATTCAGTTATTTTAGATATATTTTTAGTGTAAGTACATTTCTCTATAAAACTCAAATGCTCCATAGGTTATTTTTATTAAAAATGAAATGAGTTGTGTGAAATTAGTTTTTCATCAATATTTCATTATAGTTGCAAATATAAAATGGGATAAGGCCAGACAGCTGGCAAGATTGTATGATATTTTGCATCATGAAAAGCAAAAGTAACCACCCTCTGGTTTCTGAATGAATAATCTTGTAAGCACTAAGTTCAAATAGAAATAAAAAGAACATTTCTCGTGATTATATATGGCTACTTAGTCCCAGCTTCTCAAGAGGCTGAAGTGGGAGCATCCAGAGTTTGAGCCCAGCCTGAGCAGACAACATAGCAAGACCCAATCAAAAAAGAAAATTCAAACTTGCCAACACAGAATGAAAATAAAAATTAAACTTGATTTTAAAAATTAGAGAAAACCGATAGCCTTCAAAATAATAGACAGTCATAATAATGTTAGATGACAAAATGCTGCAGATAAACATATGTAAAATGCCATCCATGTTCTGGATCAGGGTAAGTACTAGGACTATTCCTAATCAGTATGAAATACCCAGGTAGCAACTACCCCTCAGCTGTGAGCCAAAACACTTGATAAACCAAAAGAATTATCTCTAATGCATGTATATCATAATCTTCAACCATGTATTCAACTTTCACTCTAAAATCTTCACTAAAATAACACTAAACGTTTTGCTTTGTTTTTAATCTGTAAAAACACAAACCTACAAGAATAAAGGAATATAAGCTATCATAATTGACTCATGAAAGCTGGTGGCAGGGAAAGCCAAGAAGCAATTTGATTTATGCCAACACATACCCAAAAGGCCCAGGAAGTGGTAGCAGGCTGACAGTGCAACCAGTCTACACTACTGCAGGTTAGAGAATTTTTCTTTTTTTCAAAATTTAATGGCTAAAATATGCAATGTCTGAATATTTTGAGGAATGTACACAACTTGAGATCAATGTAGGGTTTCCTGAGGTACAAATTACCTAGATAATTTGACAACGTGTTAAATATAAGGAAATAAAATTCTCATTTTTCCTAGAATATGAACAGATCTTCCCTAGGGGACGATTCATGGTTTTGCTCCCCAGCCTCCATCTTCCTTCTGTTCAAAATGTCAGACCAATTTTCATTTAGTACGGGGGTGTCCAATCTTTTGGCTGCCTTGGGCCACACATAAAATACATTAATGATAGCTCATGAGCTCAAAAAAAAAAAAATCACAAAAAAACTCAATGTTTTTAGGAAGTTTACGAATTTGTATTGGGTCTCATTCAAAGCTGTCCTAGGTTGCATACAGCCTGTGGGCTGGGGGTTGAACAAGCTTGATTTAATAAATCCTCAGTCTTTTCTTGAATGATGGTGTCTGCAGACTTCCAAGAGCCCTTCCTCTCCTCCTCAATCCCCACCAAGTAACATGTGTGCTCTTGACCCAAAAGTGGGCCAATGGGATGATCATTCTTCAGCCTTAGAATGACCAGGAACAGTATAAGGAAAATACTGGAAAGGGCTGGAAAGGGTTGGAGCTAGCCACCACACAGCAGCAACCTGGCAAAGGTTGTCAAGCAGGCTGCTAACTAGGCCATCTGGCACGGCAAGGAGTCCTGCCTTTCAGCATGTGGTTCTTCAGCCTTCCCTGGGTTCCTGTGAACTCCCTACATCCTTCTAATATAGCATATTTTTAAATTACTCAAAGTATTTTTCTTGCAACCAAAAGCTCTGATTTGGACAGAATTTATTCATAAAAAAAAAGTAGACTAAGAAAATACTTGATTTGAACAAACTTCACTCTTCATAGATTCATCAGATATAACTATAAGAGACCTTATACACATGAAAAAAAAAAAATGCTGAGATCAAGTTCCTATCCCATTGTCATACAGCTTGTAAGTGGCAGTGCTTAGAATAAAACTGAGGTCTGCTGCTATCAATTCCAGCAAGACTATTTGGATTATATGTTTTAATTACTTTCATTTTTTACAATACCTCTAGTTCCTGGAAGTGGAGCTGCTATCCAGTAGCCCAAATGTGGTGCATCATATGTCCAGATTAAATGACTGTTATGTTCCTTGACCATTCCTCGACCATGATTTACCCAAGCACCTAAAAACAAAGGTATGTAAAAAATACTAGTTAGTTACAGTTATATATCTTAAGAACTGATGGTCATGCATAGAATACGTTATGGGACTTTTTCAAAGATTATGAAAACTGTGGCAACATATTATCATAGGCTAATAAATATCACATCATATTATAATATAGTATATACTATAATAGAATAATTTGGATGATTTGTCATGACCAAAAAACACTGTAAATAAACTAAGGATGGCCAGGTGCAGTGGCTCAAGCCGGTAATCCCGGAACTTTGGGAGGCCAAGGCATGTGGATCACAAGGTCAGGTGTTCAAGACCAGTCTGGCCAACATGGTGAAACCCCGTCTCCTTTAAAAACAAAAATTATCAATTATGACACCTATTATTGTAATAGGTACTGAAATAAACTCATCTTAGAATCAGACCTTCAAATAACTAGATCACAAAGCCTTAATCATGGAATTCGTGAAAAACTCATCTATTAATTTGGTGAGTTTTAAAATTAAAAAGTACTAAATTTTCACATTTCTTGATATTAATACATGTTTTTGGCATACACATTAAGAAAATTGTCATTTTATATAAAAACAAAATAGTTATTTTTTTAAAAACACAGAAATTAGCCAGGCGTGGTGGTGCATGCCTGTAATCCCACATACTCAGGAGGCTGAGGCAGGAGAATCGCTTGAACCTGGGAGGTGGAGGCTGCAGTGAGCTGAGAGTGTGCCAGTGCACTCCAGCCTGGGTGACAGAGCAAGACTCTGTCTCGAAAAAAGAAAATAATAATAATAAAATAAACTAAGGACATAGTCATACTTAGAAAAATCATGACTCTCCAGATTCTATTTACACTGTGCATATTAAGATAGCTCTTATCACCTGCTCTGATATTCTGATTAAATATACTGTTTTATGGCCTTAATTTTTTACTAAATATTGTTTTGGTCTAGTACTGTTGGTATTGTTCTTATAGAACTAGATCTTCTAAACTCTCAATAAATGTTACTTCATCCAGTAAAATTTGCTGTCAAAAGAAAAAAGAATTCAGTAAAACCTATACCTCTTATGAAGTTTTATTTATAAATAGCATAACAAAGCTATTTGAGTTTGGTGTATATTTGTATTATGGTTTATTGATTTATTATAGGGAATTATCTACAACATGTAAAAAAGTATTTTAATAAGGTAAAGAAACTTGAAAATAATGAGAATAATTTAATCTATTGCTTTTAAACAGTCCACAAGTGTTACATCAGTGATAAATCAATTTAAAAAATGTTGTCACTGAAAGGTACATTAGAGATAAATGCCTTGGCCAGAAAGAACAATCAGCAACCAGGACTCAAACAGCAGATATTCTTTCTTTAAGTGCCTTAACACAGCTTCCTCATTCAACAAATCAGGAAACTGAGGCCCAAATAAGTTAAATGACTTATTCCAAATAGTCCTGCTGGTAAACAGACTAGACTCCAAATCTTAGAGTTTTTAATCTAATGATTTCAGTACCATACTATCATGGTTATATAGTTTCCACTATTTCTTTAAAACATAGACACATTACTGCTTATATTCTATAGTGAAAACGTATGTGTTTTGGGGGTCTTATTACCCACATGAAATCCCATTTCAAGTCTCCTTTGAGGATCTATTGTGCTCTATTCTCCGTCAACATGATCAGTTTAGGGTTCCACCCCAGCTTCAACATGTGACTTGAAGTCTAAATAAATCTGTGCATTCAATTTGCAGGTCACAAAGACAGGTTCTAAGATGGGCATGCAAACTCCACTCTACAACTACAGTGAGTCCAAGGGCTTCTGCTATATATAGCTCCTAAGAAAATCTCTGCACTGGCCTTCAACCTGGCAAAGTATAACAATAGAGCACCTACAGCCTTCTTGTCACTCTGAAGGGAAATCCTATCCTAGAAAGGTGCTAATACAGAGCAAACAGATGAGAGTGGAGGAGGAGAGAAACTAACCCCAAGCCCTGTGAAACTAACTAGACCGTACATGACTCACCCAAGGAAGTCCCACCTCTAAACTTTTCAGCTGTGAAAAGTTTTCCTTTTCTTTTCTTTTTCCTTTTTCTTCTGAAAAATCATTTTCCTTTTTCTTTTCTTTCTTTCTTTTTTTGGTAACTTACACTCCTACCTTATTTACATGGGAACCCATGAACAAAACAAAGGGAAGCTGAGGATGAAAATATACATATATTTCCAGCTGCTATTTAGGAGGCAAAACCCAGAGAACAAAACTAGTATCTAAGGGGTTTCTTTGGAAAAACAATTATTCTTTCTATCTCTTAATAACATAATGTTATTTTTTTTTTCATGAAACTAGCATACATTTCCCAATTGCCTTAAACCATGCTTTTAGATAGGTATTATGAGCTTATCAAAACAAAAGCAAACTTCTAAGAACAGAGATAATTTAAAAAAATTATTTCTACCTCAGAATGGTGGTGCTACAAAAAGGTAACGGAATGAATAAATAATGCTATTTTTTGACATGTGCATTCCCATCATTTCCCCAATAGTTGTATTATATTAAAATGAGGTCAATTTTGGTCACTAACAAATATATTTGTGATGTTACTAAAAAACTAGAGCTGTATCAAGTTCTAAGATAAAACAGTCAGCTAGTCAGTTGACAAATATGCAAAATATTCAGAATATTTTAAGCTAGCTCACATACCTGTGTTCATATCAAATGTCCAAGCAGGTATGCGATCCCCTGCACTTACATCATTCAGACGTAGAAGAGGAAGAGAAATCTGAATAGAGCCATTGACTTTTAGTTCTTTTCCTCCAGAATATATTTTCACACATATTGCAGCAAGAGGGGTCAATTCAATGTTTTCAAAACCTATAAAAGAGGACAGTTTATTAAAATCATATATAAACAGAAGTGGTAGTTACCTAATTATTATGGGTCTAAAATAAGTAGTTCCTCTATTTCACCAAGGGTTATCTATTTTAATATCAAATTAGATACTGAATACACATTAAGGAATTTTAAAATGTAATTTTAAAATATTGTGTAAATATAGGCTATGCAATGTAACATAAATCAATATGAGCCTAAGTTATCTAAGTCATCTGATATAAGGGCACTAGAATCCAATTCAATATTTTTATAAATCTAAAAAGCAACAACCAAAAAAACCCTATCTCATTACAGAACCATACTCAAATAAAGGCTCCATCATACACCATCAATGCAGATGTGGATTTGAAATATCTGGCCCTCTCTTTTCCAAGACCATCTGTTTCAAGGAGTGCTAGAACCCACAGATCCAGCTGCACTTCTTACATAAAAAGCATTCAGATTAAAAGTACAATTTTTAATGGATATGTTTGGCAATTAAACATGAAACAAAATCACTGTAATGTTACTTGATAAAAATTATGTCTTAATATACTTGATTATTCATACTATAAACTTAGATTTTAAATCTAATACTAGACTTCAAAGCTTGAAAAGTAGGAGAAAGGGAGATAACAGAATTGGTTATTGTTTTGCCTAAGGTTTTAAAGATTTAATTATACAATTTATAGTAAGGCTTCTTAAATATCAGGAACTATCTACAGATGTCTGTTACACTCTGGGCAGAGAGAGGGAGCAGAAAGTGCCCTTCTTTTGCTTTTGAAATATTAGCAATGCCAAACAAAGTTATAATATATACCAGAATATTTATGAAGAATAAAATTATAGATGTTAAAATTACAGTATTTCTACAAATAGATGGTGAAAGTATACTTTTTATCTATTTGCTTTTGGTCTACACTTTTGAATCTTTGGCTTCAAAACTAGAATTTTGTTCATTCATTTAACAAATATTTACAGAGTCCCTACCAGCACCGTGCACTCATATGGGCCCCAAAGACACAGCAAATACCTAATTTCTGATATTATCTGCAATACTTTTTTCATAATTCCTATAAAATATCCTTTTTCCCCCCATGTATTTACTCCTCATCAGTTTTTTCCCCCATCCAAATGTAAGTGCATGATAATCTAGAAAAGGAACATAATTAGGTGGTCAAGAAAGGCCTCCTGTCTGAGGAGGGCACATCTGGGCTGCAGCCAAATGGGAAGGACCTCCAAGAACTTTCTAGGCAGAATAAACAAGTCCAAAGCCTCCAAATTAGAAGTGATCTTGGCAGGTGCAGGAAAGAAAGGTGGCAGCAGGGGAGACAGGCAAGAGTGGAGGGCCTTGGCAGCCACAGAAAGAGTACTCGTTATCATGACTACTTATCATCTGGAATGGCTTCAACCGTCAGACAGGGCAAGTAGTGGCTGATTGAAAATTTTCAATTAAATATAAGAATTAACTGTAGCAAATTACCTGAAGGACTAATATTAAATGAGCAAAGCAGTGCCATATATATTTTATAGGCTGGTATTGCTAGTAAGTCATCCACTGCAAGCACAGATCAAATGTTATATAAATTGTTAAGTAACTACATCAAACTATTCAGTAAAACCAGTTGGCTGGCTTTCTGAAGTACCTGCTTCAACCCCACCCTTCAGCTCTGTGCAGTCAGTGGCTTTACAAACTGTTGAAACCGACACACCAGCATTTGAGATAAAGCCAACTCGGAGGAGAAAAGAATGGTGCAAGGGAAAAAAGACTGATAAAAACAATGAGAAGGAGAACAAAACTTTTATGAAAGAACATTTTTATCCTCACAGAACTCTAGAACTGTGTAATCTTAATAGAGTGACCACTAGCTGCATGTGGCTATTTAAATTAAGTTCCTCAGTACACTGGTCATGTTTCAAGAGCACAACAGCCACATGTTGGACAGAGAAGAGTATTTCCATTTGGCAGCACTGCTCTAGAATTTTTTAAATGATAGCAGCATTCTCAGGATAATCCAAACTTTTAATGAATACTCTCAAAAGCAGGTAATACAGTGTTGGGGGGCAGAGTTCATTGTGACCCTTTTCCACTGGATCTAATGAGTCTTGGCCATGGACACCCTTCAGAGCCATGAGCTTCATTTGTGATAGTGTGTACAGATACCATTCTAGTAAATGTTTTTATTTACAGCATGCTGTAGGTTACATCTGGAAAATCTTAGCAGATGTCTTAGTTTGGCTTCCTCAAGAAGCAAACCCTGAGATAATAATTTGAGTGCAAATAGTTTATTTTGTAGGTAAGCCCAGGAAGCACCTATCACTAAGAGAAGCATAATTCAGAAGGAAGGAAGGGAGCCAACACAGGATATGTTAACAAGCAGGTTATCACTGTGGTAACTCCAGCTCAGTTCCACTGGGGACATACACTGGCTCAGAGTTGTCCTAGCCACACCAGCTCTTATGTGTTATTGGTTGACAGCTTGCCCCATGTGACGGTCAAGTGTGCTTCCCGGAACCAAGGAATGCCCTCAGGCAGTCACAGATGTGTGCAGTAGGAAAAGCAGGTTTGTAACAGAAGAATGAGTGTCATCTGGCTGGGGCACTGATAGCAACAACTACAGCAAGCAAAACAAAAGAAAACAAAACTATCTAACCAAAATACTTATTTCCTGTTATCACTCATTGCTGGCTGTTCCTCAAATGAAACAAAATATCTGGAAAAAAAGATGAAACTATCAGAATTATAGACTGTTTGAGGTTATTTTAAACAGTGGATTTTCAGTTAGGTTACAATGAGTGGTAAAAATGGTAGAACAGGCCTGTAATCCCAGCACGTTGGGAGGCTGAGGTGGGTGGATTGTTGAGCAGAGGAGTTAAAGACCAGCCGAGGCAACATGGTGAAACACCATCTCTACAAAAAATAAAAAAATTGGCCGGGTGTGGTGGTGCATGCCTGTAGTCCTAGCTACTTGGGAGGCTTAGGTAGGAAGATCACTTGAACCTGGGTGGTTAAGTCTGCAGTGAACCAAAATCATGCCACTGCACTCCAGCTTGGAAAACAGAGCAAGACCCTATCTCAAAAGGAAAAAAAATGGCAGAACAAGTATGGATATACAGAGGGAAATGATGTTTTTAAGGGGTTTATTTATGAATGTATTTTTAAATGTAAAATTCCATTGTTCCCCTAACTTTTATATTATGACAGCCTTATAGAAATATGAGTGCTGTTGACTCTGAAATACATGTATTTTCAGTATTTATATTTTACACAGAGAATAGCAAATATTTACAATAGCTTACTCCAATCTATAAACTTTTTTATATCTCAATTATTGACACTGCTCATCAGTTGGATAAAAATGAAGAGGTCAAATTATGAAAAAAATACAAACTGAATTTTAATTTTTAAATGTATTAAATTTTCAAAGCTATACAATAATCATAACTATTTTCTGTACCTTACCTGCTTTGGATCAAATAAAATTTAATAAATTTAAAAGAAATCAAAATTTCCATGCATTTGAAATAACGTATGCAGAGTTTTTCTTTCATTGAATAATATATATTTCATTGGATAAAGGGAATTTTTATTATATACATTTTAATAACTAGATTTATGTCTCAAGTGATGTGTATTATCCATAGCTTAAATATTGAATATTTAATAGCTATCTAAATAGCTAAATATTTGATGAAAGATTTGTGTACTAATGTTTCTTATAACTATATTATGCAAAAAGATAATACCTGGTTTATTGAGAGTAATTCCAGTTGTATGCAGAAAATTGTCCACTTTCAAAAACTGTTGTAGAACTGTAAGATATCCGGTAACGTTGCTTATATGATGGTTGTCAGGAAGTTTAATTAAGGCTTTTGAAAACTGAACACTTGGTTGAGATTTGGCATCTGGAATAAAGGAAACCTTATTAACAAAGAGATAAAGGCATGTTGACCATAGCAGCATTGGTCAGGATGTTTTACTTTAAAAGAAGCAATTATAATTGTTGCTAAATATCATTAGCACTTCTCATGTAACTATTTTAAATGCAGAACTAAGAAATTTTCCTTTCTTTAGATGACACAAGGCACTTTTGTAACTGATTGATTCTGCTGCCCAGAATTTCCTCACCCTTTTCTTTCCACTCTGAGGAACCCCACACTGACCATTTTTAGCCCATGTGTTTCATTTGGGGTCTCATTTCTGTAACAGTAGGGGAGTTGATGGTGCATGCCAGAATGGGCTGAAACCAATTAAAAGCATCTCATTCTCTCGGCCACAGTGATTTGTTCAATGATGGGCCCTGTCCCAAGCACAGTTAATGAGATGTAATGTGTGTTTTGCTTGGACTGGATTTTATGTGAGCAGGTATACATCCAGGAGTTGTAACAGCCATCTTGCAATAAAAAATGAAAGCTTGTTTAAAAATCGAGGCAGCATTCAAAGAGTGGAGAGTTGAGAAACTGAGAACCAGTTTTCAGTTATTTCTACTGAAGTCCTGATCGAGCCATGTCTAAAGTTTGTCCTATTCTTACACTTACCATCTATAAGAGAAATAAATAAATGCTTCTTTTGGGCTTAAGCTAGATTAAACTGGGTTTTCAGTAACTTGCAACAGAAAAGTGTCTCTGATGATATTCAGCCACATACTTAAGTGGGTAAGCTTCTCTATCAGTTAACTAACCACGCATTAAAAGTCTTTCAAATGCCAGGTACTCAATTTATAAATATCTCAGTAACTGAATTTTTCCTAAGTATAAATATCTCAGTATCTTCTATATTTATCAAGTGAGAATTCAGTGACAATACTGATATTTCTGTAATCAACAGATTTTTAATTTAATAATTCAAAGATCAACTCTTACACCTGAAAATTATCAGAAACATCAGCTTTTGCTTTGAACTTTATTAAGGTCACCGATGAAGACAGAAGCAATCAATTAAATTATTAAAATAGAAAAGACATCAGTTTTTAAAGAGCTGCATGACAATAAATGATAAATGAAACAATGTAAGACTTCTCAGTTTGTAGTTTTTGTGTGTGTGAAGCTAGAAAAAGTAATACCTAGAAAATAGTTAAGAAAAGTAATATAATTATATGCTTTTGTTTGGTTGTTGAGGATACAATCTAAAGCCTTCTGATCACTCATAGGTACTACTTACGACTTGCTCTTTTAAAATATGTGGCTTAATTATTTTGAAGACCACATTTCTTAACAACTGAATACATGCACACTAAGCAAAATGTCTAGCTGAGCTTCTTCAGGTTTTATACATTCCTAAATGTTCTAATTTCTCCTTTGGCCATAAATACATAAACACACAGGCTTAATTTCCACTGTACAAACCTAAGGAAACATTTTGTGGAAGTTTAGCAGTAAGGATATGTATTTTTTACAGAAAGATTTAACATCATTATGAAACATTCATACTTTCCTGCCTGGCCTTATGAATGGGTCACCTTTTAGGAAAATGAGACAGTAAAAGGAAGGGATGTGAGAATTCAAGAGGACTCACAGTGTTCTCACAGAAACCTGCCAAGGCATGGCCAGTACTTTCCAGACAAATGAGTGCTCACCATTGCTTGGCACAGTGGCAAAGGATTGGTACGGGACATGGCCACACAGATCCATTTCATGCATTCCAGCAGAAACTATGATTTTTAATGGGGTTTGAAGATGCCAGTAAGGGGTAGAGATGCATCAAAATAAACACTGAAGAGGGACTGTGAAGAAGCTAATTTCATTAAGGCCCCAACAGCATTAAACATAGCCTCTCTGTATACTTGTGGTTCTTATTTACTTTCCATTCTTTCACACAGGCTCCACATCCACCATTCTGCCATACACAGAAATCACTAGCTCAAAATTCTAGCAAGGCCAGGCATGGCAGCTCCCAGCACTTTGGGAGGCTAAGATGGGCAGATCACTTGAGGTCAGGAGTTTGAGACCAGCCTGGCCAACATAGTGAAACTCCATCTCTATGAAAAATACAAAAATTAGCCAGGCGTGGTGGTACATGGCTGTGGTGTCAGCTACTTGGGAGGCTGAGATGGAAGGATCACTTAAGTCCAGGAGGTGGAGGTTGCAGCGAGTCAAGATTGCACCACTGTACTCCAGCCTGGGTGACAGAGCCAGCTGTCTCAAAAACAAACAAACAAAAGCTGGCCAGGCACAGTGGCTCATGACTGTAATCCTAGCACTTTGGGAGGCTGAGTCGAGTGGTTTACCAGAGGTCAGGAGTTCAAGACCACCCTGACCAACATGGAGAAACCCCGTCTCTACTAAAAATACAAAATTAGCTGGGTGTGGTAGCACATGCCTGTAATACCAGCTACTTGGGAGGCTGAGGCAAGAGAATCACTTGAACCCGGGAGGCAGAGGCTATAGTGAGCCGAGATCACGTCATTGTACTCAAGCCTGGGCAACTCAAGCGAAACTCCGTCCCAAAGGGAAAAAAAAAAAATCTGGCAAATGTCTTGGTATTTCATAAGTAAGAGATTCTACAGCCTCACTCAGTAAATTGCTTCAAGATTCAGCAAGCCCTAGTTTATTTTCTTCCCAAATAATAAATTTTCTGGTTTCATACTTTAGGAATAGATAAGACAGCATCTAAATACGAAAAGAACTTTCACAGAGTTCTTTTTACCATGACGCTCTTACTGGACTCTACCTTGAGGGCTTTCTCACTTTATCAGTCATTCCTATTACACTTTAGACCTAAACATAAATTTACCAATACAAAACAGGTAAATTGTTGTCATTTATAGAGGTTTCCTAAAATATGCAATCAAAGAGTCACAGAATTCTGAGGTTTCTACGGGTTGCGGGGAGTTAGGATGAAATGATCATCTTCATGGCTGGTAAAGCAGAATTGGAGGACACAGTTTGAATCAGTACCCAAAATATGATTTCTGCATTCTTCCCCTTGGGATACGCAAGTGAGGCAAATCACATCTACAGAGCAGATACTTTACTACCAAGTCTTAGGCATCTCCCACGAAAGCGACAAATTTAATGCGGGAGGCAGGAAGGAGGCAATCTGCAAATTAGCCCCAAAGGCCTGAGCAGTATGTCCTGCCCTTTCCTCAATTTCTCCCACCGTGGAAGCCCCAGTAAGAAACGTGATTTGGAAAGAAGAACAGAAGTTCTCTACAATGTGCCTATTTGAGGGCCTAAAATAGTAATGGAAAAAATGATTCCTGCTACACAAAAAAGCCACACCATTCATTTGACAGTAAAATAAATATCAATTCAGATCAACTTATAGTCAGTACTAATCATACTGAACAATTTAGATTTTCTCAAGTTATAATTCACACTGATTCTTGGTCAAGAAGTGCAGCTATACAACAATAACTTTAAGTGTTTACTTAGAAGTATGGTACTTACCAGCTAATTTTCCAGTAATTAAAACAGTGTCTTCAAATAGCCATATATTTGCTTGACTTTGCGGGAACAGTGAAAGTGTAACTGATGAATATACTGTGAAATATAGCACAGTTAGAATATTGTACTTAACGTGAGGGGGAAAAAACTAGGACAAATATAGTTTCGTAACAGCAAGTCTCAAAAAGTGTGTGTGTGGTGGGGAACAACTGCTTGATGGGAAGAGCAATTCAAAACAAAGGAAGAATGAATATAAAATATGATGGAGGAAAAAGGTCACAATAAAGTAAGAAGAAAACATTGGTTAACACTATTTATTTTACTAATCTGTTCCATGTGATAGTAGTAGTCTATACAAAGGTGGTGAATGATGTTCTGTAACCCCAGATATAAATGATCAAGTTAAATGCTTGAATAACCCCCCGATATATTTTCTCTAATTGTTACTTGTTATTAAGATTTAAAAATTTTTTTTGGCTCCATGATTCAAGCTTCTCTAGACTAAAACTATATCCACTTTTCATTTTTACCTTCTCACATAAGAGCACAGTGCTCTTCTGCACACGGTGTGGTTTGCCAAAAGGATCCTGAGCTGGCAGAGAAGGAAACAATTTAACGCACAAAATGATTCAAAGGCAACCTTTAGTAGTAATGCAGGATGGAGGTAAACCTGCCTACAAGTATAGGCAGCTGAACTACCTGTTGGGGATGAGTTAAGTGCAGATTACCTCAAAGATATTATTTCAAGACTGGAGCAAGAAGCTGGGACAAAAGACCATTTTACAAGCAAGATCAAATCAAACTTATCAATCCTTCAAAAGAAAAATCAGTTTTGAGGAGTTCCCAAAGCACAAGTTCTCGTTTGATATCTTTCCTCTATGCTGTGTATTTAAAATAGAAATAGGATGGCATCCTCAAATCTCTTAAAACACAGTTACATGGAAATACTTTTATTATTTTGAGATATTTCAAAGAATTTAAAGAAAATATGGAAAAAAGTAAAATACAAAAAATATACAATGATGTGTGGAGGTAAAATGAAATATACTTTTCTCCTTCCAGAGGACAAGAGAACTACCAAATAAAAATGTAATTTCAATTTCAGAATATATTAACATTTAGGCTGATTAATGGATTAAACTGGAGAGGTGGGAGGGTCACAGTTTGAACATCAAGGTGATTTTAAGTAAGACATTATCCCATATTTGGGTACTTTCTCAGTTACACGTCTATTAAACATGAAGAGAATCTTTCTGAACCTCAAACACATTCAGATTTCTTTTCACATGAAAATTGTTTCTTATTATAAACGGGATGTAATACCTACTGTGAAAAACTTGAGGAACACAGAAAATAAGATGAAAGTGATGATCATTGCAATACCACCACAGGAACAATCATTAATAATATTTTATTATAGCTCTTTGTTGGGTATTCCTGTGATTTTTTAAAATAGCGAATTATGATATTGTATACAGAATACTGTTACCCTGCCTTTTTCATTTAATAACGTATTTCTCTCAAAACGTACTTTTCATAACATTTTTAACACACATATTTCATTTATTAAGGTATCAAGATTTACTTATTTACTGCATTAATCCCATAGATTTAGAATGTTTCCATTTCACTATTACAAAAATATTGCATCAACTTCCTGGTGCATGAACGTCTGTCCACTGTATTTAATATTTTAACATATGTTTATTTGTGCAGATTCATAAAGTGAAATACTGGGTCAAAGTTTATGAAGATTTTGAAGACTTTGACACAAACATTTCAAAAATTGTTACCGAGGTAATTTGGCAGTTTGTACTTCTACCGAAAATGTTTGAGAATGCTGATCCTATCTTGTTTGACAATATTAAAGATAATCATTTAACAACTTTTTTAAGGTAAAAAAAATCTAAGAAGTGTGCATTTCTTTGGTGTGCTAATCTTAGATTATTAAACCATGTTGTCATATTTACTAACCATTTGTATTTCCTGTTTTGAAAATTGATAGGCCATGATTTTGTCCATTTACCTTATTTAGTTAGGGTCTTGGCATTTTCATATTGATTTGTATGAATTCTTTACATATTAAGGACATTATGCCTTATTGTTTCAAATATTTTTACCTCAGTTGCTTTTTATGTTTATGACATACAGGAGTTTATTAAAATAATATGTTCATACATAGCTTATGGCATCTTTTATTGCTTTTAAATTTAAACAGACCATCCTAACTGAAAGGTCAGATAGTTTATTTTCTTATTTAATATAATTATTTTACACATTTGATCGATCTAAGCAATCTATTTTCACATATGGATTCAATTAATTTATTCCAAATAGTTAACTAAAATATATCTATCATTTAATGACTATCCAACCTTTTCTCAATGATTTCTAATGGCATCTTATCATAGATAACATTTTTATAAATACTGTGTCCAATTTGCACCATAATACAACTTATAGCACAATATCACTCACTGTTAATTTTGTAGATGTATAATATTTTAGTTGTCTGTAATGGCAAATCGCCCCTAGGAGATGTATTTTTACAAGATTCCCATGTATCTTTACACATTTATTCTTTAAAGATTATTTTTGCCAATTTTAAAAAATGAATTAAATCTGTAATATGTTAGGGAGGTTTCAGATAGTTTACCTATTGGGACATAAGACCCTGAACTAAACCAGGCCCAAGAGAACTTGTTTGCTCATTCTACCATGTGAGGACACCAAAGATATCATCTATAAACAAAAAAGCCCTCGCCAGACACAGAATCTGCTGACACCTTGATCTTAGACTTCCCAGACTCCAGAACTACAGGAAATAAATTCCTCTTCTTTACAAGCTACCCAGCTTAGAGTATTTCATCATAGCAGCCTGAAAAGACCAAGACAATGTTTTCTTCAAAGTGGCACTCCCTTCTAACCTCCTTATACTGACTTAAGCTTTCTCATTTTCAGCTTACCAGAACAAGATATTCCCCCAACAGAGGAAAAAAAATTCATTTATATTTAGCAAAAACAAAACAAAACAAAAATAGTGTTTAAGTGCTTACTTGGCATTCTTCTGGTTTTCCAAGGCAGAGGGGTCAACACGTAGCCATCTTTGTAAGCAATAATAGTTAAACTGAGTCCTAATTTGTAGGGTACTTTTATCAGGACTGCTCCATTGCTTTTTGTTACTGTGGAATTTGTCTTCGTGTAGTTTACAAACACTTCTACAACTGCTTGGCTCAGGTACTGACGACTGATGATGTCATTCACCTGAACTTTCAGCATAAATACAGACACTGGAAAGAAAAAGGTAGAAATTGCAGCGTGTTGTATCCTATAATGCATATGTCAGTCTTTAAATGTCATTCAACATATCTAAATAACAGTACAAAACTGTTGTTAAACTTAGGAACTACACATAAATACATATAATAATGAAGAATTCATTATTCTTCCTAAAATGAAATAAATTTTAATACAATGAAGTGCTCCATAACAACATTTCAGTCAATGATGGACCACATATATAATCTTCCAGAAGATTATGATGGAGCTAAAAAATTCCCATTGCCTAGTGACATCATAGCCATCATAGTGTTGCAGTGCAATGCATTACTCACGTGTTAGTGGTGATGCTGGTGTAAACAAACCTGTGCTGCCAGTTGTATGAAAGTATAGCATATATAATTAGGTACAGCATATAAAACTTGATAATCGATGACTACATTACTGGTTTATGAATTTACTATACTGTTTAATCATTATTTTACAACGCAGTCCTTCTACACACAAAAATAAAAGTTAATTGTAAAAAAGACTCAGGAGGTATTCCAAAAAAATAAAGGCATTGTTATCTTAGGAGATGACAGTTCCATGCATGCTGCTGCCCCTGAAGACCTTCCAGTGGGACCAGATGTGGAGGTGGAAAACAATAATATTGATGATCCTGCCCTGTGTAAGCCTGGGCTAATGTTTATATTTGTGTCTTAGTTTTTAACAAAAAAAAGCTTAAAAAGTAAAAAGTAAAAAATTTTAAAAATAGAAAAAAATCTTATCAAACAAGGATAGAAAAAAAATTTGTACATCTGTACAATGTGTTTCTTTTAAGCTAAGTGTTATTACAAAAGAATCAAAAAGTTTAAATTTTTTTGTTTATGAAGTTATAGTAAGCTAAGGTTAACTTATTGAAGAAAAATATTTTTTTTCTAAATTTAATATAGCCTAAGCATACCACTGTAGAGTGTTTGCATAGTCTACAGTAGTATACGGTAATGTCCTAGGGCTTCACATTCACACTCACTCATAGCAACTTCCAGTCCTGCAAGCTCCATCATGGTAAGTGCCCTTTACAAGTATACTATTTTTTAAAAAAATCTTTTGTATGGTCTTTTTGTTGTGCCTTTTCTATGCTAAGTTTAGATGCACTGACACTTAACATTGTGTTATAATTGCCTGCAGTATTCAGTAGAGTAACATGCTGTACAGGCTTATAGCTTAGGAGCAATAGGCTATACCATATAACCTAGGTGTGCAGTAGGCTACACCATCTAGGTTTGTATAAGTACATTATGATGTTCACAAAACAAAATCACCTAACAATGCATTTCTCATAGTGTATTGCCATTGTTAAGTTATACATGGCTGTATTTGTTATTAAGGCACAATATTACTCCATTTTTTTCCCATCAATTAAAAAAGGAGAAGAAAGGACAGCAGTTAATAATGGGAAGATTGAGGTTCTCTCTTAAGGAAAATACATTTTTATTGTGTTTCACTAACTCTAATGCTATCAATAGCAACAAGAGACAGACAAATTCCTAGACAGTCAGAAATGGGTCCCCTTTCAGTGCCAACCTTCAAGCCAAAGAAAGCCTGAAACCGGAAAACTGAACTGCCAGTTCTGGACAGTGTCCACGACCAGAGTGAGAACTATCTTTGTCTTACCCTCTCTCTCTTGATTGGTTCCTTTTGGATAATGGTTTTCACCAGCTGAATGGTGCTTTTTCCAAGATGACCCAGGGACTAGCATGTACTTCCCCATTCTAAGCCCACAAAAACTCCAGACTCAGACTCACAGATGGCTACCCTGCTTTCAGGGTCCCCTCTTCACTGACAGCTTTCCTTTTGTTGCTCAATACAATTCTTCTCTGCCCTACTTATTCTCCAGTGTCTGTGTACTTTATTCTTCTTGGGCATGGGACAAGAACCCAGAACTCACCAGACTGTGGGCAGCAGAAACAAACAAGCTGTAACCTTGACGTCTGCCCAATGGGCTATGGATGGTGGGAATAAAATAGCTGTAACATGCTCCCACTCACCAAGCTATGGAAGTGGAGAGCTGCAACATTTCTGGAAGCTCAGACCTTGAGACCCCCCAAGCCAGAGTTGTATCATCCTTTGGGGCCCCATGATCACTGGCATCTCTGAATTCATGGCATCTCATGTTCCCCTGGTCTAGATGCCAGCACCCAACACAGAAGCCACTTGTGGCATGCCCAGTCCAGCCACAGGCTGAGTGTGGAGCCAGTGCAGGATCTGAGCAGGCATGAGCCGAGCACAGCCTGCTGGGCTGAGCAACATGCAGACAGAGTCAGCTGCAGAGATTTCTGGTTGTCAAAGCAGTACCGCAGGAATCTTGTAACACTATCAAGTTATATAGATTTAACACATTCCAAATGTAGTCAAAGTTCTCAGAATAAAATGCCACTACTGCATGGCTAGCTCTTTTATTTATTTCCGCTGTCTGGAAAGCAGAAGATGTTTTTCAGTGCCAAATATACAAAATATCAAAAATCCTTCTCCAAAATATCAAAAAGCATTATCCATTAGGTATATAAGAAAACAAGGCTGAGCATGATGGCTCATGCCTGTAATCCCCACATTTTAGGAGGCTGAGGCAGGAGGATTGCTTGAGGCCACGAGTTCAAGACCAGCCTAGGCAACATAGTGAGATGCTATCTCTACAAAAAAATCAAAATTAGCTGGGTGTACTGGTATGTGCCAGCTACTTGGGAGGGTGATATGGGAGGATCATTTAGCCAGGAGGTCAAGGCGGCAGTGAGCCATGATCTCACCACTGTGCTGCAGCCTGGGCAACACAGCATGACCCCATATCCTAAAAAAAGAGAAAGAAAAGAAACCAACATATCTTGAGGAAAATGAAAACTAAAGTCTGTTTTTATTTAAACCTCTGGTCTTACTCCTTAAGTACAGATCTTGATAATGTCTGCCCAAGAAAGTTTGTACCACCATGAAAGTGCTTTTGTAAGCATGTATCACATCTCTGTGAATGATGCTTTCTCTTCCCTGTGAAATGGGTTCTGGAGTCAGTCACTATCCACCTCTGCCATTCCCTAGACATGTGACGTTGGGTAAGTTAGCTCCCAAAGTCCATTTGCTCATATGTAAAATCAGGAAAATAGCTACTTTGAGATAATAAAATGAAATAATGTGTCCAGTACAAAGCTTGTGTATCACTTAATGTGATTGGTAATAAAAATTATTATTCCACGATTAGAGAGCACTTCAAAAACATTAGAGTACACTGATAAGAAATACAAAGATTGATTATGCTGCAATGCATTTGCATAAACCTATTTTTACTCAAAATTTGTATCAAGAACAGCACATCAGATAAAAAATTCTAGTCAATGTTGACGGAGCCTCAATATTGCTATCAAAATAGTTATACCTTGTCCGTTCTTTGTTAAACTGGACCTTAAATTGCTTCTGGATCATAACGACATTTCAAATACAAATATAACTTTTGCAATAATCACCCAGTCCTAGGGAAGGTTCAATCCACCAAACTAAAAAACAAACAAACAAACAAACAAAAAGCTCTGATCCCTTCCAGAGTCTAAAAGGTTAAATGTTATCCAAACACTATTCTCTCTCTCTCTTTCTCTCTCTCTCTCTCTCTCTCTCTCTCTCTCTCTCACACACACACACACACACACACACACACACACACACAGATATAAACATATTTCGGTATGTTTATGAAATATATTATGAAAATTTTAACCATAATAAGAACTAAAATGTGCTGGGGGTAATGAGCCATGCATTGTGTTAGTTTCTAAGTACATTATTCTACTTACTCTTCAAAAAAACCTCATTGAAGAGATATTGTTGTTTTATTTTATACATATTGGTAACTGAGAGTTGCAAGTTTGAAAATGAACCATGGCTAACCCTCAGTAAATGGAGGAAACAGGATATAAACTCAGGACACCTCTCATCAAAGCTTATCTTGTAAACTATTGCCCTACATCTGCCTGGTTACTCTCTTAAAAGCAATTATCATCTCAGTTTAGAGTGTGGAGATGGGAAGAATTGATTGAGAATAGCAAAGAGAAGATTGTATCAAGTCATACCTTAAAATGAGGTCCATTAGTCTGTCTGAAACAATTTCCTGAACAACAATCTCATATATATTCAAATATAAATATGAGGAAGAGATTCCAAGGTGATATAGAGATAAGTAAAGTTTATCCACACATCTGCTTTGCATTATTAATAATAATACAAAACCTTGTGAGGGGTCAAATTACTTTGAGTAGTCATTAGTATCATTACTTTTAAGAGATAAATTGAAGAACATTCAGTAATAAAAGACCAAATAAGCTTTGGGTCTTAAGATGTTCCTCAAACTATTTTTCCATTGTATCATAAATTCAGCCCATTAATAGTATTTTGTTATAAAACAAATATGTTTGTAACAACTTAAAATCAAAAAATGAAGGTAAAGAATAAATATATGTGCCTCAGATTACCTTTATAAAAATTATAACAGACAATTATAACAGTTGGGGAGATCTGATCTAACCAAACCCTTCCTCTTGCCTGTAGCCTTCAAGCTACCTTAATTATTCCTGGGCTAAGGCGGGCTAGCACTGTGAGACATTTAATTTGTAGTTTAAATAATAATCGCCCTTACTCAAAAATGTAACTGCCTTTGTAAAGCTAGTGAGATAATCGGGTTAGGAGGATGTGAGGAGCCTGAATTCTAAGGTGTAGAATGCCAGCCATTCTTCTGGAGCTCACAAGATATGCAACTTCCCCAATTACTCCTGCAAATAACATCACTATTGTAGAACCTAAGGACTGGCCATTTGAGATGTCTTTTCAGGTTTTTTAATGTCTGAATTGATGGCTCCACCACTCCTGTGGCAGCATCCAGAAGCAACTCAGCTCAAGAGGACAGCTTTGACTCCCTATGATTTCATCTCTGACCCAACCAATCAGCAGAAAGTACCCACTGCCTAGCCACTGCCACCCCGCCCCCTGCTTCCCCCAAACTGATAGCAGTGACAGCCCATGTGGAACAGCCACTGTGAGGATGCCAGCTGCAGCAGAGGAGGCACAGCTGGGGCTGCACAATCCACAGGGCCAGAGGGAGCCCTGCCCCTACCGAGTTGGTGGGGCAGGAGCCCACACTCCTGGGCACAGCTGCAGCCTGTCAGCTACAGCTGCAGACCCCAGCATCTCTCTGCTCTCAGGGTCCCAGGAAGCTCCCTTCCCTCACAGGCTTGAAAGTGCCTGCTTCCACTGTCTGGCCTCTCCCTGCTCCCAGTGCCAGCTCTGGGGCAAAGCAAAGTTGTGGCCAAGCACAGGCACTTTTGCAACCCAGCTGAATGTGCACACACTTGGGGCAGCACTGATAGGCCAGCCCCCTGCCACCTAGGTCTCCTCCGGACTTTGGGCACTGAAGGCTACAGGAGGGAAACAGCAGAGGCTGAGGGTGGCTCCACGTGGGATTTTGGGTACCCCTCAGCACAAACAACCTGTGCACCATGGACAACATGATTGATGGTGGCAGGAGTCAGGTTCCTGGGCAGGAATGGGTGGGTCCCTGGTGAAGCCCCACTGTCAGGCCAGGGATGGTTTGAAGCATGGAGGCCAGGCTGCCAGTTCCACAGACCAGAATGAGAACTTATGGTGCACTTTCCCGGCCCACTCATGGACCAATCAGCATATACTTCCTCCACTCTGAAGCCCATAAAAACCCTGGACTCAGCCAGACTCAGGCAGAGGACAGGATGATGTGCCTGCGGATAGGAGCTACTCACTCCGGATTGCCTCTGACTTGAGGGCCACAGAGATGTTCGGGTGACCTGCTTATGGATAGGAGCTACCCACTCCAGGTATCCTCTCTCCACTGAGGGCTGCACAATCATTAAGATGACCTAACTGAAGACAGAAGCTACCCACTCCAGGTCTCCCCTCCGCTGAGAGCTGTATTCATTGGGATAACTTGCCAGTGGATAAGAGCTACCTACCCGCTCTGGGTCTCCTCTCTGCTGCGGGTTACAGACATTGGGACAACCTGCCTCTGGATAGGAGCTACCCACTCTGGGTCTCCTCTCTGCTGAGGGCTGTCCTCATTGAGATGTCCTGCCTGTGGAAAGGAGCTACCCACGTCAGGGTATCATTTATACCTACACTGATAACACCCATCCTACAGTCTCCTGAGAGCTATACTTTTGCTCAATAAAGCACCTCTTCACCTTGCCCACCCTCCAGTTGTCTGTGCACTTCATTTTTCCTGGATGTGGGATAAGAACTCAGGCCCCACTGAATGGTTGGGACTGAAAGAGCTGTAACACATACAGGGTTGACATATGCCCCTCCACTCACCACATTGCAGGTAACAAGAAGGAAAAAGAAGAGCTGCAGTCCTTCAGGAAGCCCAGACCTAGGAGTTCCCTGAGTCAAGTCTGAGACACCGTCTTTGAGACTCTGTGGTTCCTGTAGTCTCCAAGCTTCCAGATGCCACTGCATTCCCTGGTGCCTGTAGTGGAAGCCATTTTTTGGTACACCTGGTCCAGCCACAGCCTTGCAGGGAGCCAGCACCCATGCCAGCACCTGGAGCTGCCTGCCCTGTCACAGTTGGTATGTCTGACTGTGTGCAGTGGCTGTTCACTCACTCACGCACCCCTCACTGCTCTGTGCCTGGCTCACCCTTGGCAGGCATGGGATCCAGGCTAGTAGTGTGAGCTGAGTGCAGCCTGCTGGGCCAAGTGGGAAGGACGAGCCCAGTGGGCCTGAGCAAAACTCGGGCAAAGAAACCACCAGCCACAAAGGTTTCTGGCTGGCAAAGTGATACCCCAAGGATCCTGTGACAAAACAACCTTTGAAAAACCTCCCAATTCTTGGGGGAGACTGATTTGAGTAATAAATAAACTGGTCTTCTGTTCAGCTGGCTCTGTGTGAACTAAACTCTTTCTTCATTGCAATTCCCCTGCCTTGATAAATCAGCTGTATCTGGGAAGTAGGCAAGAAGAACCCATTGTCAGTTATATCCCAAGTCTTATATGTAGACCGCAAAAATCTCAATATACTTTTGTAAAATACATAACATCAAATCCATTTTATTCATTTTATAATGAATCTTTATAAAATGAAGATTCAGATAGGTCATGGAAATTGACCAAAGTCTCACAGATGGTAAGAGGCCACGCCAGTCTTCAAATACACCCACTGTTACAGTCGGTAGTCAGACATGAGCAAGGCAGGAGAGGACCCACCCTCACCAGGAATGTCAGGCAAACATCAGGAAATGGTCATGCAGTTGTTAAACTGTCTCTCCATAATAATAATTGGTCACAGCCAGCACCAGGGAAGGGCAGTCTCCCAGTAGATAGAAAATCTGAAACTGGTGATCAGTAGCTTCCTGATGAGATCTCAGGAGTTGGGTGAGTGGGCCCAAGCAGGTGCACTAAGAGGTAAAATAGCAGAGTTTAACTGAAATATGACCTTCCTCTAGGAACACTTGACTGGTGAGGGAAAATGCCTCAAGTGAGCATGTGTACAAGTTCAGTAAACACACTGCGCGTGCAGCCACTCCCAAGTGCTAGCAGGCCACTGCACATGCAGATAGCCCACTCCGCAGGAAGAATCAGAGAAGTAAAGCAACCCTGGAAGCTGCCAATATGTAAGACCCCAAGTCAAAAGTCAAACCATGCACTTGAATCTCAAGTTGCCTGCTTGACCCTCTTCCAGGTGCACTTTACTTTTGTTCCTGCTCTAAAACCTTTTAATAAACTTTCATGCCTGCTCTAAATCCTCCCTTGGTCTCTCTCTGCCTTACATCCCTCGGTTGAATTCTTTCTTCTGAGAAGGCAAGAACTGAGGTGGCTGCAGACCCATATGGATTCACCACTGCCAACACCACGAAGGACTCCAAAGCCATCTTTGAACTATGGAACAGTGGGGCTTGGGGTGACACTACTAAATTAACTCAAGTAATATATGATTGCAATCATCATTGAGAATTTAAATTCTTATTTAACATCAATTAAAAAGAAAAAACATCCCCTGGCCATATACACACATACTCATGCCAAACCATGTCCTCAAACTCAAATGGAAAATATAACACTTGGGTTTAAAAAAAAAAAAAAAAAAAGGTTATAATAGTAAGATATATCAGTGGCTCCCAACCTTTTTGGCACCAGGCTCTGGTTTCAGAGAAGACAATTTTTCCATGGACCAGGTTAGGGGGATAGTTTCAGGATGATTCAAATGTATTACATTTATTATGTACTTTATTATTATTACACTGTAATATATGATGAAATAATTATACAACTCCCCTCAGTGGGAGCCCTGAGCTTGTTTTCTTGTATCTAAATGGTCCCATCTCGGGGTGATGGGAAAGAGTGACAGATCATCAGGAATTAGATTTTCATAAGGAGCATGCAACCTAGATCCCTCACATGCTCAGTTCAAAATACGGTTCATGCTCCTATGAGAAAGTAATGCTGCCACTGATCTGACAAGAGGCGGAGCCCAGGCGGTAATGTGAGTGATGGGGAGTGGTAGTAAACACAGATGAAGCTTCACGAACTCACCTGCTGCTCACTTTCTGCTATGAGGCCCAGTTCCTGATAGATCTCAGTATCTTTACCTGTCCGTGTCCAAGGGGTTTCAGACCCCTGATATATGTGACATGATGGGCTTCTAAACCAAATGTACTTGGATAGGTACTTGGATAGTATTAAAAATCTGTATGTGTAGAGAAAAAGTAGCTGCTGCTCAATTTGAAATAATTCCCCCAGTCACCCAGTCCCTAATCCTTCAGTCAAAATTTACTGAGCCACCAGCATAAAGCACCCAACTAGTACAGGCCAGATAGATTCTATCTGGACCTCACAATATGAATACAGTTACAGAGATGCTAATGGTTGCTGGAACTGAATTACCTTGGAAAGTCTATAAGGCCTTACCATTGTGCTTTCTAGTGCTTCCCTAGTCCCTCTCCTTCCAGAAGCTGGGTTGTACAGCCCTTCCAGCTGATCTGTGAACTACATAATAATCTTTCCTAGAAAGTCCTTTCATTTCTTGTAGCCAGAGTTTGTTTCTGTTGCTTGCTCCTTAAGTAAGCACATTAAATATGTACAAGTGTAAATAAAGGATAATATTTACCAGGCCACTATTTTATAGACATAGATACCTGTTATAGAATGTGAAGGAATTAAGGATACTGTTGAGTACCAAAAGCATGATAAACCATATGAGAGACAAACTGAACATAACTAACTCATAAGGGAATTAGGATTTTCTATTCAAATTCAATAAGAGATCTTGCTCAAACCAAATGTACCTACAATGGCTCCCTCAACAGCATATTCAATAGGGAATTTTTATTAATTCATTTGTTTAAAAGATCAGTTTCGGAGAGTCTCAGAGCCTCTGGATTTACAGACAAATCCCAATGTGTGGTAAGATCTTAAGTTAAATTCGCAAAAGAAAAAAAACTGCATATTCCATCTGTTTCATCCTTATAAAAGTACAGTTGCCAAAATAAGACACACTGAAACCCTCCTGACATTCTGAAGCTGGATTTGATTTATAAAACGTTTTCTAAAACGTGTTCTAATCCAGAATGGATGATTTTATTTTTTCACATGCAATAATGTTAATATAAATCTGATGAGAAAATATCATATTTAGAAAAAAATAGATTTGCAAAGGTCAAGTTTTGATGATCCAAATCACAATCCCCTCTCTGATGAGATTGCCTATATCTTAAAGTGCTTAGTAGACTCAGTGCATAACACAGGCCTGACCAACGGGGTCCTCTCTGGCTCAAAATGGAAACAACCGACTTGCAGTTGTTTCCTCCTTAATCCCACTTAGTTAGAGCTGACATCATAAATTACAGGTTTTATACATACATACATGTTTAGTTGTGTGACACACACACATATCCAGCCCAGTGCTGGAAACTTTACACATATTGTCCAATTTCATCCTAACACACACCTGTAAGACATTTCCCAACTTTAAAGCAAGGAAATTGAGATTAAAACTGCACAGCTGGCCGGGTGCGGTGACTCACGCCTGTGATTCCAGCACCCCGGGAGGCCGAGGCAGGTGGATCACAAGGTCAAGAGACTGAGACCATCCTGGCCAACATGGTGAAACTCTATCTCTATTAAAAATACAAAAATTAGCTAGGTGTGGTGGCACGTGCCTGTAGTCCCAGCTACTCAGGAGACTGAGACAGGAGAATTGCTTGAACCCGGGAGGCGGAGGTTGCAGTGAACTGAGATTGCGCCACTGCACTCCAGCCTGGCTACAGAGAGAGACTCTGTCTCAAAACAAAGAAACAAACAAACAAGCAAACAAAAAAACCGAAAAGCTGCACAGCTCATAAGGTTATAGCCAGGATTCACAGGCCTCTGACTCCAAGTCCCACGTTCCACATTAACTCTTATTGAAAAGCATTAGGGATTTGGTTTTCATCATATTTACTAACTTATTTTCTCACAACCAATGCTCAGAAGGAAATTCTCATTGACTGACTCTCTGAGCCTCTTTTCCCCATCCTCGAACTTGATTTGTCTCTCACCCCAGCACAAGCCACAGCAAAAGCAGCATTTAAAAACAAATGAACAAAAAAGAAAAACCTCAGCTGAAAGCCTGGTCAAAGTAATTAATGAGGCATGAACAACTCTTTTTTACTTCAAGTAAAAGGAAAAGTTATAAAGAATTAGCTGCTTATGACTTCTGATAACAGGATGCTTCTGATTTCTATAGTGTCAACAGCTTGATCAAGCAAGCAGCATAGTCAGCCAGAAGCAATATATATCCCTAATAATCCTCTACCAGTTCTCTCCTCCAAAAAAATAAAAATAAATAAATAAAATACTTTTGCATTTAGACAGGGCAGATTCCATGATTAAATATATGATTTTCAGCTGGAGGTGCTTTTGTCTACCTACCCTTCTCCAGTGTAATTGTTTAGCTTTCAATGAGCATATTTATTTTCTCTGTCACTTAATTATAATCATTATGTCTTGCCCACATAATCATCTTTTCCACATATCACTATTTGTTTTAAAATGGTTCAATATTAAATGATTCAACTGCACCCTTAGAAAACATAATCTAAATGTTGAGAGAAACAAGTAAAAATAAAATACATATCAGTGAGCTAGGTCCTGAGGTTGCTGGAGAAGATTTAACTATTTAGCAGATGGTTTCAAGCATCGTTAAGTAGTGAGAATCACTAAAATTCAAATAATAATAAATAGGTATAAAGGAATATTATAGAAAAAAATAATAGAACCAATATTATACTATAGTCTTCCTATAGAATACAAATAGGTAACTAAAAGTCCAAAAGGGCTTAAAAAATATTGCTAACTATATATATTTGGGTGACATTTACATCTTTATGTAGGTGGGCTGAAAATATCACAATCCCACTTCTTTTCAAGAGACTCTGACATCATCCTATTATGTTGTCATCATTATGTAGGTTACAACTATACACATGGAGAAGCTACCTCATTTTCAGATTTATCCAGTACAAAAACTCACCTTCATTTCCATTATGTTTCAAAAGCAAGTATCTATAATAATTTCATTTCATATGCTACAACTTTATCTCCTATAGGAATACATTGCTAAAAAATAAAAAGATTTTATAAACTGACTATAGGTCAAATTTTTAAAACAATATTTTAACGAGATAAATTCAAAAAACTTTATTGAGGTTTACGTATCCTGAGAACTAGGAAAAATGGAGAACACAAAAATATAGTGGAATAAAATGGTTGGAAACAACAGAAATGTTCATTTACATGAATTCATTCAACAAACGTTTACTGATTACCTACTTTTGCTCAGATCTGCACGAGATGGGGACTAGGGATACAGAAAGCAATAGAAAACAGACTTTCCTTGATGTATAATTCTGAGGGGAAACAATACGTGAGGAAAAACACAGAATTTCTGATATTACAATAAAGGAGGCAGAAAAGGAAGACCGAAACAGACAAAAGAACTTCCTATAGTATCTAACACAATCTTCTAGAAATTATGTAGAAATTAATTTAGAATACATATAAAAATTCCTGTATCAAAAAATAATGACACTAATATCTACTTTGATATCAGTTTACACTATCATTTTTTTTTTTAACAGAAAGAATGTCAACATTTTGAGTCCAGATCATCTGAGGACTTGCCCATGAATTCTCACCTATTTTTCATGATCTGACTTTTTGATCTACTTCTGTGGAGATGCTGTGGTAGGGCCCAAAAGATACCAGGTTTCTTCTTACCTCCCAAATCAGGCTTCTTGGGGTCATTCAGAGGCCTAGTTTGCTCTCTACCCACCATTTTCACACAAAATATTCAGCTACCAAGAACTCTTAGTTTTGAGGTAGGTATACAAATACCTGAAGAAATCTGGTTCC